>NC_080859.1:8463553-8767501 GCF_030435755.1 Ochotona princeps
GGCTCCTGACTCCATCTTGCTACGCAGGAAGACCTCAGCAGGCAGTGGGAACTCAAGCAGCTGAACTCCTGCCTCCTATGTGGGAGAGCTGGGTTGAGTTCCCAGTTCTTGGTTTCAGCTCAGCTCAGCCCTGAACATCAAGGGCAGCTGGGGGAATGCATCAGTGAATGGGAGCTCTTTGTCTCCACATCAGTGAGGCAGCATGATTTTTCTTGAAAGATCATCAAAGAACTTGCCTCTCCCTGTGATTCCTGCCCCACCTTCTTCCTCGTGTGCTTGGCCCGTGGTTATTTTCACATATGCAAATTGTCAGAATTTGAGAAAATCTAGCAAACCAGCATGATCCTTGGGTGGAGAGGAGAGGAGGAAACTTGCTTGGCTTCAGATTAGTGGGATTTCTATGACTGTCCAAATTGCCATCTTGGTAGGAAATCATAAGGGCTGCTCCCTGCCATGATGTGTGAGTCTGTTAGATATTGAGAGGGAAAGCCAAGGTTTGCACAAGCCACAGCCCTAAGAAAAATGGGCTTCATGTGCCAACAGCAGCAACAGTTTGCCATTCTGTTTCCTCCCCGTGTAGATTAACATGAGTCACCTGCCAGGGAAGCAGAGGCTGAAGGAAACAGTAAATCAAACCCAGTTTGAAGCCCTGGAAACTGGAAGGCTGTGGGCCTGTGACACGTGGCCTGTGGCTTTGCTCTTTCAATAAGCTGACCCTGTTTTTTTCTCTGTGACATTTGACAGTTTTATTGGGATAGAATTCACATTCCATAAAACAAATCCACGCGAAATGCACAGCATAATGATATTTGGCATATGATTGGTGTTTCTAGATGTTGTAGAATAGCTATAGAACATAAAACTTGTCATTCTACCCATTATCTAATTTGTGTATAATTCAGGGACACTCATTACATTTACATTGTCCCTTGTGATGTAACACAGCCATCACCTTTACCTTTTTCCAAAAGTTTTTCATCATCCCCCGTAGTCCCCACCGCTATCACATTTTATTTCCTCTGCCAAGAAAAACTTTGCGTTATTTTTTGCCAATGTCCCTGCTTCTGTATTTTCGTGCTTAATTTATTTCTTTGAAAGACCAAGTTAGGGAGAGACCCCAAGTGGCCAGGCCAGGCTCAAGTCAAGAGCTTCTCTTAGGTCGCTGATGTGGTTGAGCACATCAGGGGTGTGGATCAGAAGTGAGTCAGCTGGGACTCTCAGGCCCGTACCGCGTGCTGGTGTTGCAGTAGCAGCCTCCAGGACTGTGCCCACAATGCTGGCCCCTTTCCTCTGTTCTCTGTTTATTGCACTTGGTTTTCTTTTTGTCTTTTATTTTTCCTTCAAACCTTTATGCTAAGATAGTAAGAGCCTGTGCCAAACATACCTCCTATGAGAACTGCCCTGAAACAGGCCCAGATGCAGGTGGTTTCTGATCACAGAGCAGTTGTGCCTAGGATCCTCTCAAGGAGAGGAAGCATGTCCTACTGGAGTGTGGGTGCCCAGAGTTCACTGCCACTTGCTGCCAGTGCCTCCACAAGCTGCCGTTAGGAGCCAGTTGCTGACAGAGCCAAGGCCCTCCCACAATCACACTGTCACTTTTGAAGACAACCCAAAGAATCTTGCTAAAGACATCGCTTTCCACTAATCAAGACTGAAATGTGGAAAGACCTCCTCTTTCTCTGGCAAAGGACAAGCATATTTGAAGTAGTAACTAATTTTTAGAAGATATTTATTTATATTTGAAAGACAGAAGATGTACACCACAGCTGAGATCAGGCAAGGATGAAGCCAGGAGGAGAATAATCATTTTAGCCCAAAGTTAATGATTTATGAAAGCAAATAATTTCAAATTTGCACCCAAAAAATCTGTTAGTCCCATCTTTCCATGAATGCTCTAGAGAGCCCTAGCAGTAACCTGTATTTTTGTGCTCAATACAGGGAAAAGAATGTTTTTAAAAGTAATATGGGTCATATTTGTTTAGCCAGTTCTTTCCAATACCTGCAGCATCACCTGATAATGATGTGGTTGTTGGGAGTGACAGGTAAAGAAACATCCAGCCCAGGATTAGCGGTGCCAGGAACGGAAATCAGAGGGACGAAAAAAAATGGTTCTCATTCTGTTTTTATCTGCTTGCCACAGTTTATTTAAGGCTGATTACAGTTCTAAAATGTTCTAGTTATTCTATAACCCACATGTGTTGACACTGAGATTGGACCAGCCACTGGGGTCGGTATAAGGACTGTAGAGTCTCCAGATGCACTGGAATATACAAGGGAAGCCTGTTCCTGGGTCCTCAAAGGATTTGTTGAGTTTGCAGTTCCACCACATAAGATGGAAGCAGAAGCCACAGGCCAGCCTGCAGGTGCAGGGAGGAAGACAGGCCTGTAGCTAAGCTCTACTGCTGGCTCAAACATTAGGCTGGAACCAAAGCACTTGACTGATTCTTCTCACACTGTCTTCCACTTCTCAGCAGCAAACATCTGATTATGCTAGCCTCACGATTCTCCCCCGTGCCTATCAGGTGGCTAAAGTTTTACAAAAGCAGGTTACTAAATGCAAGTTCTGCTCCTGTACCTGGTATTTTCTGCCATTGAGGATTTTTGTCAACGGCTTTTCATCCTCGATGTTGCAAAAAGACGTTCCACCGTTAAGTGTTCTCAACACAATTTGTGTTTGTGGTGAAGGCACAGAATGCGTTTTGTTCTGAACACAGTGAATGATTTTGATCGGAGACAAAGGTAGACCCGATGGCTGGCTAGGGGACAGCCACAGTAATTTAGCTGCTCTGGAACGGGAAAGGGCAGCGTTTCTAGAAGTCTGACAGAAATTCTCGGTGAAGGAGCAAAAGGAAACAGTGAAAGCTGCAGGGGACAAGGGGACAGAGCTCGTCAGAACCTCTGCTGTCAGCCGTGTGAGCCAGCCTCAGCTCACCACAAGTAAGAGACGGGCACTGGGGATTAGAAAAGAACAGATCTGGAGAAAGAGGTGAGCGTGGACGGCACAGCCGGAGGCACCGGTGGCATGGCCTGGCATAGAACCTCTTGGATCACACTGAGTGCAGGTCTGGATCGCAGCCAGAGCAAGGGAAGAGTTCTGTCAGGTCAGGGTGGGGGAGGATCACACTCCTTTCACTCCTGCAAAGCGCCTGCACCAGTAGGGAATGACCTGTGGCATGACAAGTGAAGGTCACACGGCTGCTGCGGTCCTGGCTCCGTACAGGTGGCTGCAATTGGGTGGTGCTGCTTAAAGGAAAAACCCATGCTCCGCACTGAGTTTCATCTGGTGGCCTGGCCAGGAGTGGCATGTGCACCTGAGATTGTGGGGTAGGGACACACCCCACCCTTCTATGAGCCTGGAGGGGAAGCACAGCCGTGCAAGCCACTAAGAGTACTCAGATAGCCAGAACAGCAGGTGCCTCTGATGTCCGTGGTTGGGACAGGCTCATCAGGCTGAGGGCAGCTTCAGTATCCTGTGGGTGTGGGCATCTCTGCAAAAGCTGTAGGCATTAAGTGGCTGCTTGCTAGTGTGTGGCATGAAGCTGTGGCTCTGGGCACACAGAGAATGTCACAGATCTTACATATGGTTCAGGCACTGGCATGGGTGGAGGTTGTAGCCACCGGGGGCTAATCTTGGGTGCTTACCACTTTGAAAGAGAGGAAATGAGGAAGTGGGTGTAGTAACAGTCATGATTATTGCTTCCCATGTGCTGACAAGAGGAGACCCAACACACCTACTTTGGGCATCACTCTCGACTCACCCAGACTTGGTATTGATCTGGGCTCTCCGCTCACAGTTCACTGCCCACACCCAGCACACATCTGTGGATATTTACTAAAGAAGCAGTCACTCCACCAAGCCGCAGATAAACACAAGAGGAGGAAAAACTGCAAGTACTCCTAGAAATGTCTAAAAATAAGTGCAGAAATAAAAGACAAAAACAAGGAAGACATTATGACTCTGCACAATGGAATTTAACAATTCCTCAATATTAGGAAGACGAAGAGATGGAAGAAATCCCTGAAAATTAATGGAGAAAAATTTTCACAGGAATACTCAAAACGCATAAGTTGAAATAAAGAAACCCATGCATTATATGGTTAAAAATTTTGCAAAGAGATTAAGACTGTGAAGAGAAATCAAGCAAACATACTAGGCATGAAGAACTCAATATGTCAAATAAAAAATAAAGCGGAAGCCTCAATAACAGGCTTGGAAAAGTTAAGGAAGAATGTTGGAGTCAGAAGACAAAACCTTGGGAACATCTCATCCCAACTATGACGACAAAAAAAATAGATTAAAAATTAGAAAAGCTAAAAAGACTGTTCATTTTTATGGAACAACATCAAGCGATCAAATATATATTATTTTAGGAATTCCTGAGGAAGAAGAAGAGGATGAATTAAAAGGTTTGTTCAGTGAAACAGTGGCAGAAAATTTCCCTAATGCACAGAAATAAAGGGACATCCAAGTACAGGAAGCACACAGAGCAAGCATAATCAGGAACAACCTTCACAATGCATTGCAGTCAAACTTTCAACAATAAAACAAAGATTCTAACAAGTAGCTGAATCACCACTTTACCTTCAGACTAATTAGATTAACAGCTGACTTTGCAGCAGAAGCCCTATAGGCTAGGAGAGAATGGAGAGACATTGTCCAGGCCCCAAAAGAGAAAAAGCCACCCCAGGATAGCTCTATGCATGAAGGTGAAATAAAGACCTTCCAAAATAAACATAGAATTTGCTACCACTTGTCCATCCCTACAAGTGATGCTTAAGAATGTAGTACACAGAAAAATACAAAATGATATTCACAATGAAAGAATATGAAAATAGAAGAGCTCTTGGTAGAGGTAGAGAGGAAATCCAAAGGAAACAACAAGAGTGCTTATGGAGAAAAAAGAAAAAAAGGAGGAGGAAAGGAAAGGAGGAAGGAAGGAAGGAAGGGAGGGAGGGAGGGAGGGAGGAAAGGAGGGATAGAGGGGGGGAATGAGGGGGGAAGGAAAGAAAGAAGGAAAGAAAAGAAATAAAGGGCCCAGCACAATGGCATAGTGGTTAAAGTCCTTGCCTTGCACGTGCCGGGATCCCATGTGGGCACCGGTTCTAATCCCGGCAGCTCCACTTCCCATCCAGCTCCCTGCTTGTGGCCTGAAAGCAGTCGAGGACGGCCCAAAGCTTTGGGACCCTGTACGCGCATGGGAGACCCAGAAGAAGCTCCAGGCTCCTGGCTTCGGATTGGCTCAGCACCAGCCATTGCGTCCACTTGGGGAGTGAACCATTGGACGAAAGATCTTCCTCTCTGTCTCTCCTCATCTCTGTATATCTGCCTTTCCAATAAAAATAAATCAATCTTTTTTTTAAAGAAAGAAAAAAAAGAGAAAAGAGAAAGGGAGAGAAATGAAGGAAGGAAGGGAGTGATATGGAAGGATGACAGGACCAAGTCATTAGCCTTCAAAAATAACCCTGAGTGCAAATAATCCAAACAATCCAATCAAAACACCCACACTGGCTGAATGGATTAAAAAACAAGAACATCCATTTGGTGCCTGTAGAAAACATATCTCAGCAGCAAAGATAGACACAGACTGAAAGGATGGAAAAAGACATGCCATGCCAACGGAAAGGAAAAACAGGTGAAGCCATTCTAATGAGACAAAATATATTTTTTTAACACAAAACTCTTAAAAGAAAAGGAAGGATATTACATAATGATTAAGGTATCAATCAATTTAAGAAGATAAAGCGACTATAGTAAATATATATACAGCCAATGTCAGGGCATGTGGCTATTAAAAAAATAATTTTAATGGATATAAAGGAATACATGGATTCCAATCCAATAATAATAGAGGCTTGAATACCTTGCTTTTATAAATGGAGACTTTCTAGAAAATCAACAGAGGTGGAGGTCCAAGATGGTGGATTAGGGTAAAGACAAACTGGTTCGTCAAAAGGCTGGTAGAGGAAAACAAGCACAGTCATGAGTGATAGGTGTGGACAGGTCATCAGTACAGAAGTGGCTGGGGACTGTGGGCACTGGGAAGCAGCAGGGGACAGCAGGAGCCAGATTTCCCAACAGTGACTGGAGGGAAGGGCAAACACCAGAGAGGCGGGAGGCAATTCAAGTCAGCAGGTGCACCCGATCTTTTGTGCAAACATGGGGTGAGACAGAGCAGCAAAGCACCTGCAGATAGGCAAGGGAGTGGAAAGAGGTGAACACCCCCTACCCTCACAGGCGCCACGTTGAGCAGGACTCATAGGAGACTACAAAGTGCCTGGAGAATTGGCAAGCTGGGCACATGCCAACCAAGCTCAGCGAGATACATCCAGCTGAGACTTGCAAGTTATCAATGCCAGAAGTACATTTCACTGGTCCCACCATCAAATTAGCATTCCACAGGTTCCATCCACAAAATGGGTCCAGGATGCCACTGACCTACCTCCTAGCAGGTTCCAGCAAGAAAATACACTCCTGTTCTACAGTGAACTAGCATAGATTGGAAGGCTGTCAGAGAACCAGGCACAGTTCCAGGCACCACTGGAACCATCCACAGGAGAGAAACACAGCAGGCTATGGCACAGCCAGCAGCTGGAAGTGCAGAGAGATAGCCAAGGCAGCACTGGCTGTGAAGGCCTGGGTAGGAGTGCAGCATGGGAGCCTAAGGCAGAGAGTCACCCAAGGGAGCAGCAAAAGCATCCCACCATTGTCTTGATCAAGAACCAACAGGGAAGCAAGCATTGAACAGGAATAAAACAGACTGTCCACAAGCCTGTGAATAACACAGCTTAAAGATAAATCTGCCTAAGGAAAAAACCCACTGATCTGAACTGCAATGCAACATGAATGAGGAAACAGATGTCTCACCGACTCCTACAACGGATCACAAGAGTATTTCAGTCTCAGAACTGGAAGAGGAAGACATTGAAGAACTGCTCGTTAAAGTATTTTTAAAAACTGTTATAAAGCTTTTGAAAAATAGTAAGATGCAGATCCAGAAATGCAAGAAATTTAAGGAATACATTACACAAGAGATAGCAGTATTGAAACAAAATCAAACTGGATTATTAGAAATGAAAAATAGCACAAGTAAAAAAAAATAATGGAAAGGCCCAACAATGCACTGTGTAAGAAAGAAGAAGGAACCCCAGAACTAGAAGACAATTTATCAGAAAGTGTCCACACAGGCAAAAATCTACAACTGGAATCAAAGTTAAGAAAACCATCCAAGAATTAATTGACACTAATAAGTAAGCATACAAGACATAGAAGGTACTGAAGATATAGGAAAGAAACTGAGTTGAAAGTTCTAGTTAGTGAAATAATGATCAAACACTTCCCCAACTTGAAGAAAGGGAAATCCAAATATAGAAAGTTCAGACGCTCGAAACAGACACAAACAGAAGCAATCCTCACCGTGGCGAATCAATCAAGCTCTCTTCAGGCGAACATAAAGAACAGATACTTCAATGTTCATTTGAGAAATACCAGAACACCCGGAGGAACACCAGTCAGGCTCACAGCTGACTTCTCACCAGAAACCCTACAGGCTAGGAGACACTGCAGAGACATAATCCAGAACCCAAAAGAAAAAACTGTCAACCCAGATTAATACACCCAGCAAAGCTTTCAATTGTATATGAAAATGAAATTAAAACCTTCCAAAGCAAACAAAAACTGAAAAACTTCCCCTCTATTTGACCAGCGGTACAAGTGTTACTAAAAGATGTGCTACAGACACAAGAAGAAAATGACACCAAAAAAGATGAAAGTGAAACCACAAAAAGAAACCTAAAGTAAACATTGAGAAACCCTATGTTAAAATGGCATGACTAAATTGCTACCTGTCAGTATTAACCCTGACTGCATTTAAAACCAGGATCTATCTCTGTTGCCTACAATAAATACATTTGACCCCAAAATATACAATGATACTGAAAGGATGGAAAATATATTCCAGGCCAATGGAAAGGGAAAGCAAGGGCCCAGCATGGACACAGTAGTTGCATCCTCACCTTGAATACCCTAGGATCCCATGTGGGTACCAGTCCGTGTCCTAACTGCTATACTTCCCATCCAGCTCCCTGCTTGTGACCTGGGAAAGCAGTAGACAACAGTCCAGAGTCTTGGGACCCTGGACCACATGGGAGACCAGGAAGAAGCTCAGAGCTCCTGGCTTTAGATTGATGCAGCTCTGGCTATTGTGGCCACTTGGGGAGTGAGTCAGCAGACAATATCTTTCTGACTGTTGTTTTATGGATATCTTTCTTTCCAATAAAAATAAATCTTTTTAAAAAATAGTCAATGAAAGAAAAAAGTAGCTGGTTCAGCCATTTTAATATCAGACTAGATTTTAACAAGAGACAAAGAAGGGCATTACATAATTATCAAGGGATCTGTTCGGCAAGATGAAATAATGATAGGGCACCTGGCTATGTAAAACAACCGTTAACAGTGATACAGACTCCACTACATATAATAGTGGGGATCTAAACACACCACTGTCAGTAAGCCAGAAACTCAGACAGTAGAGCTCATTACATAATAGAACAAATAAACAAAATCCACAGAACCTTTCATCCTATAGACCCAGGATACACATTTTTTTTCACCAGTGTGTGAAACCTTCTGTAAAATAGAATATATTCTAGGCCACAAAACAGTCCTAAGCAAACGCAAAAGAACTAATATCATACCATTATTATCTCAGACTATCAGGGAATGAAACTGCAGACCAAGAAGTCAAAATACACCAGAAAATATGCAAACACTTAGAATAGCATACTACTGAGTGAACAATGGGCCAAAGAAGAAATCTAAAAGGGTATTTTTTAATTCTTTGAAATGAGTGAATGCATAAACACCTAAGAAATTACAGGACACAGAAAAAGCATTGCTAAGAGGAACACTCATTACAATTAGTGCCTATATCAAGAAACCAGGAAGGCACCAGGGAAATAATTTAACTACACATCTGAAGAAACTTTGAAAATAGCAGCAAATAAAACACATAGTGACAGAAAGAAATAATTAAAATTATGGAATAAACCAAATTGAAACCAAATGAATAATGCACACAAGAAAAGACCTAATGAATCAAAGACCTAATTCTTTGAAAAAATTAACAAAACACATACACCAAGTCAAATCAAAAATAAAGGGAGAAAATGCAAATTAGAATTAGAGTTGAAAAAGAAAAAATGACCATGTATATCACAGACATACAAAAAATCATTAGAAGATGTTACAAGTAACTATATGCCAATAAATCAAAAACCTAGAAATGGATAGATTTTTGGAAACATACAATTTACCAAAATTGCATCATGAGGTAATTAAAAATCCAAATAGACCTATGGCCAGGAGAGAGATTGAATCAATGATTAAACCCTTCCCATCAAAGAAAAATCCAGAACTGGATGGCTTCACTGCTGAATTCTACCAAACTTTTCAAGAAATAATTCCATTTATCCATAATGTATTCAAAACAGAATAGATGATAATCCTCCGAACTTCGTTCTATAAAGTCAATATCATATTAATCTCCAAATCAGAAAAAGAGACACAACAGAGAAAAAGAACTACAGACCAATATCCCTGAACATTGATGCAAAAATCCCCAACAAAATACTAGTCAACAGAATCCAACAAGATATAAGACCAAGTGGGATTTAGCCCTGACATGCATGGATGATTTAACATATACAAATCAATAATGACATACCACATCTACAAAATGAAAAATAAAAACCATGTGATCATCTCAATAGATGTGGATGAAGCATCTGATAATATCTAACACCACTTCATTGTAAAGACCCTAAGCATGTTAAGCAAGAAGAAACATTCCACAACACAAAGCAATACATGAAAATAAAAACCAGTGCCAGCATCATACTAAAAGGGGAAAAGTTGAATCTTTTCCATTAAAATATGGAACCAAAGAGGATTCCACGCTCATGCCTGCTATTTACATATTACTAGAAGTCCTAGCTAGAGCTATCAGGCAAAAAAAAAGATGTTAAAAAAGTAAAACATGGAAACAAAGAAATCAAAGACATGATTCTGTACATAGGAGAATAAGATTTAACAATGTGACCACTAGAACTCGAGAGTTCGGCAAGGTTATACTATATAAAATAAATGAACATAAATCGATGACTTTAGTATACACCAATAACTATGGCTGAGAAAGAACTTGTAAGAACAATCCCATTCAAAATCGTGGAAAACAACCTTACATAAAGCCAACCAAACTCATGAAGGACCTCTACCATGATCTACAAAACATTGAGGAAAGAAATGGAGGAAGACATTAAAAGATGAAGAAATCTGCCTTGACTGTGGACCAGTAGAATCAACATCAAAATATCCACATTATCTAACAGAATCTACAGATCCAACGTGCTCTCAATCAAAAGCCCAACGACATTCTTCTCAGAACTAAAAAAGGCAAAAATTCACATGGAAACACAAGCCACCTATCAAATTACTAGCAGAAAACAAAGGGAACAGCCTAAAAGAAGTAGGCATGGGCAGACTTCTTTAAAAAGACACAAAAAACATAGGCAATTAGACAAAACAAACAAGTAGGATTACATCAAACTAAGGAGCTTCTGTACCTCAAGGGAAACCATCAGTAAAGTGAGGATGCAACTAACAGATTTAGACATAACTTCTCTCACACTACACAGATAGCAGATCAATATCCAACATATACAAAGAGCCACAGAAACTCAAAAATAACAAAAACAAGCATTGACAAAGCACACGAATGGATATTTTTCAAAATATGAAATTCAAAATGCTAACTGACACATGAAAATATATACAGATTCCCTAGCTGTTAGGGAAATGCAAATAAAAGCTACAATGAGATTCCACCTAACTCCAGCAAGAATGGCTGATACACAGAAATCAGCAAACACCAACTGTCGGTGAGGATGTGGAGGGCAAAGATGCCCTGGATCACGGTCGGTGGGAATGTAAACTAATACAACCATTTAGGAAGTCAGTACGGAGAAGGCTCAGACAGCTGAAACTTGCTCTACCATATGACCAGCCATCCCTCTCCTGGTCATATAGACAAAGGAATGTAATCTGCGCTCAAGAGCGCAACCTGCAACCCTATATTTACAGCTACACAATTCACAATAGTAAAATCATGGAATCAACAGAGAGGCCAATCAACAGAGGAATAGGTTAAAAAAAAAACTGTGGCACATCTACTTGATGGACAACTACTCAGTCACAAAGAAGAGTGAAATCTTGTTGGTTGTAGCAAAATGGTCCAAGGTGGAAACTGTTACGCCTAGTGAAGACAATCCCAAAAGGACAAATATCATATGTTTTCTGAGAAAAGACAGCCTATATGCAAAGCACAATGTACATACATATACACACACATATGTAATACAGATGTATTATATATTAATATGTAGATGTGTAGGGAGGGGCTGAGGGAATCCCAGAGCTTATGAGACTGTCATAAAATGATATAAAATTTAAAAAATAGTTAATAAAGACTCAAGAGAAAAATATATAGATGTGAACAGATTTTAAATATATGATAATCATATACATGAACTGTGCAAAAGAGACTGGCATACTGGGAAATGAAAGACAGAATCTTGACAAATGGTACTGGGAAAATTTAATGTATTCATGCAGAGGAAACAAACTCCTACTTTACCTTAGACATAAATCAACTAAATGCATCAAAGATCTAAGTCTATGACCTGATACCATCAAATTTCTAGAAGAAATCACTGGGGACACGCTCTAAGATTCAGATGTGTACAAAGATCTCATGGAAAAGACTCCAGATGCATTATTAAAACAATAAATGAATAAATGAGATTTCTCAAGTGAAGAAGCTTCTGCACTGCAAAATAAACCTTCAAAGTGAAGAGGCAACCAACAGAATGGGAGAAAATATTTGCAAACTATGTAACAGAGTAGATAAACATCCAAAATATAGAGAGAATTCAAGAGACTCAACAACAGCGAAACAACCCAGTTAACAAATGGGCACAGACATGAACAGGCATTTTTCAGAGGGTGCAAAAATGGCCAACATACATAAAAAAATGCTCAGGTTTACTAGCCATCATGGAAATGGCAGTAAAAACCATAATGAAGTTTCACCTCACCCAAATTAAAATGGCCAGAAAGAAGAAATCAATAAAAGCTAGGGAGGATATGGGGGGAAACGTGACCCCAATCATGTATTGCTGGGAATGTAAACTAGTATGATCATTATGGAAGAGAGTATATTAGAGTCCTAAAATATAGGAAAATAGATCTACCATGTGACCTAGCTATTCCACTCCTGGGAACGTACCTGAACTAAATGAAATCATATGAAAGAGTTATCTCTGTCCCCAGCTCACTTCACAACAGCTAAGAGAATCAACCAAGATGTCCATGAAGAAATTGTGGAAAACATACTTGGATATACTGCTCTGCCATTAAAAAATGATATCTTGCCTTTTGCAAGTGAATGAACAGCACAAAGAAATGCAATCTACGTGAGACAGACAACTGGAATTTGAGTATTGGTTACAGCCTGTTCTATACTCTTGAGGTACAGGTTTTTTTCTTTTAATTTTCTGCTTGCTATGTGTGGATAGCTTTACCTGATAAGTCTATGAATGTAAATAGAAATGGAAATATGGCATTGTAAAATTTAGGGAAAAAAGGATGGTTTGTGTGGAATGTGGGCAGGGGAGTGTACAATGGGAGGTATTACTGTGGATTGTGAAATGTGAAAATTGGTCACTTCATATAAAAATTTAATTAAAAGAATGGAACAGGCAGAATGGACTAGAGCTTGTTGCTGTTCCTACAGTTCAGGAGAATTATATTCTTGAGAGGAGAGAGAGAGAGAGAGAGAGATGCTCTCAAAAACTACCAGGAGTCTGAATTAGTCATTAAGGAATAGCAAGTCCAAACAATTATGGGCTCAATAATAACTCATTTTCTTTACATGGCACTCATACTCCTTTGAAATTCAGACCAGCACAGTATGCCTGCTGATAACTAGGAAGCCCTATAAAGGAAATTGCCTTCCTGGATATAAAACAATGGCATTATACAAATAAATAGGAACAATTATGGACTCTACAGCTAAATATGTGTAGACTACATCATGAATTTTCAAAATGTTTCCAATATTAGGAGTAAGTCCTAAAAGAATTTTATTCTCTGTTCTGGTTGAAGTGCTATAGGTACATGAAGTAATTAGAAAGAATTAAGCTTTAGAAGTGGTATGACTTAGGCTTCTTTCGCAACATAAATATTTAAGTCAAGGAGTCCAAGACACAAGCACAATAAAATACTCTACAAATTTGGGACACACAAGAATCACCAGGGAGGGTGTGTGGGGTTGGCCTAGCATCTAAGACTCCCACATCCTGCAAGGGAGTGGGTCTAGCTCAGTTCCAGATTCCAACTTCCTTCCAAGGCACACCTGGCAAGTGCTGGCTCAAGCAGGTATGTCCCTGCTACCCATGTGGCAGACCTGAATTAACTACTGTGCTCCTGCCTTCCACCTGGCCCAGTCCCAGCTCTTGTAGGCATTTACAGGTAAGAGCTAACATACTCATGCTCTCTGCCAGCCTCTCTTTTTCTCTCTCTCTCTCTCTCTCTCTCTCTCTCTCTCTCTCTCTCTCGGCATAGGAAAATTGATACAACTGTAACTTGATACATGCCTGATTTTATAAAAAGTCAACTTTAACAAGAAAATTACTGATTATTCTGAAAGATTTCTTTGTTAAAAACCAACTTTATATTTAAAAAAAAAAGACATTACATTTCACATGGCATGATCCTTAACAAACTCAGATAATGCTTCACTGCTACAAAGTGCCTTGTAATGTCTGCAGCTATGAAGTCACTTGGTTTCTCGATATTCTGCCTACGATTGTATGGTCCTATCTCACAGAACCTATAGAAATCAACAAAGTTTAGTGGGTTTTTATGACTTTTGCTCAAATACTATGTCCAGAACCCAAGGCTGCCCACTTAAAATTAAACTATTTGACTAATTTAAACTATTTGGTCAATTTTCTTCACCTATTAACAACAACCATTGTCCATAGGATTTAGGTTGTCATTTTAAAAATGTGATCACAATTTAGAAATTCTCTAATGATGACAGGCCTTCAGCCTCAGTGGCTTGTGTTTCCCTTGACTTCCACACCTGCTCTTAAGCGTGGCTGCCGAACACTCGGACCTTCACAGCAGACAGCTGGCAACTGGAACCAGGACACACTTCAGACCTTTCGTCACTTGGTTCCGGGTATCATAGTAAAGCACAAGGCAGCTATGGCCTCTTGGAACAGCCCTGGAATATACAATTGTTGCTTTCTGGTTTAGGTTCAAAACATAGAAAGTAAACTAGAGGGAGAAAGTGTTCACACCCTGCCTCCTGCATGGCAAATCAGGAACAAGCTGGGCCTGTCAGCACATGCTCGTGTGGCTGACGCAAGCCTTCAGAGTGGCCAGGCTTCCGCTGAAACAGGAAGCCATTGAAATGGTTCATCATTTATCATTTTCCTTATGGGACAGACACCTGACTGATTTCAGGCAATAATTGTCCCTTAAGGATTGGATAAGAATAGTTGACAATACTCAACTATTTAATTTACTAAACCATGTAGATATTTAAAAATACACCTTCTACTGGTATCCCCAATGGCAGTGCATGTGTCTCAGTATGCAAAGTTGCACACCCAGACGTTCCTAAGCCTGTTCTGCAGTGTTGGTGGCTGGAGTTCAGTTTTCCCCAGCAACTCTGAATCATGATTTCAAAGAAGACAATAACATGAGTTTAAAAAAAAAAACTAGCAGGGGTAAGATGAGATTATTCTATAGATATGCCTTGTTCATAACAATTCTTGAAGAGCTAAATAAAAGTAAATGAAACAAATAGAAGTAAATGAAGTCACTTAAAATATTTTGAGGTTAAAATTACAAGCAATTGAAATGAGATCATATATTTTATAAAATAATCCAGCTTATAATGTATACATAAAACTAAATATAGGCATGTGTACATACCCTTATATAAAAAACTTAAATATATTGTTTATATTCCCAACATAATTGTGTATTTACACATACATTTCACACAAATGTCCATATGTGCATACATGCATAATGAATTCTTAATAGTGTAATTTTCAACTTTTTTGCTTTCTGTGTTTTTCATGTTTTCTACAAAGAATACATGCAACATCTAAAATGAAAAACTAAACAGACTTTGTTGGAAATTCCCCGAGTCCTGAGAGTCTCCAGGCGTCCCCTTGCAAAGCACTACGTTTCCCATAGCTGCCAGGAGCCGTGTTGCCAGCCTGTTCACAAGACCAGGACATGTATCTGATGCTCTCAAAGGAATCATCCATGGAAGAGTGCTTGGGATATTATTCCAGACTTTTGGAATTTATGCAACTTTGCAGGAAACAAAACTATGCCTGATTTCAAAGGAAACTTTAGATTTCAATTTTTATTCTTCAAATGTTATATAAGTCCGAATAACTACTCCAAATGCAATCACTAAACTTTCAAATTACCATTTAAGTACTAAAAGAGAAAACGGAAAATAAAACTCCAGACCTGCCACTCTCTGGGCTCCCGAAGTCAGCATGCCCTATTGCTGAATGTTCTCCACAGGTGTTCACATCCACAGTTCCTCCTCTCCACAAGCCAGGCCCCCAAGCCTATGTTTAAGAACTTCATATTTGACATCTTCTTACTAAATTTTCCAATCAACACTGCATCATAGGTCAATTGTAATTGAATGAAATAGATGCCCATACAACCTATTTCTTTGTTCAAGCTTGTGAGGGTGTTTTTAAATGTTCATTTTGTTGTTGTTGTTGTTGGAAAGGCAGAAAGACACAGATCTCTCCCACTGCCTAGTTTACTCCCCAGATGTCCACAGTAGCTGGAGCTGGAGCAGAAGGAAGCCAAGAATTCAGTCCAAGACTCCCATGTTTGTCGCAGGGACCCAACTACTTGAACCAGCACCTGCTGCCTCCCTGGGTACACATTAGCAGGAAGCTAGAATCAGAAGCAGAGCCAGGAACTGAATCCAAGCAGTCTAATATGAGATTCAGATATCTCAACCGGCGTCGTAACCACAGCGTTAAACATATGCCTCTAGCATCTCTAAGAGGTAGGCAAATTTGGCCAATATATGTTTATATAAATCAAGACAACTTAGGAGCATCTAATTTAAGTTCTAAAACTATGTCAGTACCTCCAGCGTTTCCTGAGGCCCATCATACCCAATGTCAACTTCTTTCCTGAACCCCTGTCCCCACAGTACCCTTTCCGCGAGTGGCGTTTTCCCACTTCTGTGTTCATGAGATGCCCTCTGAGGGCCTAACCATGCCTGCAAGATCCATGACTGGGAAGGCATGCACAGGCTGCCCTTGGCAGGAGGTGCCACTGTCAGAATGTGGGCTTTTCCCCAGGGCTGCCTGGGTGTCCCTAGGGTATGTCAGCTGCTCCCCGAGCAAATGATCCCCCGTGGCACTCCAAAGTCACATACCACAACTTCTACTTTATCCCACTGATGAAAAGCAAGTCACTAAATCCAGCCTACTTTCAGAGGAAAGGAAATTAGATTCCTACTCCTGAAGGGAGGAATATCAAAGGACTTAAGGCTGTGCTGTTTAAACCATCACAACAGCTCTTTAATGACGTTTTCAAAGTCTACCATTGAGCCGGTCTAGCATTCAATCTTATTGTCCTTATTTTTATTGTTAGCAATGTACAATAGTAAGAAAAATTCAGCGAAGTACCAGCCCAAATCAATCTCACACCTAGAAATTACTTGTTTTCATTTCCAATGTGCTAGAAAATATTTAATTTACGTTTATCAATCAATTTTCCTTCCTGTCCTCTTCTAATCATTATTTGATCCTTTAGGTATGCTAGATGGCTATCATGTGGTACATGCATAATTGTTACAGTCTCCTTGAAGAATTTACAAAATAATTTTTCCCAACCATAATCCAGAACAATTAAGTAAGACCCTCCTGGAGAGTAGCTTTGGTATTACTCTTTTACTCCACGAGGGACAAGAGCCACTGAGCTAGAGAACTTTGGATGTTTTTTCCATGAGTTTTCTCCCCAAATGGTCTTCTGATGAAACTGCAGTTTTCTGGGCAAGGCCTGTACAGAGGTAACGTACACTATGCCTAAAGGAGGCAAGAGGATCCAGGGAAAACCAGCATGATTCTCTACCCCAGTACCTGTCGTGTCTTTAGAGGTTTGAGCATATGAAACTTAGCATTGCCAATGGCTTACCCTTTTCCATGACTGACAGAGTGACCCAGATACCACTTACATCTGCTTCTATTGCTAAGCTATACTCAGATGCCAACTAAATGGAGCATAGGTTTTGTCACAGCTGGAGTAGGAGCAATAATTTAAGATACACTCCGAAATTCAGCAAGAGGGAGAATCTGAATGCCTGGGGGGGACCAAGATTACTCAGAACCAGATGGCGGGTTGCTCTATGGACACCGCAGCATAAGGACAGAGCCAACAGCAGGGGACTGCCTGCCTCCCTCTGCTTGCATGGAGCTTTAACACAGGCATTTCTCTCTGGCCAACAGCAGACTTCTCTTCCCCTGTAGGAGCTGAACTTGAGAGAAAACAGGGTAATTTTGAACACAACACACTGTAATTTGCAAGCATTTCTTCAGGCCTCTATGATCGATCTCTCTCTCTCTCTCTAACTAGTGCCTTTTACATCATCCCAGATCAAACCAGTGCCATCCAGAATGTGATCTGCAGCTGCCCAGACTTGGCACCACACCACCCTTAGGACCCTGGGAGGGACTCTGCACCGAGATCAGCCCTGATCCGGGAGGCATCACTGGCCACTTCCCAGTGATTGCCATGCAAAAGGCCCTGAAACTGTTTCATAAATCATGTGTTTTTTTTATTGAAATGTAAAACTAAGCATGAGAATGGAACTATAGCCTCACCCATACAGGAGCCACAAGTTCATGACTGGGGTCTGGAGGAAGGTGATCTGACACGATCATGGCACACCAAGGTTAGAGACCCAAACACAAGCAGCAGGTCACCTCGACCACGGGTTTAAGCATGGGCCAGGAGGAGGTTTGTTTCTCGTTAATATGCTTACAAATTTGAGCTATACTTGGCCAAAGATTGATACAAATTTTACTTTTTAAAAATTATTCCTTATGACCCTACTTTCCTTCTTGGGTCTTGTATTGTAACATAGTATTAGGATAATAATAAAAATTTAAATCTTGATCACCAACGTTAGGTCCTGTATATATTTTATAGGATCCCACTAGTTTTCCAGAAAGCTACTGTCATTATCCCTGTGTTCTAAAATGGGAGACTGACAACACCCCCACCCAAACCTACACCACAAGATCTTTGCCCAACAGTAATTTCCACTTAACCGTTCCTTCTTTTTGCTTCATTTCTAGCTTTTTTTCCCTGTTCCTGCTTCATTTTTCTTTATTTCTCTTTCTTGATTTTTGTTGCCCCTTTATTTGCATCTTTGAGATTCAGGAACAAATATTTCAGTCTCAGAAGCACAACTGATGAACTTACAAGCTCAACCTTAAAGTTGAAATGGTTTGTCAAGAAGATGGGGGAGCAGCCAGAACGGGGACTACCCCTGCGACTGCCTCACACTCCCTGAAGTTGGCTGGCTCAGCAGACTGCCACAAACACTTGAGAACGAGGGAGGAATGAACGTATCAGCTTTGTTTTAAAAACTTTTTTCATTCTTTATTTGAAAGGCAGAGAGCTAGGAAGATAATTCCTTTTTTAATGCCATTTTCCATGTACTTTTGGCAATACTCTCAAAGCATTCCGTTACAAAGAATGTTGTCATGAATCATTTCACAAGACCATTCACAGTGTCTTATTCATTGAAGAGTATGTTCCCTCTTGGGGCTGACACTATGGCACAGTAGGCTTAGATTCAGCCTGCAGTGCTGGCATCCCGTATGAGGATGGTTTATGTCCTGGCTGCTCTACTTCTAATCCAGCTCCCTGCTCATGGAAAAGCAACAGAAGGTGTCCCAAGTCCTCGGGCCACTGCATATATATGGGAAACCTAGGGGAATTTTCTGGTTCCTGGCTTGGGATCAACCCAGATCCTTTGGGCCCTTGCAATCATTTGGAGAGTGAACCAGTGGATGGAAGTCCCCTCTCTCTCGGCTTCTTCTTTTCTCTGTAACTGTCTTTAATTTAAAATTGAAAAAGAAAGCACATTTCAACAACAAAAATAACAAAAAAAAACATGTGCATACTAAGATAAAAGAAGGGGCATATTGCACTAAATCAAATCAACAAAAAATTATGCCATTATTATCCTGGAGACATCTGTCTAGAAAGTCACTAGGCTCCCCACCTGCATATGGAAGTTGCCCTGTTCCACTGAAGTCTGGGGCTCTGCTATCTGCCTGTATGATGGTTCCCTGGAACCTTCCAGAACTCTGATTTCCCAACAGTTCATGAGTAGGCAGAGTGCAGTGTCACAAACAACTGAGAATTTTCTTTTCATGGGAAACAAGTTAGGCAAACCAATCTAAGGGTTTAAATGTCAGTTGGTTTGTGACATTTCGTCCAGACAATCTGAACCCTTGCTGCTTCCAGGAGAGTTTAGCATCGTGTTTTTGACTGTCCTGGTCAGTAGTTCTAACACCTCCCATAGGTCATTTAGAGGTCACTGATCGACAGGAAAGAGCTAAACAGCAATTCCTACCAAACTGGGATTTCCCAATCCAGGCAGAGCTTTTACCATGACGTGCAAAACAATGTTGGAAAGCCCCCCACATCTCCCAGAAGCAGCACTGATTTGTAAAGATAAATGGTGTGCGTCAGTTGGAACTCTTTTGTAAAAGACACAGTTTTAACCAGTGAAAATGTAAAATGTTGTTCATCTAGTTTTACACGTGTAAGGTGAACTGAACGAACATGTACATGATTGTTCAAGCTACGGCTTTAAGTTAAGCTGTATTTCATTCATGCTTACACGGGTTTGACGTCCACAGGGTATACGGAAGCAAGGGGTGCCCCTGGATTGCATCCCCTCGTGGCATGGATAACAACAAAAGCTGCGCATACCACAGCAAGCAATTGCATCTCCAACCAAGAAATGACAGAGTGACCAGATCCCCCAGTCCTTTTTGAGGACATGCTGCTTTTGATCCAAGGATCCCCGCCCCAGGCCCCTCTCTTAAGAGTTGCACAGCCCTTGGAATCACTGCTGCCTGGGAGAGCAACTCTCAGGTCACAACAGCAGAGCCAAATGAAAGCAGGCATTACAATAAGGCTACCAACACCCCTACATGGTGAGTCATGCCTCTCCCATGGCCATTCAATGTGCCTGCACCATGCCTTGCCACAAAGAGTAGGCGCCTATCTTGGCTGGCTCTGTGATTTTCTTTGACCAGTAGAGTGCAGCAAAGGGGCTTTCATTGTCACAGACAGGAGCCCTTCACAGACTTCACACCCTCCACTGTTGCCCTCTTACAATACTTCACTATGAACACGGAAGTGTGGTCTAGCCTATCAGGGGCCAAGAAGCCGTGTGCGGGCAATACCATCCAGCAGATGTGTGAGTGAGCCCACCCAAGACCAGTCACCAGGTAACCTCCCTACTGCTATGAACATATGAATGACCCTAGCCCACGGCACTACAGCATGGCACACAGGGGCCCAATTATCCTAGTCACCTGGCAAAATGCCTGCCCTAAAACTGTCTTAGTTTTCCCATGAAAGTCTGGACCAGCCTCATATATGAGTATTCTGAGCCTCTGAGGTATTTTATACAATTAGCATATACAACTGGTTTACCTGATACATTACACTGAGAAATATTTACAGTCAGGCTCATTAGCATTTCCACCACCTCATGTAGTTGCCATTTTTTCTTTCCCCTTAGCAAATCCAAGTACACAATAAAATATTGTTAATTATTTTCATATTGTTGTACACGGGATCTCCAAAACTTGATCATGAGTAACTGAAGCCTTAAACTCCATAACTAATATCTCCTTACCTCTCCTTCTCATTATTTTTCTATTCTGTCTTGCCATTTTGTGTTTACATGTAGAACCCTGACACACCACAGCAGCCTTACAGATATTGGAATGCCAAACAGGCAAATTCTTAGTCACAACAGTGGCATGGCAAACATGTCTGGAATTAAATGAAATCAATCAGATCTTCTAGATGCTTCTTCTCCAAGGGTGTGGACTGTGTCAGTTCTATGGAAGAATCCAACTGATCTGTTGAGACTGCAGCTCAATACAAGGAAAGCCCCCTGTTCTCTAACAATGCCATCAAATCGCTGGTTCATCATGGAACAAAGTCACACCTCTTCCAGGTGACAACCCATTGTTCAACAGTCACTTGCTGATGCCATCAGAAATTGTCAGAAACACTTAACCAATATGTTAAGGTAGCTTTCAATCCTTTCCCATTCCAGGAGGGGCAGCCCTATTTCTTAAAGGATTTCTTAGATGGCTTAGGACTCCGTGAGTTTGTTTATCAACTGTAAGCTAAGGTGATTTGAAGAGCAGTGGGTTGTTGCTACGAACTCTTACACCGGGACCACACACAAAAACATGGCCTGTTGAGGGTGAAATAAGCATATGGCCAGCCCATCCATATGTAAATACTTGAAACAATTTTTTAGTTTTTGCAGTTTATTACATCAATGTAGGTAGGATATCACTGATTTTTTTCTCATACTGAGAAACTTATTTTTCATTTTAAAAAGGTCCCACATTCTAAGGTTCAGCTAATCTCTTTTAAACTTCATCATGAATTTTAGTTCTTGAGAAGCTGAGATAGGTTTTCTACTACATAAATTTCTGTGAGTCAGATGATTTTAAAAATACATAGCTCTTCCAACTATTTAAGGCATTTGTTTTGATTTTGAACAACTTGAAAGTATATTAGGAAAGTGTCCCTTTTCCCATCAATGTTCCATATTTTAGTAGAGCAGAGGATTTACCTTTTAGAAGAACTTAGAGTATTCTAAGTAGAGCAGCAATTTACTGCTCGTTCTCAGATGTCCTAAACTCCCTTGTTCTCCATCTCCCACCTCAAGAGTCAGTGGCCTAAGCTATGTGTCGATGAAGATGCGGACATGGAAGCAAAGGTACATAGGGTTGGCACTCCAGAACACCACAGTCCACATCAGGCACTTTGACACGCTGGGTACTACGAACTGAAACAGAAGGGTCTTGGAGCCAAGTGTCTTCTCTGATCTTCTACCACCCTGTTTTCTCTTTTCCCCATTTCTCCCACTAAGAGATCAAAGATAATAGACCTAGTCTCCCACAAACCAATTCATATGAACACCCACTTGGATTCCAGCTGCTCCACTCTGATCCAGCTCCCTACTAACGCACCAAGGAGAGCAGCCGAGGACGGCCCGAGAAACTGGGCCTCTGCCATCCATGTAGAAGACCCAGATAGAGTTTCTGGCTCCTGGCTTAGGCCTGGCCCAGCCCCCCTGTTATGTCCATTTGAATTGATTAATGGAATAATTTGTCTCCTCCTCTCTCTGCAACACTGCTTTTCAAATAAATCTTTTAAAAAATAAATCTTTATTGAGAAGTGAAGATATGATGTCATATGCATTTCTACTCCCAAATAAAGATGGATTTTCAATGAAACGGATACATATATCTTGACAACAAGATGCTGGACTTTAATATTGTCTATACCTACAATGTAATGCTACACTTAAATAGCACAACGATGGACTTGTAACTGTTGCTGAAGGACTTATATTATTGTGATAATACAGGGGAAATAGAGGGTCACAATAGAGATGGTAGAATGGGAAACTGGAGCCTATGGAACTATATCACAAAAACTTAAATAAACAAATCTTTGCCGAGTTTTCTCATCATGAGGAAATTATATTGGTGAGGTGTATAGGATAACTACTTCCAAGAGCCGTAAAAAGAAGTATTTGTTGTAGAAATGAAAATCCAGAAACGTTGGGAACTAAAATAACTTACTGAAGATCACACAACTTAATAGTCACGTCTTTGGGGTGTCCTTGTTGATTCATAATGATGCATCCGAATACTCATTGTCAGCCATGTCGCAGGCTGGAAGAGCTCAAAGTATAAAGAAGAGGTGGAGACAAGGACCCAACAGTGAGAGAATGAATAGTAATAAATTCTCTCCAGCTTGAGTTTTGAATTTTCTTTTCCTGTTTTTCCATTGACTCATTTGTTTAGACATTACTGCAAAGTTACCCAATTGGAAAACTGTTTGAGGTTCCTTGGACTTAAGGAGTTTCTGGTTATTTTGTTTTTTTAACTGTCACTTTAAAAATATGAGCAGAGGGGCCAGCACAATAGCTCAGTTTGCTAATCCTCTACATACAAGTGCCAACATCTCATATGGGTGTCGGTTCGTGTCGTGGTTGCTTCACTTCCCATTCAGCTAGGTGCTTAGGGCCTGGGAAAGCAGAGAATGGCCCAAAGCCTGAGACTTTGCACCTATGTGGGAGCCCTAAAAGAAGCTCCTGACTCCTGGCTCCTGATCAGCTCAGCTCTGGCCATGGTGCCCATTTGGGGAGTGGACCAGCAGATGGAAACTATCTCTCCTCCTCTACATAAATCTGCCTTTCCAACAAAAATAGATCTTTGCAGTGCAGTGTGCATCTCTACTTCCTAATCAAAGATGGACTCCAAATGAAACCATTAAATAGATCTTGACAATAGGATGCTGGACTCTCTGCCATTGTCCATACCTACAATGTCAGGATACACTTAAATAGCAGAGTGATGGACTTACGACCATCTATGAAGGAATCTAATATTGTGAAGATATAGAAGGAATCAGTTGGCAGTGGAGATTTGGAAAAAGGAGGAGGAAAATCCCAGAGCCTAGGGAACTGTGTCATAAATAATAAATAAATTTTAAAATCTTTGTGTAATTTCAAGGTATTTCTGCTAAAGTCCTACACGGATGTCAGACTTAGGATCTCACGCAGCAGAGCTGTCCCGACGGGTGGGGCAGCAACGTCCACTCTCCTCTGTGGTCAGAAATCCCTGCTAGACGAACATTCCTTCTGTCTGTACACTGCGGGCTGCTTGGCTTGCCCTGTCGCTCTTTAGGCATTGGTTTTCAGAACAGCTGACAGATCCTGGACAAATAAGCCTTGCTCATTTACAGACACTTTAATTCTGTCTAAATAGACTTCAGTTTACCTAACTTATTGAACTGCACATGAGAGCAACATGTCCTTTTCCTTCCGCCAGACTCGTATTCATCAGATCACACTATCCTCAACAACACGGCCCGGCCCACTGGCAGCTACGAGGACTAATGAGACTCGGTCATGCTAATACAACATTCAAAGTCTCCTCAAAAGTGCTGCTATAATCATAATATGTTGGTCTCTCTAAACTCAGGCCAAGCAGTTGCTTATGTAGATCCAGCTCTTTGTCAAAGGTAGCGTGGGCTTAGCAACCACAGCTTCCCCAGCCTGCCTTTGAGATTAGAGTCCATGCTATCTGGTGTGACTAGAACAGACTCCCCCCGACACACACCAAATTTTAATACAATTCAGAATTGCCTATAGAGCTAGACCTAACCAGTGTCTGATTCATGAACAGGCCTGAGAACATGCATTTTTAAAGATTTATTTACATGAGGGCCTAATGCAGTAGCTTAGCAGCTAAAGTCCTCGCCTTGCATACTCCAGGATCCCATATGGCCACCAATTCTAATTCTGAGAGCTCCACTTCCTATCCAGCTCCCTACTTGTGGCCCTGGAAAGCAGTCAAGGATGGCTCAAAGCCTTGGGACCCAACACCCATGTGGGAGACCCAGAAGAGGCTCTGGGTTCCTGGCTTTGGATCAGCGTAGCTCCGGCCATTTGTGGCGTGAATCATCAGATGCAAGATCTTCCTCTCTGTCTCTCCTCCTCTCTGTATATCTGACTTTCAAATAAATCTTTAAAAGTAAAGATTTATTTACTTGAAAGAGAGAAAGAATACCTTCCATCTGCTAGCTTACTCCCCAGATACCCACACCATCTGGGCCTGGATTAAACCAGGTTGGGGGGAACTTAATTTAACTTGCCTACAGGTAATAGGGACTCAAGTACTTGAGCCATTCTCTGACACCTTCCAGGCCCATTAGCAGAAAGCTCGATGGGAAGCTACAGACCTGGGACACAAACCAAGCACCCCAAATGGCAGCTTAATGTGCACTCCTGCCTGGCATATATGAGCCCGGTCAGGGTACCACACTTTGGACAGCACTATTGGAGGCACTGGACCTTCTCCAGAGGAACTGAGAGAAGAATAATATTGTAGGTAAGTTGTGGAAACTTCTAGAAAGGTCAAGAGGTGATCATTTAAAATTAGGTCTGAGACTTGTGGTGTCTATAATTCCTTATAATTTGGTTGCAAAGGGGCTGTGTGTGTGGCGGGGGATGTTTTCCAATGTTCTCGTCTCAATCTAGAGTGATTTGGCTAAATTTCTCTAGCTCCAGTGCCTCTACTCTCACATCATCTTCCTCTACCGAAAACAGACCAACCAAAGCAAAAACAGAGACCTAAAGGGAAGACTGTCCTCATGGCAGCCTTTGAACAGCGCACAACGGCACCCTATAGGATTGCTCCGGTCAGCGAAAGGTGAAGCCAGCCTTTGGAAACTCTGGGAGAGTGCAAACAGCTTCAACCGGGCAAGAGGCCTGAGGAAATTACAGAGGGAAAACTTTCCGCCCAAGGTTCCAGTTGCTAGGGAGTTTGTGTGCGTTGCTGGGGACCTCACCCCTCTGTGGCTCCTCTATGACTCACTGTGTCCCTGGGAAGTCGTGGATTCAGCAACCAGAGAACACGCGGGAGCTGCCTTTGATCTGCTGGGCTGCAAGGCCCCAGAGGACGGCAACCTCCAAGATGAGGAAGTTTCTGATCAAGCGATGCCCGGCTTCCAGTTCCTAGAAGTCAGTCCGATTCTCATCCCAGTAGAAGAGGTGAGCCCGGGCAGGCTGAGGGCAGAGCCCTGGGAGCAGCTGGAGACTGCTGGAAGGGGAGGTACAGCTGAGCACCCCAGAGCCAGCTCAGCACTTCCAAGTCCCTGCAGTCCTGGAATCCACCTCAGACTTCCCAGCTGGCATCAGACGACCTCTAACAGGAGGACACTGCCCTGGAAAACCAGCTCTGAGTGTGCATGACCCCTCTCCATGTCACACGTCACCCTCGTACCCTCAAATCTAATCCAGGTAAGAGGTAATGATGTGGATTTCTTCCTTCTCCCCCAGAGAAGAGAGCCCAAGCCAACACTGCCTGTCAAACTTGGACTTGGTCTGAGGTGGAGCAACACTTCTCCTTGCAGGGATGCACACAGAGATGCCCTGGGGTCTTGCTCCCAAACAGATCCTGTTCTATCAGCCCGCACCGCGGCCTGGGATTCCGCACCCCTGACCAGCTACCAGGGGACGAGGAGGCTGTTCTGGGAACCCGGCTTGGAGAAGCAAAGGCTCCATTCCCAACTTGGCTTGCTCAATACAACGGTGCTGCAGGTTATTTGCTTTTTTTTTTTTAATTATTATTATTGACTTTAAGATTGACACCCAGGAGTTTACAGATTTTAAGTAATCTGGAATGAGTCTAGCCTTAAGAATTTTCCAAAGGATTTATCATGCATCCGGGACCAAGAGATTTAAAGGAATGATTTCAAATTGTGAGCTACGTCATGATTAGGACAGGCTCAGAAATAACACTGAACATCTGTAAAGGAGAAAGAACGCGCGCAGAGCAGGTCATGATTAGGTTAGTATTGTTTCAGGAAGCTTTCCAGGCGTGTATCCGGATGGATATGAAGTCCTCTGTGTACAGTACAGGACTGGGAACTACAGGCAGGATACTCTCAAAGTCTGTGATGACCCATCATGATGGCGCAAAAGTCAGTGTAGACCACATGCAACAAATAGGCAGGGTGGGAGAACTGGGTGTTTTATATAATTTTTACATGTGACCATACAGTTTCCTTTCTAGAGATTGCTTTTCAATCATTCCAAATGTAAAAACGGGGTGGCATGGCAGTGAAGAACAGACCACAGCGGAGTCTATGTTCAAGCCCAGTTCCATTTCTCATCCCAGCTTCCTGCTAATGCAGCCCCTGGGAGGCAGCGGTGACAGGTCCAGTAGCTAGATTGCTGGCAACTTTAGGGAGGTCCCGATTGAGTTCCTGATCAGCTTTGTCTATTCCAAGAGCCTGGGGAATAAACCAGGCAGGTAGTAGTTCTACCGCATGCGTGTGTGCATGTGTTTATGGATGTGTGTGTATGTGTTTATCTCTCTGCCTCTTAAAACCCATCTTATCTTGTGGGCTATTAACAAGACAGCTACCTGAATGGTTGACCCCTGAGACCTGCCCTGAGATATCATCTTGGCTTTTACCCTCCACCTGCTTTGGTGAGTAGTAACCACCTGCCTCAGGCACTGTCCCAAAATCTGCTTTGTATTATGATTAAAAACACCTGGGCTGACAGAGAGGTCTTTTGTGGTTTTTAGTAATAACAATAATTGCTGCTGCTAAACAAGATAGCATTTTGAGGCTGAAAAGTCTGTTAAATAGAATAGAAGTTTTTCTCTGAGAACCACTGACTCTCTAGGATAGCAGTCTTTATCTTTATTGGAAAGGCAGATTTACAGGAGAGACAGAGAGAGCTTTTATCCGTAGCTTCATTCCCAAATGGCCACATGGCTGGAGCTGAGCCCATCGAAGCCAAGAACCAGAAACTTTCAGGTTACCCACTTGGGTGTCGGGTCCCAAGGCTTCGCGCCATCTTCAACTGCTTTCCCAGACCACAAGCAGGAAGCTAATTGGGAAGTGGAACATCTGGGACATGAACTGGTGCATATATGGGTTGCTAGCACTTGAAGGCAGAGGAGCCATTGTGTCAGGCCCCACAGGGGACCTCGTGAGAAACCAGATGAGCTATGAAGAAACTTCTAGAATTTCGTTATGAGCGTGTACGATGCTCAAAGGTGTATGTCAAAATGGATGTCAACACTCTAGCCCTCCCCTATGCCCATTGGGTGTTATTTAGAGAGGGGCCCTGTGGGAGGCAATCGGCTTTAGGGGCAGACTTGGGGGTGGGGCTGCAGGATGGGATTAACCTCCTTAAAAGAAGAGCCATCACAGCACCCTTCTTCCCTCCACCTTGTGAGGACACGCTCAGAGGGCAACTGTCCACACACCAGAGTGTCTTCGCCGGAGCTCCACTGTGCTGGTACCCTGACCTTGCCTCTCCAATCTTCCAACCTCTAAAACAAAACAAATTCCTTCCATGGAAGCCACCCAGGCCTTGGTATTTTGTTATGGCATCCCAAACAGACCAACGCACTGAGCAAGGAGGAGGAGGAAAAAAAATCTACAGAGCGTGGTTAGGAGCACAAATACCTCCTTGCCGCATCAGCGGGTCTGAGCGCCATGTGTTCCAATTTCCAGTGGGCACAGAAGCAGTGAGTTTGCTTGGCCTGGGAAAGAAGTCAACCCAGTTTCAAAAACTGTTAAGCCCCTGAACACCACAAAGCAGAGTAGCTTCTGCGCTCCTGCAGCTTGCTTTTATCCCAACAACCTCTGAAGACAGCTATGGCAGAGAGGCCAGGAGAGCTGCCCTGCAGGCTGGAGGACTCCTCAGCTCTCCAAGGACACTCGAGTACCATGTGCTGCTATGTGTCAGATCACCGTGAGCTGTACAATCCTACTGATGAGTGGCAGCCCACAACAGCCACATCATATGGCCAACCCTCATCCTGGTCACGTTGCCATTATGCCACAGCACGCCAGGTGCCTACTGGCCGAGCAGAAGGCACCTTGCTTGTGCCAGCTCCCTATCCCTGCACTGGACTAGGGAACTTAGGGAGTCTAAATCAGATCTAAAGATTTTAATTAATTCCCTAGTGAAACAATAATACAAATAAAATTATTTAGTATGCTTAATTCTGTCTCCTTCAATGAGGGAAAAGGCTGTAATCAGACATGTATGTTTTTTCTTTAATATATATGTGTGTCTGTATATGAGATTTGTTCATTGCAAAGAGTTATGGAGAGGAGGGGAGAGACAGGGAAATCTCTTTTATGCTAGCTCACTCCCCAGATGTCCTCAATGTGTAGTCAAAGCCCAGCGCTTCATCTGGGTCTCCAGCATGGGTGGAAGGGGCCCAAGCACTGGGTTCATCCTCAGCCGTTTTCTCAGGCCTTTAGGAGGAAGACAGATGGTATGACCGAAAGCAGCTGAGAACCGGAGCCCACAAGGAACACTCACGTCACGTACTGTGGCTTTACCTGCTATGCCACACCATTAAATCTCTTAATATTCTAGATATCTTAATATCCAAGGCATTGTATCTATTCTAGATATCTTAATATCCAAGGCATTGTATCTCTTAATATTCTAGACTATTCCTAGGACATGTTGGTCAGCAGAGCTTTCAACATCTAACTTTGATTCTGTAGCGCAAAGAAGCTTGAAACAACAAAACCTCTTGCTGTCTGCATGCCCATAGCTGTGCAGTCTTCCTTCTCAGTCCAGATCAGTGAAGGGAAGGTGCATCCGCTGCCACAGTAAGTGAATTAGCCCGATCTCCATGAACTTTCCCAGGGCTGACTCCAAGCCCCAGCAGGGCACTGCCAACCCTGCAGCCTAGACCCACTGGCCAACTCATTCCAAGTCTGGGCTGGCTGAGAAACCAACAAGAAACCCCCAAACCTAGCAGTCAACCCCTGCGGTTCCAGCAGTCTCTATAGAACCTGAGTGAGAACTATGAAGTGGAGCCCCAGCCGGGATCCTTACTGCCCCGAGCCCTGGACTGCAATCGTAGGCCCAGCCAGCTCTGCTCTTTCTGGCACCTTTCACTCAGGGAATCCAAGGAAGATGGAGTGTGGCCTTTCCTAATGCTGCTCACTCTAGAGGAGCCACAGTGGGAGAGCTGCTAAGGCTTTTCCAGACATGGGTATTGAAACGTGAGTTTGTATTAGTGCACGGAGACTCTAGGTGCTCATCACATGTCCTTGCCGTATTCCCCAGATTCCCCTGTTACGACTGGCAGGATCATGTGTCTATTTATGTAAATTAGATGTAGGCAGAAGACACATGGTCATAGCCAGCTCTGGCCTCTCAAGATTCCCACCCATCAGCTCTTCCCTGTCCCTCCACTTGGATAAATGGAACAATTCCTTCACTCCAGAACAGCAGAAGCCCCCAGATCTGCATCAGACCAGAATGTGAGGCAGAAATGACATCACTGAGATTCCAGGAGCTAACTATCCCAGCTCATCAAGAGATTTTTTTTTTTAAAGGGTAAAAACAAGTCACGGACTTGAAGAAATCATCTGCTACCCGACGGCACTGAATTTGTCTCCGGAGCGTTAAATAACTCTCACGAATCAATTAGATTGGAACAATATTTGGCATCCGATGCCCATGTCCAACGAGAGTACTGGGGTTGAAATCCCACCTCTGCTCTCAAGTCAAGATCCCTGCTAACACAGACCCTGGGGTCCTGGCACCCACATGAGTGACCTTGGCCTCACACTGGCCTAGCTCTGGCCATTCAGGCATTTAAGAAGTCAATTATGGAGGGAAGTGCTCTCCCCCTCCCTCTGCCTCCATCTCTCCAATTGGTGTTAAATGATCCTGACTTTGGAGATACTGCAATGCAGAAAAAATGTTGATTTATGACAAAAATCTATGCTGTGGAAGCTGCTGCATCTTGTAAAGTCAAGGTAATTTCCCATAGCCAAGAGGCAGATAAAACTCCAGTGGACCACAGCAGAAAGAGGGTACACAGAACATGGAGGATACAGACGCTGGAATAGTATTCTGCCTTTGAAAAACAATGAAATCCTGAGAACTGCAACGACATGGATCAGCCCTGAAGACACTAATGGAAGTCAGTCAACTACAAAAGCACCAATAAACCATGATTCCCATCAGCAGAGGAAGCTGGAGCAGTTACAGACTTGGGAAGGAGTGCTGGTTGTCAGGGCCAGAGGGAGAGATGGGGTTAGTGACTTAGGGGTGCAGAGTTTCAGCCGGGCAAGGTGAGAACAAATGTGGGGAAGGCTGTGCCAACAGGTGAATGGCACTGAGCCCCTCAGACCTGTCAGCCCACAGTGGCTGAAGCCGTGAGTTTTAGAATGTGTGTGTCATCAAATACTCCAGAAAAGAAAAATACCCTAAACTCTACAGAAAAGTATTTTCCGGTTTCAAATTTAGTTTCCAGTAAGTATCCCAAGGCACCCTTACAGAGAAAGCAACTCAAAATAAAAGCAGAAAACAACCAAGTGTTTCTAAACAAAAAGTCTCCGCGCTATGAACCCACGGTGGATGCCACAGGTTCCTAGCTGACGCACAACTCCGTGTCTTCCCTGATAACTTTAAGGCTGCGTGGAGCAGTCTACAGGCTAAAAAAGCCTGCTCAGCCTTAGCTTCGTGACACAACTTTTCAAAGATAATACCACCCAAAAATCCTGGACAAAAAAAAAATTTGAATGGCTAATCACAACAAACATGAATACTGTCTGAAGGACCGGCTTTGGGCCAGATAGCCAGTAAATCAGTCCTGCAAGAGGAACAGGATCTGCAACACGGGACGGAAAATGTGAGTGTGCCAAATATTGCTCCAATGGAAAAATATCCAGTATTTTCCTGGAAAACGTAAGCTTTTGGAACAGGTAATTTGTTTCTCCAAAAAGCAAACAATGATTGAAAAATCATTCTGTCTTGATTGAATTTGAACTGTAATACTGCATCAAGGTGGAGGAATCCACCGGGGGGAGGGGAGGGGAAGGGGTGGGGGATTCCCAGAGCCTATGAAACTGTCACATAATGCAAAATAATTAATAAAAAAGAAAAAAAGAAAAATCATTCTGTTACATAAATACAGCAACCTGAGAGATAGCCTGAGCACAGCTCCAATTTGTATTGGAATAATCAGAAATATTATTTAACTGAGTGGTAACTGTGACCTTTTCTGATAGAGAAAAAATAAAACTCATGATAAGCTATGTGTTAAACTCTACAGTGCAAATCAAACAGAGGGACACAGATGTTGCTCTGCCTGCTAAGAAACACAGACTAAAGGGGAAAGACTGAGCAATGAGGAGGAGAGACTAAGCAGACACATTAAACATCAAAGTCCCAGTGAATTCCAGGTTGACGAGTCGCTGGATTCATTAAGCGATGAAGTAAGGAATAAAGGTAGCTTCAGGAGTAGGTGTCTGGGGTAGCAGTTAAGACGCGATGCAACACCCATACCCCATGCTGGAATGCCTGCGTGTGAGCCTGAACCTCCTTCTAACCCCAGCTTTCTGCATAAGTACATTCTAGGTACAGCAGATGATATGGGGGACCCAGGGAGTGCCACTGGTTCCATCCAACCCATTGCCGCTTGCATTTGGAATGGAGTAAAACCAGTGAATGCAAACTTGCCCATACTTCTTTCATTTAAATAAAAAATAAAAGCACTCTCAGAGTGATCATTTATACAAAATACATTCATGTATATATCTCAAAAACCAATCCAAAAAGGTCCTTGATTTCATGGGATCGATGGATTCAGTTTAGAATAACTCCAGCCAATGTTTCTAAAATAAAGACAGCGCCCACCTGCCTCCCCGAGGGTGCATGAGCAGGCCGCTGTGCAGGAAGCAGGTGCGGAACTCACCATCCCAGGCATCCTGACATGGGATGTGGGTGCCCAAGTGGCAGCTTACCCTGCTGCACTGTAACCACCCAAGATCATCCAATTTACTTATTTTAAGGATTTACTTATTTTTATTGGAAAGTGAAACATACAGAGAGGAAGATAGACAAGATCTTCCATCTGCTGATTCACCCCCAAGTGGCCGAAACAGCTGGAGCTGAGCTGAGCCAAAGCCAGGAGCCAGGAGCTTCTTCCAGGTCTCCCACACGGGTGTAGAGTCTCAAGGCATCGGGCTGTCCTCAACATGAATCAGCACCCATATGGGATCCTGGCATGTGCAAGCCAAGGACTTCAGCCACTAGGCTACTGCGCTGGGCCCAAGATCACCTCATGTAAACACACAGTAACAGAGGCAAAACAGAAAAATAGTAATTTTGTGAATGACCAAAATAATATCAGAGGCAGTAAAAGTACCTCAGTCCACTCGCTGTTGTGCTGACAGAATATCTGATAACGGCTGCTTCGAGAAGAGATGCTTCGACGGCTCATGGTTCGGGCAGCTGCGAACTGCACAGCTTGGTGCTAGCATGTGCTGGGACACCGAGCAAAGGCCCTGTGCTGTATCATCACCTGCCTGAGCGTACCATATGGCAACCAGAACCACCAGGCTAATGGGGATCTCCCCTCCTCCCCTACAAAGCCACAAATGCCAATATGGAGTCCCTACCTCCTGTAACTCTAATCACCTTGCAAAGTTGCCCCTCCAAGGTACCATTCACAACTGGATCTGAGGACATTTCTGACACAAGAAATTCAGAGAAGCACATTTCCATGAAAGCACCAGGTATTTCATTTTATTTACATCTTCAATCTTAAAAGCTGAGAGCATTGTTGGTGAGCCAGTTAAATAATAGCGATGAGGCAGCTTGTGTCCAAAGATGATTTGTTTCCTGTGGTGAGTGGCTGATTTTCTTCTAAGTCACAAAACAAAGAAATAAAAAACACTCGTGGTCCCTGTCTCACATAGATGTCTTCTGAGACTCTGAGATTGTGGTTCTCTGCCTGGGGACTGTCTACTCACAATGGGACACTGTCAACGCTCCCTGCTCACCTTGCCCGACATCTAACCTTCAAAGCTCAGTTCAGATGCACCTGCTCCAATTCTCCAGCCTGCCTCCATCCCTGAGTCAGAATATGCCAAACCATTTTTTAAAGCATTGTAATGAACATTTTTGGAAAAGATTAATGTACCTCAGTACTGAAGATCGGAGTGACAGAGGAAAGAGGAGGCGAGACCAAGGAGAGATCTGTATCTCCTGGTCCACTCCCCAAATGGCCACTATAGCCAGGTACGGGCCAGACTGAAACCAGGGGCCAGGAACTCCAGCTGGGTGTCCCATGTAGGCTGCAGGGACCCAAGTACTTGTGCCAACTTCTGCTGCTTTTCCAGGCGCACTAGCAAGGAGCAGAATCAGAGCCAGAGAGGCAACGACTCACACTAGCAAGCCGATATGGAACGCTGGCATTACAAATAGCAGCTTAACCTACTGTACTATAGTGTCAGCCTTGCACTGCAGTCCGTAACACCCATTTTCCTATTTATTTTTGTTCCATTTGTAAAAAATATATATATTATTTTGCTTGAAAGAGTTGGGGGGGGGGTGTGGGGAGACAAAGAGATCTTCCATCTGCTGGTTCATTCCCCAAATGGCTGCAACGTCCTGAAACAGGATGGTACAAAGCCTCTTCCAAGTCTCCCATGTGGGTGAAGTAGCCCAAAGTTTTGGGCCGTTGTCTTCTGGGAGCCAGATCAGAAGTGCAGCAACTGGGACTCAAACCAGTGCGCATATGGGACGCTGGTGCCTCAGGCGGAGGATTAGCGTGCTGCACTGCTGTGTCAGCTCCCCATTTCCAATTTGAGCATAGTGTACTAATTTAGCCAACACTACACACTATAGGGCAGAAAAACTTTATGTAACTTCCTACAGCAGAAATTTACAGAGGTGTCTTCAAAAAGTTCATTAAAATTCTGTGCATGAACTTGAAAAAAGAGATTGTACCAAAATAAAATTGTCTTTCAACTGTTTTCCATGAGCTTTTTGAAATCCCCTCCCCTTTCTTTCCCATCAGGAATCCAAAGCAGATGTTCCTAATTGTCAAGTGGCTTCACCCCAAGCGTGAGTCAGGGTCTCACACTCCATCTGCGGCTCTGCCAGTTTCAGCACATGTTCATCTTGACAAAGAGGAAGCAAGGTTGATGATGCCTGCTGGAGCCACACAAGATCTCTGCCCACAAGGCAGTGGCCATGGCTTGTTGGAACAGGGGTTGGGAGAAGTAGTCTAATGGCACAGCTCAGAGGAAGGGGAGATGGTTGGGTGGATAGCCATGTGGTCTCTGCTGCTTAATTTGTCTATTGTAAGGATGCACCGTGGGCCAGACTGCTCAGTGTTGCATCAATGTGAATGAGAACTCCCCGCAATCCAGAAGGGATGGAAAAATTGGGAACTAATTATCCATGGAGTGACTAAGACTCCTAAGTTGTTCTTTTTAAAATATATATTTATTTTTACCAGAAAAGCAGATCAGATTTACAGAGAAGGAGAGTACATCTCCATACTAACCCAGCTGGGAAGGTCGAAGATGGCCCAAGTTCTAGGCCCTTGTCACCCTCGTGGGAGACCTTCATGGAATTCCGGGCTCCTGGCTCTCACCTGGCCCAGACTAGGCTGCTGCAAGTATCTAGCAAGTGAACCAGCAGATGAAAGGTTGATCCCTCTTCCTTTCTCCCTGCCCCTCTCTTGCTTTCTCATTCAAATAAATTTCTAAAAAATCTTTTTAAAAACCTGACAAATTTGAGTTTCTTTTCTGATCCTAACATTTTTGTACATATTTGAAGAAGCTGCTTAATAAGTTTCAGGAAATAAGGATAATGAGAATAAAATACTGACTCACAGCTTTAAGAAGCCAATGAGGGGCTAACATTGTGACACAGCCCGTTAAGCTGCCTGTGATGCTGGCATCCCAGTGAGCCCTAGTTGGATTCCTGGCTGCTCCACTTCCTATCTAGCTTCCTGTTAAATGCTCCTAGAAAAGCAGAAGATTGTCACAGTTTAGGTCCGGGCACCCGCAAGAGGGACCGGATGGAACTCCAGTGTTCTGGCTTTGGTTCGACCCAAACCTGGTTGCTGCAGCCATTTGAGGAGTGAAGACAAAGTGAGTTCAGCAGTTAAGTACTTTGATTGGAGAATAAATCTGCTTGTCCAAACCTTTGGTCCAGCACAACTCAGGAAGGAGTGTAGTTCATACAATCCTCAGGATGTTTCTTGTTAGAAAAATGACTCTCAAGTTAACAGCGTGGTCACAAGATTCCAGGATACAATCTAGGGCTAGGACTAGGACTTCACAAGTTACAATCATTACATGAACCACATCTGCTGGCCAGAGCAAAGAGCTAAGCAATTATAGTTACCTATTTAACTCTACTGATATTCAATCATAATAATCTCAGACACAAAACTCAAGGTAACAGGTTCTTTACAATCAGTAGAAGTGTATTGTCAAGACATCGTTACTCAACAAAAGGAGTTGACCAAATGCTATCATCTTCTCAACCCCTAGATAGTTCTTTCACATTGCTATGGAGTAGTAAGTATCCACCAGAATTTTTACAGCATATGTCTTACAGAAAAATTAAAAGAAATAACTTATATTAATATTAGGGCCAGTGCTGTGATGTTGCACGTTAAGCCATCACTACAACACCAGCATCCCACTGAGTGGCAGTTTGAATCCCGGCTGCTCCACTTCCAATCCAGCTCCCTGCTAATATGCATGTGGTAGAGGAGGGCCTGAACCTTGGGATACTGTCATGCTTGTGGGAGACCTGGATGAAGTTCGAGGCTCCTGGCTTAGCCCTGGCTCAGCTTTGGCCACTGTGGCCTTTTGGAGAGAGGACTGGCGCAGGAATGAACTCAATCCCCTGGTTTCTTCCTCTGTCATTCTGTCTTTCAAACAAGCATACTAATGTTACTTTTGCAAGGTTTACTGTTTAAAACAATTGCTTTAACATAGAGCAATGATTAAAACACATAGGATGGATGAAGTGAAGGAATATTGCTATAATTCTAACCACATTCTACATATTTTTAGGGACCTATGGAATATACTATGATTGGTCCAGGGATGAAGGCAGAAAACACAGCAGATACAGAGCCAGGAGCTAGAAACTAAATCAGGTTTCCCACGTGGGCAGCAGGAAGCCAGTTACTTGAACCAATACCTATTGCCTCCCAAGCTCCACTTGAGCAGGAAGCTAGAGTCAGGAGCCAGATATAGGACTCTAACTTATGGACTTAGATATGGAAAATGGGCATCATAACCCACATCTTAACCAGTAGACCAAGCACCTGTCTCCAGCATGACTTTCATTATGATTTATTTGAAAATAAAGGGGAGAGAGAGCAGTGAGAGGATGAGAGGGAAGAGATATTTTTTATCCTCTGGCTCACTTCCCAAATAGCTGCAACGGCTGGAGCTGGGCCGACTGAAGCCAGGAGTCTAGAACTCCATTTGGATCTCCCATGTGAGTGCCAAATCCAAGCACTTGAGCCTTTTTTTCTTGCTGTTCTTGAAGTGCATTAGCAGGGAGTGGGAATGGAAGTGGAGCTGCCAGGACTCAAACAGCATTGGGATGCCAGCTTTGTAGGTAGCCGCTTAATGCACTGTGCTACAACACCAGCTCCCAACAAATGAACTTTTCAGTAACACAACTCAATCTACAACAGGATTTATGAGGTTCAGGTACACTCGCTTCTGAATTCCTCCCGACTCGGACATAAAGCTTACGCAGACATTCCCTGTCCAGCTGAAACACTGCTATTGCAAGAGCAGACTCCAACCCCCACGCTGAATGAACTGAAGTGATATGATGGAGGGCAGCACGTGCCAGGCCTCACTGAGAGCAGCAGCAGGACCACGAATGGCCCTGGTACTTCTTAGAGCTCAGGATCAGCCATCTTTGCACAGCAAGTTAGAGTCCTCTGCTTGGACTAAAAAGTCCGTTTTAACAGTTTTTATCAGTTCTCTTCCACTGAAGTTCCATCAAACGTAAACAGATCTGCAGTACCCAAGAGATCTGCACCACCAGAAACTCCCACCCATACATAGCGTGGCCGGCAAGTCACACTGGGTTTCCCTATCATCTGCCCCACTGACCCCAAGTGTCACAGCCATCAGAGAGAACCTCCAGACACACTAGCCAGAGAAAATGATAGTTTCTCCTATTCTGTCGAGTTTCCATGTCAAACTTGGCAGAACGACGACACTCACAAAGTGACTGTGGGGAAGACTGTTCAGTGTAAGCATCAGCAAGTGAGCTCAGCCAGAGTTCATGGAGACTCCGGGGTGGCCACAGGTGGGTGGGTCATAGCAAGGGCAGCTGGAGAACAGGCAGGTGGGCACCGGCAGCCCAAGCCCACCTGGCCACCTCCACTTCCATTACATTCAAGGCGCAACTCTGGACAAAGGATTTCACATGGGGCGGATGTTTGGCACCATGATCTCAGTATCTCTCTTTCTCTCTGTCTCTCTCTGTCTCTGTGTCTCCTCCTGTGTGTGTATCCCCATGGTCTTTGTCATTCTTTCAATTTAAAAAAAAAGGGGGGGGGGCTTTATATTCTTGTAGAAGTGAAGCAATTTAGAACTCGAGAAATTGGAGTTACTAAAACTCAAGCAGCAAGAGCAGACTTGGGGGACGTTTTCTTCGGCTGGTTCATTTTCAGTTACAGCTCTCCCATCCTCACACAAATGCAAGAAAGAAAAGCCACTGAGACCCTGGAAGGCAAAGGTGTCAGGTGCATTTGCCATGACTCACCCCGCATCTCTGGGAAAAGCACACACCTCAGTCAGAGCATTCTTCAGCTCACCCTGCTTGATACGGCAGAGATTTCCATGACAAAAATGGCATGCACACTCATGACCTATTTTCAAGTTAACTTTTCTTGATCTTTCTATCTGCAATTCCTTTCTTTCAGTTCAGTGAAGAGCATCGTATTTATGTATTTATGTAGTTCGTTTATTTGAAAGAGAAAACTCAGTTCATTTCCCCAACAGGGTGGAGGCCCTCGACCTAAGTGGCTGCAACGTAGCTGCTTGAGCCATCATTACTGCCTTCCAGGGTCTGCAGTACCAGACAGCTGGGGCCGCGTATCAAACCCACATAAGCTGGGCTGGTGCCATGGCTCAATGGCTAATCCCCCACCCTGGAGTATCAGCATCTCATATGGGCACCGTTTCGTGTGCCACCCTCCACTTTCCGTCCAGCTCTTCTTTTTTGGCCCGGGAAAGTAGCAGAGGATTGGCACAAGTCTTTGGGACCCTGAACCCATATGGGAGACCCTGAAAAGGCTCCCGACTTAGGATGGGCTCTGGGCACAGCAGCCTTTCGGAGAATGAAACAGGATGAAAAAGGTTTCCTCTGTAAATAAGTCTTTCAAACAAAAACAAACCTTAAGAAAAGAAAAAAGTTTTTTTAAAAAAACCACACATAATCTGATAGGCGATATAGGTATCCTATCCTGAGTCTCAACTGCTATGTGAACTACTCTAAGTACTGCATTTTTAAAATTTTTTCTCTAAGATTTATTTATTTTTATTGGAAAGTCAGATATACAGAGAGGAGGAGTGACAGAAAGATCTTCTGTCTGCTGACTTGCTCCTCAAGTGGCTGCATGACCAGAGATCAGCCAGGATCTGAAGCCAGGAGCTTCTTCCAGGTCTCCCACACCGGTACAGGGTCCCAAGGCCTTGCGCCATCCTTCACTGCTTTCCCAGGCTACACGCAAGGAGCTGGATGGGAAGCGGGGCCGCCAGGATTAGAACTGGCTCCCATATGGACTCCCAGCATGTGCAAGGTGAGGGCTTCAGCCACTAGGCTATCGTGCTGGACCCAGTACCTCATTTTTAAAATAGTATTTGAAGATTTTTTTCATGATCATTTCACAACACAGCCAAGGCAATATATGAAAAGCCCACCGTATCATATCAAATGGAGGCGTTTCCACTAAGACCAGGAACCAGACAGGGACACCCACTCTCTCACCATTGCTATTCAATATAGTCTGGAAGTTCTAGCCAGAGCCATTAGGCGGGAAAAATAAATGAAAGAGATGACAAATTAGAAAGAAGTCAAGCTATCCCTGCTTGCAGATGACATGACTTTCTATACAGATGAACCGAAAAACTGACTGTGGAAGTTCAGAGTAAGAGTTCCGCAAAGTGGCAGAGTATAGCATCAATAGGCTTTGAATACAAAACACTCCATGGCTAAGATAAAACTTGTAAGAGCAGTCCCGTGTGTAACAGCTGCAAACACATACTTTGGAATAAATTTAACCACAGATACGAGGGATCTCCACAATGAAAATTACACAACATTAAATAAGTAGAAGAAAGTAAAAAAAGAAAAAGAAACCCATGTTCATAGATTGGTAGTTATCATAAAAATATCCATTTTATCAAAGGCAATCTACATGCTCAAGGTGACCCCAATCAAAATGCCTGACATTCTTCTAAGATCTAGGAAAAAAAAATGCTAAAATCACATAAACACAGAAGACCCTAAATAGCTAAAGCAATCTTTTTTTAAAGATTTAAAAAAAATTTTTTTTTAATTTTTACTGGGAAGGCCGATCAGATTTATGGAGAGGGAGAGACAGGAACATCTTCCATTTGCTAGCTCATTCCCCAAGTGGCCATAATGGCTGGAGCTGAGCTGATCCAAAGCCAGGAGCTTCTGCCAGGTCTCCCATGAAGTTGCAAAGTCCCAAGGCTTTGGGCAATCCTCTCCTGCTTTCCCAGGCCACAGGCAGGGAGATTGATGGGAAGTGGAGCAGCTGGGACACGCACTGGCATCCAAATGGGATCCTGGCACTTGCAAGGTAAGGATTTGATTATTGAGCCATCATGCCAGGCCTTATTTTTTGTTTGAAAAAGATTTTTTAACAGAGGGAGGAGAGACAGAAAAAAGAGGTCTTCCACCTGCTGGTTTACTCCCCAAATGGCCTCAATGGTCAGAGCAGGGCTGCGTTAAGCTGAATCTTGGAGCCAAGAGTTTCCCACATGTTTCCAGGAGCCCAACAACTTGGGTCAACCTCTAAGGCTTTTCCAGGCACTAAGCAGAGAGCTGGATTGGAAGTGAAGCAACATAGACACAAACTGGCACTCATATGGGAGCCTGGCACTTGCAGGCTGAGGATTACACCTTGAGTCAGCCCCTAGCCAAAACAACAAAACCAAAGCTGCAGGCATTAGAACATCAGGCTTGAAGCTATATTTCAGAGTGCTTATAACCAAAAGGCTCTACTACTGAGGAAAAAAAATACAAGAATCAATAGAACAGAATGGAAATCCCAGAAATGGAACCTGCACAGTTACAGTCAACTAAGTTTTGACAAACAAAGTGAAGTCAGTCCAGAGAAAAATGACAGTCTTTTCAACAAACAGTGTCGGGAAAGCTGTATCCATGTATGAAGAAGCAGGATGTAAGATCCCACCGGATCAAGGAACTACATCTAGGATAAGATACCTTCGATTTATTAGAGGACAATATTGTGCATGCTCTGCAAGCCAAAGGGAAAGGCGAAGACTTTTTGGAAAAGACCTCAGAGCACAGGAAATCAAAACAAACATCGATTCAATAGGCTTATCCCAAGCTAACAAGCTTCGGCACCTCCAAGGAAACCATCAACAAAGTGAAGCCGCAGCCAACAGAATGGGAACAAGTATTTGCAAATTATATACTTGATAGAGGATTAATACCCAAGGCCTATAAAAGATCTCAAGAAAGTAACACTAACAAAACAGTCTGGGCAAAGGGCATGACTAAGCATTTCTCAAAGGATAAAATGGTCCAGAAACATGAAAAATGCTCAGGTTTACCAGCTATCAGGGAAATGCAAGTTAAACCACAGGGACTTCCCACCGCACCCCAGTTAGAATGGCTGTCACTCTAATATCAAAAAGTAAACACCGCCATGAATGTTGGGGAAAGGCTCTTCAATCCATTGATACTGGGAATATAAACTAGATCAGTCATTGTGGAGGACAGTTTGGAAATTCCTCAAAGATCTGAAAGCAGATCTAAGGCGAGATCCAGCCAACCCACTCCTGGGAATTTATCCAAAAGAAATGAAATCAGCATATGAGAAAGTTATCTGTATCCTCATGTTTATAGCAGTTCAATTCACATCAGCTAAGGTGTACATCAACCCAGATGCCCATCAACAGATGGCTTGATAAAGAAAATGTGGAACATACGCAATGTGGAATACTATTCATCAACAAAAAGTATGAAATAGTATCTTTTGCAACTAAATGGATGCAATTGGAAACCACTATGCTTAGTGAAATAAGCCAGGGCCAGATTATATGTTCTCTGACAACAGAGTACAAAAAGAACATAATCCATAGGTACAGAAGTGACACCATGGCTTTATTATATACAACTGTTTATATTTCTGACAAATGGGTTTTTTGATATTTCATTTGCTTGTTTTTCCTATTATAATCTTATATTCACCATTTATTGATAGCACTACTTAATAAAGTGATAAGCATGTGGAAAATACATGAAAGAATTTTTCTTTGGAAGAGAGAAATTAATCTTCTATTGCTGGTGAGGAACCTCAGTGCTTTCTGCCTTTGTGGTTTTTGCCTTGCTTGCTTGGCTGGGAGCTGTGTCAACTCCAGGCCCGACAGTCTCCGTGACACCTGACAGGCCACGTAGGCAGAGCACTCCTCAGGAAGGAGGCCTCTGGTGCGCTTTTTAGATAAAACTTGCTCACTACCCCATAGTCCATCAGTTTGTACTATTTGAAAGTTGCTTGCTTCAAATCCACCAACAGAAGCCTGCCACCTTACTCTTTCTAAAAGTTAACAGTTAAACTGACCAATCATGACTGTGGAATTGTGTAGAAGTGGCCTGAAGTGTATAAAAACCCTGTGCTGTCCAACCTTGCCCCTTCTTCTGCCCCCTCCACAGTCCCACTGGGCTGGGGTGATGGCTGGGAGCCTAGGCTAGCCTGAACAAGCTGCCCTTATGTGTTTGCGTTCGACTTCAGACTCCTGATGATTTCTGGGGAATCTCAAAATCTAGGTACAACACTGGCTCTCTCCAAATGCTAACAGCTAGGGCTGGCCAGGCTAAAGTCGGGAACTAGGAATTCCATCTGGGTCTCCATGGACGGCAGGGTCCTAACCGTGTGAGGAATCTCCCACTGCTTCCCGAGCTCACTTGCAGGAAGCTGATCTGATGCAGAAGTCTAGGTGGGACTTGATCTCAGAGACTCTCAGATAGAAGATGTGGCTGCCTAAGCAGGGGCTTAACCTGCTGAGCACAACACTCACCCACCATCTTACTGTTAAAGGTCCCGTTAACACATCTGAAGCAGATCTAACAGAGAAGACAGTCAAGTCAAACATTACAGGTAAATTTCAAAGTGACAAATAAAGATTTTTATCTGTTACAAATATTTGTAGTCAAGAGCTGCTGCTTGCCATTCGGTGTAGTCTCAAATCGGCCACTGTACTCCCCCTGTTAGATTTCAAGGTCAGCAGGCACTTTGTCATTTGTGTCCACATGGTCTGGAGGCTGTCCTTCCCTCCCTAAGCTCAGAGTCCTGGCCACTCCCCTTTGTTGAAGGCAGAGATGGGCCTGACTCTCAGTACAGCAATGGGGAAGGAAAGCAATTCTTGCTTTCTGGTCGGGGGAGAGAAAGGAGATGAAAGCAAGCAAGGACAGGGATAAGAAGAAACCTTTGTCCCCGTTGTCCCATCAGCTCTGGCTTGAGGTAACACCAAGTGGAAGGAAGGAGGGAGGGGAAAAGACTGGAGGCCGGAGGTAGCAGACCAAACAGGATCCATCTATCGGGTCTTTGCTTTTCCTCAACTCTTGGAAGTTCACTCACCAGGGAACACCATTCCCAGTAGTTTGAGAACAAGGATTTTATTGACTGGCTCTAAAAATAGCCTGTAGGAAGCACCAGAAGACAGCAGGAGAGACCGACATCTGTAGCAGCCAATGTGTGGCTCTGCTTTTCTGGTTGTCTTTCTCCATTTCTCCCTGCCCACCCCCAAACCATGACTCCTCATCTGTGTGTATTACTCACTCCTTTACTGAGCCTATTGCCCTCTGTCCAATCACCTGGCTTGCAGGAGTTTCCAGGAACCTCATTTTTGAACAACCAACAGTGGTTAACTGATGCACAGATCCCCAGTTGCAAATTAACTTTGAATAACATACCTTAGGCCAGGTGTCTACACAGTTCCATTGATTCTGGCCAATGAGTTCTAACCACCCGGGTACTGAGGTGAGAGGGAAGAGGAACTAGGTAGGAACTTACTAGAAAGGGGAGCTATGGGCCAGGCAAGCAACTTCACATTTCTACAGCCTTTGGTCAACCAGTCCTAAGCTCTCAGCAGCGCCCTCAAGCTCCAGCCGTTATCCCAAGAGTCTTAAACTTCTGACAGCACGTAGTGTTCATCAGAGTGTTCAGATCACTTGCATCGAATTATGTTTATGAAAAAGAATGCAGATACTTAGGCTCTTAACCCAGATCAATTCCAAAAGATACCTTATTAGCACGAGTTTAACAGACTTTTGCAGCTGGCTTGAAAAACTCAGCATTAAATTTCAAATATTCTCTTGACAAATTAACTCCCTCAATAAATCTCTTCTAGATAATAGAAAACATGTCATCAAAAAGTACTTAGTACTCTCAAGATTAAAAGGATACTCACTTTAAAACGCTGAAAGGAATTAATTCATGCCTAGTTTTCCTGTTGGCATCCATAATTACCATAAACCCAGAAGGAACCCAGGAAATCTGTACTAACTTCATCCCATTTCTTCCCCTCCACATCTATTTTGAGTTTATTTTCTCTTCCTTTTCAGCTCTATCTAGCGAATCCTGGCATCCTTGTCCCCTTACCCCTATTCACTAGGTCTCATCTGTGCTTTCCTATGAGAGTCATCTGCAAAAAACCCTCCTGACGCATAGCTCATTAAGGATGCACTCTCTCTGGCTGGATCTCTTTCCTCCCTAGTCTTCCAAGCTTGGTGCTTCTCAAATTTGGAAACATTTATCCCTGTGCCTACATGATTTCAGTCCAAGAATCGTTAAGATAAAGATAATATTTGCCAGACAAGCACTATGTAATTGAAGATTTGGATAGGAAAGATGTCATAGCTAGAAAGCAACTTGACAGTTGTTTCTCTCTTAACACAAACATGAGCATTAAGGACACAAAATTCATAATAAAGGAAAAAAGGCAAACCTTCAAAAACTTTGAGCACTGTCCTGCAAATGCCCAATGATGGGCACAGTGTTAACTTGACAATAGCTCATTAGTTCAGCTGATCTTGAAAATCACACTTTCCACAGCTAGGGAGATACCAGATTCAACAATGAGAAATGGTTACACAAAAAGACCAGGGTAGACCCAGCCAGCCACCCCCTCTAATTCTCATGGAGCCCCAACAGCCTCTGATCTGCAAGGGACTAGGTGGAATCCAAAAGAACGCAATCTCATTTTCAAGTAGACAATCTCTCAGGAGATCTTCCACAAAGTAAATAACTTCTGGAGCCAATTTCATAACAGGTTCCTCTTACAAAGACTGGCTCTAGCTGGTTTGTCGGAAATGCGCTCACAGACAAGGATTGCCCAACTGACTCTAGTAGACAAAACGTACATAGGGCAGAATTCATGCCAATGATTGTCCACCCCAGACACATCTTTATGGATCAACTAATCTATAAAACAATACCATATAGTTGCTTGTTATAAGAATCTGGATAATATGCATACCATCCAAAGAGCTCAAGGCATTCTTCATTAAAACTTAGAAGTAAACAATGATGTTCGTTCTTTTCCAGCTGGCAGGGTGAAAAATTACCTCCATGGGATTGGCCATACACAGATAACTAGCATAGACAGCTGCCCACACACTCTAATTTAAAGGGAGCCATAGGCCCTGCATGTTTGGAAAATGTTTTCCCCTTTGATTTCCCAGAACACAGTCGTGTCTGTGTTTCTTCCCACCACTGGCACCATTAGTCACCAATGAGTTAAACTCTAAGTAGAGCTATTATCTCCAGTCATTGTCAAAAGGAACATCGAAATGACGTCAAGAGAGGGCTGTTGGGGGTTTTCTTCCATTGGTGCAATAAAACACGGACATGGATTTAGTTTACAGCCTAAAGCATTTAGTTTAAAGCAAATACTAGAATGTTGATGGCATGGGACACCCATGGTTAAGTCTTTCCTCTATCAGAGTTGAGATGGGAGTTTCCCCGGACTTTTCTACCAAGAAGCAGATGGCATGATTGGGTCCCAGCAGAGGGCACCCTAGGAAACTACAAAGGGAGCCCCCAGATCCATGACGGCGGAGAGATCTAAACCTTGCCATCTCTTCTTTGTTACTTTTAAGCCAGCCCTGATCACCACAGCGAACCCAACAAATTGCACTGATCCAGGGGGTCCAGAAGGTAGCAAACTATTTCTGAATTGTTAAAAAGCACTGAAGTGTCAATTATCGTCACCAACACCACCATCATCACTGTTATCATCATCATCAAAGCCACCACCCTCAATAGCCAGACACCTTCTCAACTGCCTCCAAGTCAGTCAGTCCCTCCCTTTGGTAGGTCATAAAAAGAAGCCGCAGTCCCCAAAACCAGGGAAGATCATTAGAAAGGCAGTCAATGTTGCCAGGGATAATAACCACATTTTCTGGGGCAGTAAAGGGCGGTGAGGTTGCTGCTAAGGCACCAAGCTGGATAACCAGCACATTCCCAACTGACCAGCCCACATACCTGTGAGGCTTCCCAGGAACTGACCGATGGCTGGCGCTGACCTGTCTGTAGCGAGCCAGAGGACACCACATCCACAAGGCATACAAATCACGCCTGAAGAAAAACACATAGTTCACTTTGTACCCCAAAGATGATCCCAAAATAGATTTCAGGGTGTGCTTGCCATATGCTAGGGAGTAGGTAATGACTGAAAAATCAAAAATAGAATTCATCACCCATGAGCAAAATATAAGTATCCAGCATTAAAAATATTTTTTTCCTCCAACAAGGACTTCAGGTTCTAACATACATCTAGAAGTGCTAACTTTGATGGTCAATGCCTGGAAAGGTCCTGCCACTGTATCCATCCCCCTCCCACATTCCTCTCCTGTGAATTTTCTGGGTGCAGAGCCAAAGAGCTCAAGTTTGGTAAATGTTCAATACACTGTGACTGAAAACCAGTTTGTTTTTTTTTTTTTTTTTACTGAGGTTGAGACAGATTTTGGATGACAGCCCAACTAGAAATGATAGTCAACTGGAACATGGCAAACCATCTACATGCTTCAGGAAACAAGCGTTAGTGATACCAGAGGGGAGTCATAGAGAAAGCTAGCAGCCAGGTGGCAGGATCCCATCAAGATGGAATCCAGAAAAGAGGGCAACCAAGTGCCCATGTTCACAGAAAAATGAAAGCGAACTCTCTCAGCAGGCAGCCCAACCCCAACCATGGGACAGACATCAGGGAAAATTCCTGTCCCTGAGCAGGACCCACGCAAATGGCCACTTGCTAGAATGTAGTTATCAGGATAAAGATTCTAACACTTCTAGAGGTGGAAACCTACATGGGAGAGGGCATATGGTAGCCTTGCCCTGGCAAGCCACACCAGTGTCTGACAGCAAGAGTTGCTGATCCATTTTACAGATCAGGATGTTGAGACTCTGGACAAATAGGGAGCTGGTCCAAGACCACGCAGCTGATTTAAATTCCAGATCCTGCTTCAATAATATAGCCAGCCTAAACTTAAAACTTATCACTCCTCTTACGTTAGCCAGAATTTTTTTTTAAGATGTGCTTATTTTAGTTGGAAAAAAAAAACTATCAGAATTACAGAGAGAAAGAGAAAAAGAAAGATCCTGTATATGCTGGTTCACTCCCCAAATGACCACAACAGCCCAAAGCTGAGCTGATCCGCAGCCAGGAGCCAGGAGCTTCTTCTGGGTCTCCTGAGCATGTGAGACTGCAACTCTTAATGCCAGTTATTGAAACAGGTGTAAGTAACAATGGCTTTATCACTCAATTTGGAATCATTCAGACATCTTGAGAACTAGATTAGAACTTCTCAAATCAATCCTTCCAGGATTCACCGAGGATGAAGCCATAGCTACAGGAATAGCTCTCCACCTAGCCTGCATATTGGAATATCTGCAGGTGTTTTAAAAATACCAGTGCCTGCAATCCCAACACATCCCCACTCCCAAGATAAGAGCTGAGGTGGAGGCCAGGCACCAGGGTATGTAAGAATTCCCCTCTGATGACTTTAAGGAGCATCCAAGCCAGAGACGATGGGTTCCAGCAGAGGTCAAGAGGCCTCAGCTGGGACCCTGCACAACAGCCTAGTGACTAAATCCTCACTTTGCATGAACCAGGATCCTTGGGACACTGCACCTGTGTGGGAGACCCAGCAGAAGCTCCTGGCTCCTGATCAACTCAGCTCCAGCCATTGCAGCCACTTGGAAAATGAACAAGAGGGTGGATGATTTTCTGTCTCTCCTTCTCTCTGTATCTGCCTTTCCCATAAAAATAAGCAAATATTTTAAAAAGCCTCAGCTGTTTCTACAGGAGACCTCTGGAGGCCAGGCACTTATTTCCAATGTGATTGGAAAAATACTACGAGACTCATGGATTTTAATTTTTTTTTCTTAAACAAATGGACCAGAACCTATTCTCAGTATGTTAGAAAATATGCCAAAAGTAAACAGGCGTATAGTTAATCTTATACATCAAATGGCTCTGTGTTCTTAGATCCTCAGTTCTGGCGTGACCAAAGGCAAGGTTTTAGAACTGAACCTTTCCAATGGCTCATTAGAATTCCATGCTTGGTTAGAACTCTTGTATCACCCCAGAAGGAATGTGACTCAAGTCAAGAAGAAAACAAAAACATTTGCATTGCTTTCATGATTAGTAATGGGACTGGGGAAGGGTTAAGGTGTCCAAAACAACTTGTACTTTCCCCAAGCGATCCAACATCTGATTCACGTCCGAGTCACTACTCTCGATGCCCTCAAACCATACAGTAGACGTATAATTTCTGCATGTGTAATTTCTAGAGGCTTAATTTGCTTGAGCTTCATCCAAAACATGAAACTTGTTTATTATTTAAGGTACATACTTCAGACAGCGAAAACAACCAGGTTCTCGCCCCCAAACTGCACAGCCAGAATTCTTGCCCCCAGCTCCCTCAACAGAAAACAACCAACAAAACAAGCACCCATTTAGTCTGGGGTGGCCATACCTGCTTGTTTTCCTGGGGCAGTCCCGGTTTACACCTGTCATTCCAGCATTGGTAGCACCCTCTCTCAGTCTTAGAAATGTTTTTCTGGCTGCCCTGTGCGGAGCTCACGCAGTCCTTCCTTCGGCAACTCCTGTAACGAAATGCCTTGATTGTAATTTGGCCCCTTTCTACTGACAACGCACCTGTAGCTTATCAGGAAAATAAGATGATTGGAAATTGGAGTCAGCTGTTCAAGGTTTCCTTTTAAAAACTAATTTAAAAATACTTTTCTTTCTAATAAATTCTATCAATATAAACAAACAAGTCATGTCACTAACTCTGCTGTCTGCCTATGTCTGCTAATAACTGTGAGCTCAGGCAGGAAGTTCATCCCCTTTGGTCCAAATTTCCTCCAGTGTAAAAAGAATGGTTCGAACCAAGTGGTCTCATATCTTTGAGTTAAACCTGTGAACTTAGATTACTACTTTCTCCAAGTATTATACAATAGCAGTGCTTATTTAATACTTAGACACAGTCTTCCTTCGATGGAATGCAGACATCTAAGAACAAATTGGTTGAATTCACATTCCTCAGTGTCTACTAAAATATATTTTCTATGTGGTAATTCATTATTTCTAAAGGGAATCTTGATTCTACCAGTTGGGTCACATGAATGTCCTGCTATATAGCTTTTTGCAGTTCAGCTTTGTTTATTTAACCATTTTCTATTGATCATTACAATATACAGGAGATGGTATAGATATTTTTAAAAACAGAGAATCACTTGAAAGCATAGAAACACATCAGTTGTTTTCAAGCATGAATCTATCAATTTTATGTGTACTCTCAGAGGAAACATTGTTTTGTGTTTAAAGCAAAATATTTGGACATATTCACCCTCTTAATAAACATGTATTAATATCCACTGTGCACTTAGAAACACTGAAAGCTCTGGGAATACAAGGTCAAATACAATGTTGTCTTGCACATTGATCAAGTACTTGCGTACCTGTGGAATACCACACACATGTGGATTTATGACAAAGACCTACAGTTTGTTAGCTGCAAAGTTTATCATAGTTGAGCATTAAATAGCTGAAAAGGTAAAGCAAGATTATGGAATGCTAAATAAAACAATACGCTCAGAAGTGAGACTGAGAACACAGACACCTCCTTGCATTCTGAAAGCAAGTATCGTCTTGAGTTCTGGGTACTACCCTAAGATTTTAATGAGAAAGCCGAGTTATCCATGAGTGCCTTTAGAAATGTAAACATCCATGAAGGTACCAGTCATGATCTGTGCTTTATACTACGCTCTTCAGTTCACTTAGACTTGTGTCATCTGATAGTGACAAAAGTTCCATTTGAATATTTCAGCCTTTCTACCTTTCTTTGTGTTTGTGTCTGGATGGAGGAGGGCAGCAGGATTTTGAGTCCACAGCACTCAAAAGCATTTATGAAGTTAAGCCATTGTGCGGAGACTTCAGGATGACAGACCAGATAATGCAAACCAGCCATTGAAGGAAGAGGCAGAAAGAATGGAAGAGCACCAGAGAGCAAACATGAGGCCAAATCTGAATTAAGAGACAGTAACCATATTGAATAGTGGTTTCTCTTGGAGTTCTTATATATCACCATTATAAAAAACAAACTATGAAACAGTATTAAAGGGAGTCCTAATATTTTGTTTTCGCTTCATCAGTAAATTATAACAATGCTAACTGTTTGCTCATTCAAACATACATGTGTTGTAATCTTTAATGACTGCCAAAATAGTAAAATGCAAATCAACACAGCTGAAGATGGAAAACCATGAAGTCAATCTAAGAGAAAATAAGAAAGGAAAAAAAACAAAGAAGATGAAAAGAAAGCAAATAAACTAGTAGAAAGAAACCTAAATACATTAATGTCTATGTAAAATGTAGAAGAACTAAAGCAATGTTATAGTCAATGGATCAGCAATACGATGATGAAGCAATCCCTTCAGGCCTTGTGAATCCTTCAGGTTCAGTTCCTGTGGCTTCATACTTTTCCTGAAACTTGCTCCACTTGATAATGTCTCAAACCTTACTGCACTCACAATAACAGAAATACACAGATAAGCGCCACACATAGCAACTAAGTGTTTTGGAAACAAAATTCTGTTAAGGCATTTCGCATGCAGGATACCAGTCAGCCAAAGCCCAAGCCATCAGGGACAGGTGGTGTTCTTACAGTATATTGTAGGTCATTAGTAAAAATCATCACCAGCCAGAGGACGGACCAGTGCCAGCGGTCTGAATTCCACTGGTGGCACAGCCCGAGCCCCAGGCGGCACACATTCCTCAAGGGACGGGTCACCTGTTCTGCTCCCCCCTTTCCAGGCCTGCAATGATGAACGCAAGGACCTCCTGGATGGATGTGGATTAGTCAGCAAGCAGAAACACAGGTGAACTAAGTTGTTTAAATGAGTTAAATGTGGTTTAGATTTCATATCAAATGAAACCTAAATGAATCAAAGCTGTTGGGACAGGCACTGAGTCGCTCCCCTGAGAGGACGCTCTCCAGCCTGCCTGCTTTCAAAATCCTCTTCTCGGATCTGTTTCTTTGTCCTCTCATTATTCACCATCATCTCTTTAAGTCCTGGTTCAGACTGCTTAGGTTGCGGCAAGAGTTCCAAGCATTTTTACATAGATTGATCAACCAAGAACAGTTATCCAATACAGAAATGCCCCAGCTCAGTCAACACACTTCATCTGACTTTCAAAAACTGTACGCATTATGGGTTTTTCTTAACTGTAATGTTATGCTTTTCATCATAATTTAATTCAAACCGTGAACACACTTATGCAGATGGTAGTTGAAGACTACTCTGATCAAAGTAAGGTTTTAAGAATTTAAGGAGGCAACACTAATAATTATGCTAGCCCAAGAGGCAAAATTTTAGTCCACCTAGACAGGTTCTGCTATGATCACTTTAAGGCAAAATGTGAAGCAGCCTACCGAATCTTCCTTACTTACAAATCCAAGGTTTGGTTTTAGAAACAAATTGACGCTGTGTGTAGGAGGATGAGTTGTATTCACAACTGTGTGTATATATATATATATGTATGTATATCCCATGCTATAATTTTGCCTGTGTGATTGTATTTATCTTCCAATGATATTCCTTTAGAGAAATATGTTTTTATGGCTCCCTAGTAATAGCAACTTTGGCAAGAAAATGGAGGAAACAATACCCAAATACAGTAAAAGTTCTGGAAAGCATGTCATTTGAAAAATGGCTGGTGGGGACAGCATGGTGGCTCAGGAGGCTAATCCTGAGCCACCAGAATCCCACAGGGGAACTGACTGTAGTCTCGGTTACTCCAGTCTGATCAAGTTCCCTGCTTATGGATTGAGAAAGCATCAGAGGATGTCCCAAGTCCTTGAAACCCTACACCCATGTGGGAGATCCCGAAAAACCCCTTGGGTCCTGACTTTGGATCAGCTCAGCTTCACCGTGTGGCTATTTGTAAACTGAACCAACAGAGAACAGCGCTCTCGCTTGCTCGCTCTCTCTCCTCTCTGCAAATGTGCCTTTCAAATAAAAAAAATTAATAAGTCTTTAAGAACAAAAATGGCTACAGAAACGAATCCTACCTGGGAGATGCGATTTGCTTGGTATCTGGCCTCAAATAATTGAAGCAAGATAATTTTTCAGTGGGAGAAATTCAGATGCTACACTCCAGACAACAGGGCTTAGATAGACTGAAGTTTGTAAAATGCCAAGGAGGTAAATTTTTACGTCATATGAGAGAAATCAAACATACAGTTGACAACACCACAGGTAACCCAGGAGGAGATGCTCAGTGGTCATCGCTAAGTACTGCCACAGCATGGGATGCTGGCAAATGAAGGTGCTCTGGTGAAACGGCTGGCATCTTCCCCCAGGACGGAAACCTATTCCTCCTTCCGATAATTGCGTACTTTTGTTCTTTGCAACCTTCCTCTCCCCATTTCTGTGCAATCTGGTCAAGTCAGAATCCTATTCAGGGTACAGCTGTGAGTATGTGACCCTGATGCAGGCATTTAATTTCTGCAGTTGGCTTGGCTAAGAAAATGGATACATGGTCCGTGCTGCACAAATTTGAATCAGACCTGAAACTGATCAGACAAAGAGCTTCTCTTATTTATAAAACCGATGGAAGGTAAGGTGTCAGCCCAGAACACCTGGCAGCCAGCTCACCAGCAGTTGTGTAGGGGGTAGCCATGAATGGAACCAATAACCAGAAGCCTGGATTAAGCAACAGACAGAGGTAGACTGAGTCTGGGATGTTGCAATGGCTGAAGCCAGATGAACTCTGGGTGCCAATACATTCCCATATTCTATTGTAACCAAGTTGAATTTTCTGTTGTTTGAACCAGAAAGAATACTAGACAATCCAACTTCCTTGCAATAAAAATAGCAACAAATCCCTCTTGATTATTTTATATAATTTGCTATTCTAGTTCAGCAGTCTTCTAGTAATTTCTGACAGAATTCAAGCCTTTCCAGTAATGTGTTGATATTTAGATGCAGTTACTTGCTCTGATATAAGCAATAAAACTCCACTGCTTTTTAAATTGGCATTTTATATGATATGGACAAGCTTTTCTCCCATTTCATTTGAATTACTGAAATATTACGGCAAAGCTGGAGTTTTGTTTATCTCATCCTGGTAAATCCTCAACCTGCAACTCCTAGAGGAAGTGGTATTAATGGATATAATTTGATTATGGAATTTTTCTTAAAAATGGAAATGGTATTGCTATATGATCCAGTAATCCTACTAGGTATGTACCCAACAGATAACAAATCTGTTGTATTAGAGGTGCCTGCTCTGCTATGTTTCACAATAATCAGGTTTTGAAATTAACCAATGTGTCTCTCAAATAAAGAAATTACAGTATATATATGAATATATATGAATTATTATTCAACCATTTCAAAAAGAATGAAATCCTGTCATTTGCAGCAAAAAGGAAGCAACTGGAGGACATCATGTTGAAATCAACCAAACTGAGAAAGACAAATACCACATGCTGTGCCATAAACGTGGAAGCTAAAATTTAAAAAAAAAAAAACCTCAATTTGGAAAGAGAATGTTCATTGCATGAGCCTAAGAGGGGTGAGATGAAAGGATTTTGCAGAAAAATTTAGGAAAACTTGGTACAGATCATTAATTCTGACAAACACATTTATATTAAATGTTAATGGAGGAATTGGTAGTAGTCTATGGGAACTATTACTACCTCCCACATTTTTGTACATTTAAAACTATTCAGAAAGAAAATGTTTTAAAATATGAAGAAGCATGAAGTCCCAGGCTGACTTTTACAACCAAAATTTTAAAGGATCTTATAATAAATTGACAACGACCTCCATAAACATCATGTTAGTTTCGGTTCCTGTTTTTAAGCCACTTTAGCCAGAATTAAGCAGAAATGGAATTTATAAAAAGGATATTGAACCATTTATAGATTCCATGGGAAGGCTGTAGAGCTCAATTGGAGAAGTTCCAATTAAGTTCTGGCTGAATTTTTCCCAGAGGAATGACTGTTTTCATTGCCACAGTCAAAGGAGAATGATGTCTGCTCTTGGTTTCCTGTAGCACTGCTTTCCTGGTCCAGCTCTGAACCTGTCTGGGGTGAATGTTACACCTTCCCTGCATTAAACTCTCTGTGCCCCACACTAACACTTGCCTAAGGAGAGAATTTCCCAAATATAGACAGGGATTGGTTGCGATGCAATAAGTCAAACCTTTAGCAGTCAAGCATCAACTTACAAAACTTCTCCCTCTACTTAAAGTGCCTGGAAAAAAAATGTTCTCATTTGACTCAAAGTAACTCTTCTTCCCCATATAAAGGGAACAAGCTCCAGGCTATTCAAACTTCCTGGAAGATATCCAATTCTCCTGGAATTGGGCCATAATCTTGCCCTGATATTCTATAAACTACAGGCTAATATGTAAAGTTATCTGCCACTGAAGTACACTAAGGAATAGGAGACATGGAAGAGAATTTAGAAAACCCTGGTAAAATGTATAAATATAGGCATGAGAGAAATCATAGCTAGGCATTAGTCTTACCTTTGCAACTCCTCTTGTGGCTGTATTTTCATCAATGACTTCTCACTTCTAGCAACTTCAAGTTTGCTTTCTCTAAGCCAAGGACTTACCCAGATGTTTGTCCTGCAAGAATTGCCTCCTTGGCAATCGTTCCTGTACTGGACTGCTGTGAATTTCCTTCAATGATCGATACTGGACGAACAGATCATCCTTCTTGGTTCCTTTGTGTATGGCAGTACTACTTCCCCATTATAGCTAGGACCAACTATTCCTATTATGGCCCAATCCTCTTTTTCACTATTCATCCTTGGGCTTCAGAATAGGAGATGGAGGAGTGGCAAGCTCAGCTCCCAATTCTATGACATCAAGCATTACAACACCGTGTGGAAGCAGCCTTCCCTTGGCTACTGGCCAATAAAGTCCAGAAGGCTTTAATCCATGAAAACCCAATGGATTTCTGCGAGTGAGCCACATACTAAACTCCTAAGAGGTGTCACTCCATTCTGCTCCTACGTTACCAGGTAAATGTAGTGGGATGCTTAGATGTGACAGTTGACAAATTTGCCACTGATTCAGAGCACATGCCATATGTTAGAGACCCAGCTTCACCAAGCACTGTCCCCTAGAAGGCACCATAGCTAAATATTTGGTGTGCCCTTGTAAAAGTCTGTTAGACAGTCTGCAACTGTATACATGGTCAGATTCCAGAAACATGAGTCAATACTCTTAGCTCTATCACTATCAGTTTTCCATAATGGAGAATACATTTGGCTTGTCTGTGAAAATGCAAACACAGAGTCATCAGCTAATCACTGTCACGGTTTCCCTGGAAGATCAACTTGGCTGTCAGAATGGATGCCCAAAGGTAGAGCACAAAGTATTATCAATATTTGGGTAGGCATTCAATTCATTCTTCCTACTGAAAGAGAAACTGGCAACAACTGAGCTTGTGTGTGTGTGTGTGTGTGTGTGTGTGTACATGCATGCATGTGAAGATGTTTCTGGAGAAATGGTATTTGAATTGATGGAGTGAGTGGGAAAGATCCTCCCACGACGGGAATGGCCACCACCTGTGACACTATCTTAAATGGATGCTCACCTGCCTATACACTTCTCTTAATGTACCTGAGAAAACAGCTAAAGATGACCAAAGTGCCCAGGCCCCTGCTGCCTACCTAAAAGGAAGAAGCTCCTGGCTTCAAATCAGCCCAACTCTGGCCAGTGTGGTCACTAGAGAGTGAACCAGTGGATGAGAAATAGCGCACTCTCTCTCTGGTTATATTTGAAGATGAGACATCTAAGGAAGCGATTAACGCTAAGTTAGGTTATGACTGAGTGGGGTGTTGATCCTGTAGAACTTGCATCCCTATCAGACTCACTCAGCTCCACCAGAGAGCTTGCTCTCCTCCATTGCATCTAAGACCAGCTAGAGCATAGTGACATGGTTTCTTCCTGCCAGTCAGAGTGCTCACCAGAAACCAACCACATCAGCCCTCTGATCTTGAACTCCAGTCTCCACAACAGTGAGAAAATAGATTTCTGGCCTTTAACTCTCTCACTCTGATAACCTTGTGATGGCAGCCTGAGATAAACATCCCATTTTCATGTATGCCATAAAGTCCAAAGTCTCACTACCTTGCCCATGAACATCATTGATTTCCTTAAACATATAGGCCCCCCTCTTTTGTATCTCAAAGATGTTGCCCCTGCTTTCCTGCCTCCATCCTAGGCCATCTCAGGTCTCAGTTCCCCAATGATTTTGATCTCTGCACAAAGTCCTGGTCTAAATCATCACCCTGGCCTTGGTGCGATAGCCTAGTGGCTAAAGCTTCACCTTGCACACAACCAGGATCCCATATGGGTGCTGATTTGTGTCCCACCTGCTGCACTTCCCATCCAGCTCCATACTTGTGGCCCCGAAAGTAGCATAGGATAGCCCAAGGCCATGGGACCCTGCAGCAGCTTGAGTCACCCAGAAGAAGCTCCTGGCTCCAAACCAGCTCAGCTCCAGGCAATGAGGCCACTTAGGGAGTGAACCAGCAGATGGAAGACCTCCTTCTCTGTATATCTGCCTTTCCAATAAAATTTTTAAATAAAAAAAAATTTTAAGTGTCACCTTTAATATCTTGTAAAAAACTGTCCCTCCAACCCTCACCCCATCACTGTGACCATCAAGTTTTTTCTTCACAATGGTTATCCTCAAATTACAAATTAGATCAGATAATTATAATTTAACCTATTTTTACTGTATTTCGCCACCGGAAGATAAGCCTCGTGAGCACACAGGTCTCCTTTATGTTGTGCGACATTAATTCCTCTGGGGAATTAGGGCTTTTTTCAGACATTATTTTAAAAGGACACATGGGTTCCAGAAAGTATTTGCACATGGCAAAGGTCTTAAAATTCATGTTAAACAGAATGAAAATGTGCTAGGAGGAATCAATAACACTGTAAGTCAAACAGCGTGCTGAAATACAATCCTGCAGAGACAGACAGCACGGCTTTGCCAGAAACGGGTAGGCGGAGAAAGACCTCCCTTTAGACTTGGAATAGAAACACCTGCACAATTCTTGTTAATGGGTTGTAAAAACAGATGTTCAAATGCAGTCGCCTTGAACAATTTCTCTTTTTATTTGATTAGTTTCACCCACTGGCCTTCTCCCAAGAATTTTTGTTACTGATGATGAAGCTAAAATCTACGCAAATGTATATTGCATGTGCCTGTGATGCTATAGATTGACAGCCTAATTAAAATTGGCAGCTGGAGACAACACAAGCCACGGATGTCTGTATTTTAGCAAACTGTCCCTCCCACGCTCCAAGCAGCACCACTGTGAGAGCCACGGCAGGGCAGTTGCTCACACGCGTGGTTCAGCCACAAATGGGGGGGCGAGGTGTTTGAAGCACCTGGCAAGACAGGGTGGGACCAGCAGGATCATTTTCCTGCCAACTTGACCCTGTGACCGGAGCATCCAGTTTTGGGATTTGGGTCACTCAATCAGCAAGTTTTTTTTTTTTAATCCAGGGCTTTCTTTGTGTCCAGAAAACTAACTCAGCAGGATGACACCGACAAAGGCAAAATGTTAGAAGAAAAAAAAACAGCAAAAACTGAGACGAGAAAGCTACAGTCCCCTCTTCCTCAACCTTAATGCTCACTCCTTTGCTGGCCACTTGCTTCCTCTATCCCTTCTGTAGCTTATCTAGAAAAAAAAAAAAAATCCTGCTTATATTTGACTCTCTCCTCACTCATCCATTTCTCACACTCCCTCAGCAGAACTTATCCAAGACTTTCCACTGGCCGAACTGCAGAAGGTTCTTCTCACTCTGCCCTTGACAGATATCAGCAGCATTCCCATCATGGGCCACTTCCGCCTGGAAAACCTCGCCCCTCTTGTTTCCAGCAACAGAACTTTCTCTGGCCACCCCTCTGCCTTCTGTAGTGGTGCCCCTTTTGTTGTTGTTGTTCCTTTGTGATGTTTCCCTAGGAAACTGTGAAGAGAGCCTCTCCATCTGTGTAGGCTTTCCTGCCTTCCCTAGGTCAGCCCCACCTCCTTTCCCATGTACCAGGTGCCAATGCTCTGTTAGGGTCTTGCAGCCCCAGATAACTCCGTCTCCACAGGTTCTAAGCAGAGTTCATCTTTCTTTCCAAACTTCCTCCTCAGTCTAGTTTCATTATTTTTAATAACTATCATCATTACTGTTCCACCACATGGTTTCTTGCCATCTGTGTTTTTACCAAAGCTGTCCCTTGGCTGAGGTTTATTCTCCTGTCCTGCTGCCTGTTTATGCGTGAGAAATCCTCTCTTCCATGAAGTGTTACCAGCCTGGCCAGGCAAAAGTCATCACTGACGGCTACCTGCTAACCCTCCTGAAGAGAGACCTAGGATAGTATACACAGGATTGAAACTGTTAAGGAGGAGTGTATTTCAGGGAGAGAGAGAAGCAGCAGGTGGAAAAGTCCCAAAAAGGAGTTGGGGGCTCACTCAGGGTGATGGGCACTAGTTCAAAGATACAGCAACATAAAAAACACCTGCAGAAGGGTATGCGGGAGTCCAAACATGCCCTTTTACCCAGTGATAAAGGTATCTGTGTTCCATTCCAACTGCAGAGGGAAGCTTAGAAAATGTCAAAGACAAGCCAGGTGACAAAATCCAATCTAGATTTTAGAAGTACCTCTTCAGCTTCAGTGTGAATAGTTCTTGGGGGAAGCAAGGTTGTGAACTAGGTGAACTAGTTGGGGAGTCATTAAAATAATCAAGTAAAAAAATATTAGTCATTTATCCTGGGGCTGTAATAGGGGTGATGGAGAACAAAGCAAAAATTTTTATGAATTCTCTGCTACAAGCAAACAAATCAAACTATGTTTTCTGATTAAATTAATACTGTGTTTCAGAATGTTCCATGGTCATTACTGGCTGTATCCTGTGACCATCTGGAGACCAGAAAGACCAGCCAAGCCCTGCGTCTTCACACAGACACACAAACAACTTTTACAAAATGCACTGGCATGCTCCACAAAGTTTGCTGTGTTCTTTGAACTATCCTGACCTCAGGAAAATGATTTGCCCACGGAAAATATCTCAGCCCATTGAACTTGTCTTTCCCTTAAAGGTCACACGCACTCTTGTATTATAAATACTATTTGTACATTTCTATTTCCTTTATGGGCTCCAGATTTTACATTCCTCTCATACGGCACACAAAGAGTAACAAGATCGATGAAGAGAAAAGGGAAACTAAGTCATGTTCCAGAAGGGACTCTATGAATGAACAAACAGGACTAAAGCCTCAGGGATGGAGAATGCATCTGTCTGCCAGGAGTAACAGCTAGCAAACAAGCATGACATGCAGGCATTGTCCATTAAGTCAACGCGTCTACCAGCAGAGTAATAGAAATATTAGAGGTAAACCTCTGTGAGTTCTATCCATCTGGCCTCCACGTCTGCAGGCAAAACGAAAGAGGAATTCAGAATTGTAGCTGAGGAACTTAGGCCCACTGAGTGATGACTGAGTATGTTTGTTTCTTGTGAAACTGAACTACTTATTAAATGATTCAATTGTTCAGTTTTCTAGTGCAGACTTTGAGTATTGATGTTCTCACCCACAGAAAGGAGTAAAAAATAGAAATCCCAACAGGACTGGAGTAGGATTATCAGTATAGGTAGATCCACCCAATGAGTTAGACCAAGTAATTTGACTTGAGAGTTTTTGCAAGATGTCAGAAAATATGAGCTAAGAGAAGAATGCTTAGCTTTTTAGCAATGTTTTACTTTTGTTATGTATCACATCAGCCAACAAAGAGTTTAAGCATCAAGCTATGCAGTCTAGCTCAACTCAAAGCTAGCTGATAGTCTTAAAATGAACTATGCACTGTTCATTTCATAAATATTTATTGAAAATTTATTATGACCTAGTTCCACGCTAGATTTTATGGATGACAGTCACTGCCCTCCAAGGAACCCAGTCTCAGTCTTCAAGGTGGAAATGTTTGTTAATAATTCATTCATCCAAACTATAACATACACACTCGATTTTTAAGATATCATGTAAGAGAAAAACACAATTTTGCCAACCACCAGCTCTATGTACTAAAGGCCAAGTTTTTTTTTTATTATTTAGTATCATAGTATAAAATCAAATGTGTTTATCTCATTTGGGTATATTCTTTTCATCCAAATCATACATGTTAATTAATCAGTTTTCCCTTCACCTGTTTCTACAGTAAAGAATGCAATGATTCATTTCGGTTTGTTTCAATAGGAGAACTGCAGGAATAAGTAAATACTGAAAGTCTTTCAAAATAAACATACCAAAATGCACATTTACCCAAGAAGCTCTTAGTAAGAACATGGGTGGATTTAATCTGCCTGAGACTCTCTGGGATGAGCGAGTTAGTTTGGAAATCGGGCTAATGGCAGTTTCCTCAAAGGGTGGAAAGTTACCATGATATGTTACTAACGAGATATTTTCTTAATTATTCGAGCAAAGTGGAGGCATGGCATGCAGGTCATGCTCTCAGTATCGGACTAACTACAACTCTCAGTCAGCAGCGTGCTAGTGTATTTGTGCTTGTCCCTTGTTTCTAGTTGTGAAGGCTGCCTCTGAAATCCCAAGCACAGGAGAGTCCTGGACTGTCTCCCCCAGCGTTCACATTCACTCATTTAGCAAATATTGAAGGTCATGTTCCAGGGGCTAGAAAGGACCGGCAGGGGGGATTAATTCTTGATTGAAAAGTTCTGAGTCCATAAGCCCACAGAGTCCAGTGGATGGAGATGCTATGAGAACAAAGGGGGCTGGTCTTGGCTGCCCCACTTGTGATCCAGCTCCCTGCTTGTGGCCTGGAAAGGCAGTGGAGGAGGGTCCAAGGCCTTGGGACCCTGCACTCACATGAAGGACGTGGAAGAAGTTCCAGGCTTCTGGCTTCAGACCCACCCAGCTCTGGCAATTATAGCTACTTGGGGAGTAAACCCGTGGATGGAAGATCTCTGTCTGCGTGTCTTTCTCTTTCATGTAAAAATCAATCCTTAAAACACATATTTTAGAAAACACACCTAGTGTGACATGTGGTAAGTAGTACATGGAGAAAAAGTAACAAAAGAATATGGAATATTGACTAATAAGAAAATGCTAACTACAAGAATAGGCCAACTTTTCATCTAACAACCACAGAGGCCTTACATGTCTAAATATATACCTTTTTATTTCTTGTAAATGTTTATAATAGGATGCTGATATGATTTTCAAACTGCATATTGAAGATGAGCTATAATGAGTTGTTCTTTGTAAAATTCCATTGTAATTCAAGTCAAACTGAGTCTTAGAAGGCTATTTCCTGGCTAAAAACTTAACACTGCTTTTTTTATTGGTTCTATAAAAAGGGAAACACACAAAGACATAATAATCTGCTCCCTATCTTTGCGCATGCATTTCCAGAGTATGCCAGCCTATACCTGCCTTGGAAAATCTTTTGGTCCTTGAACCTAGATTTCACAGAATTTTTTTTTAAAGATTTATTTATTTTTATTACAAAGTCAGATATACAGAGAGGAGGAGAGACAGAGAGGAAGATCTTCTGTCCAATGGTTCACTCCCCAAGTGAGCGCAACGGCCGGTGCTGCGCCGATCTGAAGCCAGGATCCCAGAACCTCTTCTGCGTCTCCCACACGGGTGCAGGGTCCCAAAGCTTTGGGCTATCCTCGACTGCTTTCCCAGGCCACAAGCAGGGAGCTGGATGGGAAGTGGAGCTGCCGGGATTAGAACCGGCACCCATATGGGATCCCGGGGCTTTCAAGGCGAGGACTTTAGCCACCAGGCCACACTGCCGGGCCCAATTTCACAGAATTTCTAAGGAAAATCATTCTTGTTTTATGTTAGGATAACTTGGTTGAGATACAAGATACTTAGATACTTCCGTTGAATACTCCCCTTTGAAAAACACACTGTGTTCCACAGGATTTCCCCGAGCTCAAAATGCTTATGAGTCTGTTCTCAAACTTTCCAACATCGATTTCACAAAAAAAAGAGTAAATTTTTTTCAAATATGTGAAAGTTTGAATAATATTTTCCAGTTCTAAATCTGAAAAGCCACACTAAACTTCAAATTCCAGAGTCTTCCCATAATTCCAACCACATTTATGTTTCCATTACTTTTCCTCGCCCTAACAGAGAGGTATCAAAGTAGGGCTCTCCAATGCCCCAAAGATCTAATTTATGATGCTCTCACATGCCATTTACATAGTACACTTTAGAAACTTCTGCAAACCATATAAAGTCAGACCTGGAAAATATTTTAGTTGTTGTTGTTTAACTGTTTAAGGTAGCCTGTGGAGTGTGACTTGAGAAGACTGGACATCAGACATTTAAATGATGGGAAGTAGAGCAGCCAGGACACAAACTGGTACCCATGCGGCATCCCAGCACACGCAAGGCTAGGATTTAGCCACTGAGCTGTTGCACCAGATCCAGGAAATAATTTTTATGACAAATTTCTAATATCTAAATCTCCCCAAACACATGCTAACTTGAAAATAAACTATTCACTGAGAAGTAAAGGTCTTGTAAAATTTTAATCTTTTAATGAATATTTGTTTATTTGGTAGGCAGACTAACAGAAACAGAGAAAGATTTTCCATCTCCTGTGTCACTCTTCAAATGTCCTCAGTGACCAGTGCTGGACCAGGTCATATGGAACCTGGCACTCTAAACAGATTTCATATTTGGATGGTAAGGACTTAAGTACTTGGACCATCACCTGTTGCCTCTCAGAGTGACATTAGCATCAACCTGGAACTGGAAACAGAGCTGGAACCTAAACTTAGGCACTCTGATATGCTATGATAGCAACGCAAATGACATTCTAACCAGGATGCCAAACAGTCACCCCTAAAATTTTACTTTTAACATTCCCATAGAGAATTGGCAATTTGTGACCAGCTGGATACCATAAAATTAATAAAATCTTATAAACAGCCACATTACATAATAAAACAGCCAAGTTCAGTAGTTAAAGGAAGAACTCGAAGTATTTTGCAATTCTATCCATAATGCCCAACAGTTGTTTCCATAATCTTGGCAAACTAAGTTTAGAACCAGCAGTTTCACATCTCATATATTACATAATATATTATATTCCATCTCATCCTTGTGAATCACACATAAAATCAAAATTTTGTCATTGCACAGATATGTTGCTCATGAGTTTCTGAGTGTAGACCTTAACCAGTCCTGGGATAGAGAAGGAACAGTGACCTTTGGTCCCGCATAACCTGACAAGTCACGTGCACACACACATACACAAGCTGCTTGCTTGGGAGATTTGGCCCAGATTAAGAAGTTGGTCATTTTGGAGGAAATGACATTTTTATAGTTTTGAGTCTCCCACTTCCTGAACATCACATATCGCTCTTATCAGCTTACCCATACAAAAACTTCAATAAATTATATAGTTATGTCTTATTTCCCAGGCATGTTATGTTGTAGAAAAACTACTTTTGTTTGAAAGGCAGACCAGCAGAGATAGACAAGCATCTTCCAATAGCAGGACACTGGGCAGAAGCAGAGCAGCCCAAACTTGACCTAGTACTCCAAAACGGATGCCAGTGTGGCCAGCAGTCCCTGAACTAACTGCAACAGTACGGGCCCCACACTTCTTCATTTCTTTAAGTTACCTTCTACTAAAAATTTAAGACCTATCACTATGCTGAATTTCACATAATTTTCTGCAGACTAATCATAGAGCTTGTTACTTCATTCTTCAGCTTTGTCCATAAACTGTTTTGAAGGTATAATTTCTATTTTTTATCTTTTTTAAATCATTGATTTTTTTTCATATTTATCGCAGAGGTGAAGGGATGAGGATTACAGAAACAAGTGGATCTCTGGCAGGGACGGAGAGCTCTGGGAGAGCAAGTGGAGTGAGAGGGATGTGTCTACATTAATGGTGGATGGTAGGGTACGCAGCTCCTCCTTATTGTCCATCAATTCTGCCTGGGGGGTGGGGACAGAGGAGACGGAGGTGTTGATGAGTATTGTATAAACCCATCCATACCTGGGAGTGTTGAGTGGTCATTGTATAACAGGTGACATATTCCATCTGTCCTCAGAGTCTCTTCCTTGTTCTCTGTAGAAGTGCTAAAGTCTGTTGGTTGTCCATACCTGCCTCAGCATGTCTACAGACTTAGTGTCCTTAGAACTTAGTCTGAAGTGTTATGTTTCTTGCTCGTCTTTCTACCCTTTCAGGAAGTACTAGAGGTCTTCTGTTTGTCCAGAAGAGTTGCCTGTCTTGTCTTCATTTGCATCAGGCTATTTTTTTTTTCTTTTGTCTGGACTCAGCAACAGAGTTAGCCTTGTTCTGCAACATGTGCTTCATGATTGAAACCTAAGTCTAAAGGATGTTCCAAGGTCCAGGGTTCCATTGGTCTAAGGTGCTCATGTAATTCAAGGGGCCCGCTCCCGACAAGGTCGCCCTATCCAGTCCTCCCCCAAGCCCACCTCATGTGTTCCTTGTTGCAGCCTGGTTCAGACCATCACCTGACCTATCTCCCATACGTATCTGTAGCTGTATCAATCTGGTCAAGGGAATTCTCCAGAACTACCAGGTCAGCCTCCAGACCCAATTCCTGCAAGTAGTAGGTGTGGTGGTCAGACCCAGCCCACTCCCAGCCCCAGCTATAATGTGTACTAGTGGGTACAGTGGCTTAGTCAGAGCAACCCATTGAAACCCTCAAAGGCCATTCCCCAAGATCTAGCTTTCTTGTGCACCAGCAGGTACAATGACCCAACCTGACCCACCCCCTGATCCGACTCTCATTCACCAGTAGGTGCCCTGGCCTTGTCAAAGCACTTTCCAGAACCCCTACTAAGCTGGCTCCCAACCCAGTTATGTGGCACACTCCAGCGGGTGGAGCAACCTGGCCTGGCCCACCCTCAGACCTGCTCTTGTGGTCACCAGCGGGTGCAGTGGCTCTGTCAGGAAGACCCTTTGGACTCTCACTAGGTTATACCCCAGACCTAGCTGCCCCTCATGCCGGTGGACTCTATGACCCGGCCTGCCTTCAGTCCCATCCTCACATGCACTCTGCCTCCACATGGCCCCTTCCAGGTGCTGTGAGCAACCAGGAGCATGAATCCAGCTTCTATTGCTAGTCACTGTATGTTTCCCTTCCAGAGTTTCTATTATTTAAAAAATAGTATCTTCTAATATTAAACAATCTCAGAGTTTATAGCCTATCGTGTCAGTATCTGTCTTTGCAGATAAAAAAGTTGTTGCGCTGACACCATTTCATTTGCTTTCCGGTTTGGGGGCTTATCTTTTGTTCTCTTTTTCGGGGGGTGGGTCCTTCTCTTTTGCATGGAGAGGCTCTTTTGTTATCTATTTTGAAGTTTGTTATTCTGATCTCTAATTCCTTGGGATTTTACCTGTGAGATTTTTTTGAGATCTGGACTTAAAAGCATTATCTATTTTTTCCTGTCAGTTCTAAGAACACTACCAGTCTATGATCAATATAATATAAATTAAAATCATACACATGCAAATTCTGACATCTAGCTTAAGGATGTATTTACCAACAAACATTCAGAGTTAAAACCAAGGAAGGTAAGAGGTTTTATTTGCCCCTTCCCTTTTTTAACTGTGCTACTACAGGGAACAAAATTGGTTTTTGTTAGGAGATAATCTCAAGTTAAGCATCCCCATGCTTCCTGGGGCAACAACTTTATCATTTGTACTAGGCAATTAAGTCAGAAGCTCTAGATTCTCAAAAATTCACTGATCCCAGTCTCCCTCACTCTACCACATTCCAAGGAGTATGGATATGCTAAACTATCTCCATGAGTTACACAACACAATCTTAGTCTCCATGCATATCACAGTCCCTATAGAAAAGGCATGTCTCAGGGGCTCGGCAGCGTGGCCTGGTGGCTAAGGTCCTCGCCTTGATCCCATGTGGCCGCTGGTTCTGGTCCCGGCGGCTCCACTTCCTCTCTATCTCTCCTCCTCTCAGTATATCTGACTTTGTAATAAAAATAAAATACATCTTAAAAAAAAAAAAAAAGAAAAGGCATGTCTCTTCAGGGGGCTCTCCAAACTGCATCTTGGAATTCTGGGTTCCTACTCTATAAGAGCTCTACCAGCTGGAACATCAGACTCAAGGGTATTATAGAAGCATCCATAGCAAGGATTCTAAGTTCAAGAGGGACACTTTCAAGGTCACCACTTCCGCTCCCGTGCCATGATCAGATTCCTAAGAGGTCAAGAAATACAGTGTGTGAAAGAAACTAGTGAGCATTTATGTTCTCTAAGTCTGCGAGAAATTCTCTAGGAAATCTACCAGATCCAGAAAGTAAGTTTGTGAAAAGCTATGCAATAAAAAGACAAAGTTAACAAGAAATTAGTGAAATAACTCACACCCATCAAAGCACTTCAGCTTACAAGACATCAAATGTGAATCAAAGCACTAAGAAAAATGGACAGGTAGAATTCCAAGAAATCCAAAAGTTTCTATACAATAGAGGAAACAATCAACAGGATGAAAAGACAGCCTGCAGAATGTGGGAAATAACTGCAAGCTATTCACCTCACAGGGAATTAATATCCACAATATATGATAAAGTCAATGTAACAAAAATGCAAATTCAAAACACAGTAAGATGAATGAGATGGAATGGCTAGCATCAAAAAGACAAAGTAAAAACAACAAATTCTGGAAGATATTTGAGAGACAGGCCTTGTATACACTATTGATAAGAATATCAATTGGTAGTTCATCAAACAACTGTAAGTAGAACTACCAAATGATCCAGCAATTCCCCTACAAACTACAGATCTAAAGGAGAAGCCAGTGCGTCACAGATGTCTACACGTGCGTGTTTTCTGCAGTACTATTCATAACAGACAAAACGAGTATCCATTAGCATATGAATAGGGAAATGAGTTTACACCATGGGTCTTGAAGCAGAACTCCTTTCTGTGGTATAGACATCACCAGCTACGGCTTCACGTACACCCACAACACCCAACCCTGATCAATGGCATCCACCGAATACTAGCCATCCAGAGTGAAGAGGAAATTATGACAATGACAATCTTTTTTCTTTAATCAAAAGTTGAAAGAATCGATCTCTGAAATATCTACACTAAATAAGATATTTTAGGTAGAAATAATGTCCTTCCTTGTAGAGGATCAACTATTTAAGAATGAGAAAGGCAAATATATCAGTGTAGCAAAACAAATGTTGACCAGATGAAATTCTGATCATATACTGCAGACTCTCTAAACTTTGGGAGAGGAATTTTTTTTAAAGATTTATTTATTTTTATTACAAAGTCAGATATACAGAGAGGAGTAGAGAGAGAGAGGAAGATCTTCCATCCACAATGGCTGGTGCTGTGCCGATCGGAGGCAGGAGCCACGAACTTCCTCTAGGTCTCCCACACGGGTGCAGGATCCCAAAGCATTGGGCAGTTCTCGACTGCTTTCCCAGGCCACAAGCAGGGAGCTGGATGGGACGTGGAGCTGCTGGGATTAGAACCGGCACCCATATGGGATCCCAACGCATTCAAGGCGAGGACTTCAGCCGCTAGGCCACACCACCGGACCCGGGAGAGGACTATTCATGGATGGCTAATTTTTCATTATTTAGCAGAAACACACACAGTATTGTTTCTGGCTGCTGTAAATGAATATTTGTATAGTGAGGTGCCTTGGAAGATAGAAACAGTTTCCTTCCAAAGAGGCAGATTTTTCACTATCAAGTTAAATTAAAATCATGTCTCCCTCTGGGACAAAGTCCAACTGCATTTGTTCAGGATTTCTCAGTTCTGATGTTAACTCATTTTGGGAGCAATATCTACTTGGGCCACTCCATATCACTCCAATAAATTTATGGGTAGAAGAGGAATTGATGCAAATGGAAAGTTTATTCCTCACTCTACTGTGATAGTGCATCTTTGTCTGAAGAATGTAGCATCTTCCGCTTGCATCCCCCAAACTGTGGCAGATTGACTTGTTAATTTGCAATAGAGTAAAATCTCAGCTCCTTCACACTTCTTTAAAAAAGTGCATTTGTAATAGGGGACTGCTGCAGTGTTGTAACAGGCTAACCCCCTGCCTGTGGCACCAGCAGCCCTTAGGGATGCTGTCTCATGTCCTGGCTGCTCCAGTTAAGATCCAGCAGCAGTGGCTGGCAGAAGGCCTTGGGCCCCTGCACCCAGGTGGGAGATGAGGAAGATACTCCTGGTCCCTGGCCTTGAACTGGTCCATCTCAGACTGTTGCAGCCATTTGGGGAGTGACCCAACAAATCAAAGCGCCCTCTATATATATCTGACTTTCAAATAAAATAATAAATCTTTAAATATACGTGTAACAATAATGTGGACGCACCTATGTTATATTTAGTAAGGCTTAGCAAAGAAATGCAAGCTGGCTTAACATTCAAAAAGCAACCAATGTAATTCATCAAATTTGAGGAATATGAGAAAAATGATATAATCATTGCAAAAAGATTCAGAATTATCATTTAATAATTTTAACATCTATATATGATTTAAATGCAACCTTTAACAAATTAGAAACTTCTTATCCTGAAATCTATTTAAAATTACTCAGAGAAAGCTTTGATTGTATTTCTATATTAGCAATAATTAGAAAAATCAAAGTCCATAAAAAAATACACCTAGGCCAACATGCAGAACTGACTGTTGCATACTGAGAGCAACCAGGTGAACTAAAAATGCTACAGGATCAGGACAGCTTCATGTCTCCAACACTATGAGGCAAGGCGACCTTTGTCTTGAATTTTACACTAAAGACTCCAACACCAGCTACGGGCTCCTCCTCTCCAAGAGGAGTAGTGTTCTATTGTTTTTAGCTTTCTGGAAAGTACATGAGCTTTCTCCTTGTTCTTCCTGAAGGCATCTGTCATTCGGTATATCACTTGGGCCTCTAAGCTACCATGTAATTAGACAATAAAGTGAGCAAGTACATGGCAAAAGGATAGAACTCCAGGAGCAGAGAGTACATGTAAGCTTGCTATGTTCTCTTTTGACCCTTCATAGATGCTGTAATTTTGCTTTCCCATTAGGGGAGTTATTTCCCAGGCAGCGAGAAGCTGGGGCTACTCTGACAGACGCCACACGGGCACTGGAGGGAGGCAGACACAGCGACAGCTCTCAGCAGTGGGTGCTTGGTCCCAGGTTGGTCCTAACTGCATCCAGAGAAAGGTTCTCCCTGGGGGGAGGTGCAGGCTAGCTGGAGGCAATAAATGCTGAGGTGTAGGGACACCTGCCGCACCCCATGGGACAGGAGGTTCCTAGAGTGTTGGCAATTTGGCTGGCGCAAACGTAGCACCTTCCCCACAGCCCTGGGGGGAAGTGAAGGGGCTGACTGACTGGGTCAAGGGCTGGAGCCAGCACTTCTGCCCACCCTCCTCCTACCCCTGCCCAGTCCCCGGGATCAGACAGGGCAGGACAGGGGACTTGGTGAGGCTCCTGGGACACGTTCCACATGTTACGGCACCATGGTTAACGGTCATTGACAGCCACAATGAACTGGGAGGGTGGCAGGACGCTCCTCATAGTCTGTCCTGTTGATCTTAACGCCTTTCCTGTAGTGACCCGGATATACGTCACGCTGGACCGGATGTTTTGGTTCACCCGGAAAGAGACCTTTTTCCGGTACTCACAGCCTCTGGAAGCACGGAACATACTAGAAGCTGACCGAGTCACCGCTGCACAAAGTTGTGCACTAAGGCAAGATGCATCACCACGACGTTCTGCACACGGCCAAGCCGCGCTGCCTTGTAATTGGCGCAGGTTCTGGTTGTCCCTGTCCAGCAGCTGCATCTCCTGGATGCTCTTCTGCGCAAGCGGCTTGTAGTTAACCGAGCACTTGTCTTCTTCCATCTCCCCGGCGATCTGCATCAGCTGCTGGCCGTAGGCTCCCGCTCGACCATAATGGCCACTCGTGGATGCTCTGCTGCGTGGGCCCCGCGGGTCACCATCCTCCACCTGTCACGGAGCTCGGGCGGGGGACGCTCCAAGCTACCCGTGTTCCAAGCGGTGGGAGGAAGACTCGCAGAGCCGCTGCAGCTGCGCTGTGGTGTCGGGGCGCCCTGAGCAGCCCCCAGACACCAAGCAATGCCTCAGGGTGTCCACTCCTTTGGCTTTCAATCCACTGTAACTATCTTTAAATTATTTAAATGTATTTTTAATAAATGTTGCATGCCAGGCACGACGACAAACTTAGTTAAGCCTCCACCTGACATGTTGGCATCCCATAGGGGTTCTAATCCATGTCCTCCTAACTTCTCCACTTCTGGTCCAACTCCCTTCTTACGCTCTGGGAAAGCAGCAGAGGATTGTTCAAATCCTGAGGCCCCTGAACCCTCGCGGGAGAACTGGAAGAAGCTCCTGGCTCCAGATGTGTCAGTCCTGGCCATTTGGGGAGTGAAGGAGCAAATGGAAGAGGGCTCTCTGTGTGTCTTCTCTGTAACTCTACCTTTCAAATAAAAATAAATCTTGAGGAAAAAAATAAAGATTTGGCAAATGAGTGATAGCTCATTAAAACCACATCCTCTTGTTCCAGAACTGGAAATAAAAACTATTGCAGATGGGCTCTGACCGTGATGAACACTTCTTTCCTGTGTTTATGAACTTGATCCTAAGCAGTTGGACTCCGTGCTCTGCCCTTTACAGCTGCACAGAGCTTTGCTGTCACATTCCAGACCTATCGGCCAACTAGACTTGACAATCAAATTATGCATTCGTGTTTTTTTCCAGATTTTCTCCCAGATCCTTTTCCAGTTTTCTCATCACTGGGAATAAATACAATGCCAATCTTGTAGGGTTGGTGGTCAAATCAATCCTTTATACTAATAGGTGATGAGACGCCTTATTTGTAAGCTGAGATAGGCCCATAGCCACATTGAAGAGAAAAATGGGCAGAATAATAGCAAAGGTGAGTGCACAACGGCAACAAAGGGTCTCCAGACTACGGGACTAGTCATTGTTCTTTGAAATTTGGTTAGGAAGGTTATTTCTCCTCACCCCCCCCCCCCGCCCCAGTTAACACTCAAGTGCCAGAAGGAAGGAATACCGCTAAAGACTTTTACTTTGCTTAAAAAAAAAAAAGAAAGATACTTTACCAAAAAGGAAAAAATACTGATGAGTTTGCCTCCTTTAAAACCAAAATTATAGCTATATCTACCAAACAGAAATTGTTCGGACAAAGACTCACAGGAAGATTTACAACAGAGTAAATACTGATTTTCATCAAGGGGATGGCTGCCTCCCTTAAGAGATGGCGTAGGTCCCAAAGCCCACAGAAGTGCCTTGATGTTCATGTGGAAACAGAATGAACGACAGAAAACCATATTTGTAATATCAAATGTTTCAAAAATTCACATCTTCATGTTGATGCATATGAAACTGCCTTTCAAACTTTAACACAAAATTCTTGAAATAAGCTCATGCTGTCATCCCCTGGAACACTTTAAACTTGAAAACTGGAATAACACAGTGTTTCTTCAACCCAAAGGACTCATTTGCAGAGCTCAACCACAGAGAATTTTGGATCTTAAGTCTGGAAGAATTTGGTTTATGGCTCGGATTAAGTCAGAGAAATGAAATACATGAACTCTTGTCCTTTCTAGCCTACACAATTATGGGATATTTTCAAGTTTGAGCTATCCTGTACCTACAGATTCAAATGCAAAATGCATTGCAAGTTTTTCTGAAACCTTTTGCTTCTGCCCATACTCTTCTTTTTCTCAAGTACAGAGCCAAGATAAAACTGAGTCCACCCCTAGTAAATATGGTAACTCAGAAGAAAAAGTGAGTAACAAGGATTGCTGGCTAAGAGACGGGCATTCTTGCTGGAGCGCTTCAGAAAGAGGATTCCCAAGGTACAGGCAAGATGGGACACAGCACAAATGGAACTCAGCCTTGCCTAACCTGTCCAGTATTCCATTCCTGACCACAGCTGCTCCACCCCCCCAGCCCCCAACCAATCAGGAGCATGAAGAGTCCAGGTACTAATTGTAGGGCTGGCAGGCACTGTGGCTCAGGGAGCTAAACCACTGCTTGTGACATCAGCGATGCAGAACTAAGCACTGGCTCAGGTTCATTTCCTTTCTGGTCCTGCTTCCTGCTAATCCACCTGGGAAGCCAGAAGTACTTGGATCCTTACCATTCAGTGGAAGACCAGGATAAAATTCATGGCTCCTGGCTTAGCTGGCCCAGCCTTAGCTATGGCAGGAATTGGAAGAGTGAACCAGGGAGGGAAAACCTCTCTCTTCCACTGTCTTGGTCTCCTGCCTTTTGGTAAGCAAATCTAAATAAAAGTGCCTAATATCTTTGTTAGTTTAAAAAAAGTTAATAAGCTTTTCCATATGAAATTATCATACCTCCAATGCTAAATAGATTCTGTTGAAATTTGCTACCAGAGTAATAGATTAACCTACTTTATTACAGAGTAATAACTCTCATTCCTGATAGTAAGATTTCCAGAGTTGACTAAAATGATTATGCAACTACAAAAAGTGAGCAAATTCCTTAAGAAACTCTGTTTTGCTTATTTTACTGTTTCATTTGATCCAATGAGTGATGTTCCAGAATTATATGAATCCAGATTATGCTAACCTTTAAAGGCCCAGACTCGAATTAGAAAATAGGCTTCCCCACCGTCATTTTATTCTACTTTCAACTTACACAAGTACAAAATGTGTTTGTGGAATCTTAGCGGAAATCGTGAGGTAGTTTAATCCATCATGTCAACAAAACAGCCCAGAAACAGTTCTGGGGCTCACTGGTCCCTGAACACAAAGTTAAGTCATGTTCTGGACCTCCTTCCCCTGGAGTTTTATGTATTTATACCTTCCAAATAGTTTCCAGGAACAATAAATGAAATAGCAATTAATACTAAGACACATGTGTGTAGAAACATGTAAGCATGACTGAGTACCAAGTAAATATCAAGCATCAAGTTGTATAAGTTACATTATTACTGTTAAAAATCAACTTTACAAAATAGTTCTGCTTTAATTCTCCTTGAAATTTGGTAATTTTTTTTTACATTTTAAGCTATGTAGCCCTAAATATTTAACATTTAAAATAATATGTTTAGATCACACCAAATAAGAAATGAGTCTTGTTAGCCAAATGAGCTCCATAAATAAAACTCCCTGAATTACTGAACAATTCAGTTGTCATTAATCTTCCCGAATACACACAGCTGTTGTGTTTAAGAGTGACGAGTTACCATTACAGCCCAATTACCGATGCTTACTCTAGAAATAAGCACAATATTTACAGTGAAATGAAAGAACCCACACAGCCCAATTGCTTCGGTACAGATAAATTCTATAGCTACTCCAAGCCCTGCTATTGTGTTGTAGTTAGTTCCATAGGAAAAGTAATTGTTCTGTCCTGTGTTCAGCATCACAAAAGGAAAAAATTACAGTTCCCAAATCAATTTTGTGAAACGTATCTGCAAATGCTCTTTGTCTGAATTTTTAAAGCACCACCCGCACTGCCTACAATACACACACATATATTTGAACAGATTTTTGTCCTTGCAAAGTAGCTGCAAATTTTCAAACACACACACACAGTCGCACAGGTAACTGATACCAACTACACAGAGTTCTGAGAAATTAATTCTGCCAAGCTTCTCTGCAATTCACTGAACTTCAATGGACACCAACAAATCTGCCAATTTATATAGGACCTTCTTCAATATTTATTTCAAGATGTGTGTCATGGGAATTAAAAGACTGATACATGATATTTTTAATTAAAATTGGTCAGAGCCAGGCATTTAGAAGTCATGATGCTATCTGGGATACCTGCATCTTGTAATCATAGTGGCTGGGTTCAAGACCCAGGTCTGGAAACCAGCTTAGACACATGGCATGTTAAAATGCCCCTTTCCTCATGATCCCTTAATCTCTGGAGTCCTGGCTGCTCCACTTCTAAGCCACTTCCTGGTAATGAATCTGGGAACACAGTGGATGAGGCCCAAATACTTGGGTCACTGACACTCAATGGAGTCCTGGGTGCCTGTGAACTGCGCAGCCCTGGCTATTACAGGCATTTGGGGAATGACAGTAGAGGGAAGTACATTCTCATTCATATTCTCTCTTTGCCTTTCTAACTAATTAATTAAACAAGCAAAACAAAACAAAACCCAAGACCCAGCTCTTTCCATTTGAATGGGAAACAGCACATGACCAGGCAAGTACTTGGGTCCCTGCTACACATCTGGTTGGTCCTAGGCACCTGGCTTCTGCCTGGCCCAGTCCTGTTAAAGGCTTACTGGAAGTGAACCAGTGAATAGATTATAGCTCAGTGAAGAGATTACAGTTCTTTCCTTCTCAAATAAGTGCACAAACTTTTGAAAACAAAAAGGCAAATAAGAAAAAAGGTAGACACCTTTGAACAAGTCCTCAATTGACCTAAGAGTGTCAGGACAGCCTTAAACCCTGAACACCCTAATCCTGTTTCACCTAGTTTGATCAAATGGGCCAGTATATTTATCCGGATTTTAAATTCACAGTCTATGTGATAATCAGACTTACATTTGTGCATCTCATACCACAAAAGATGGCTATGATTCTAACTTTGCATTATTATTATTTTCGGAGCTTAGAATGAAGTCTTTTTATACGCTCAGAATTCTAGACTTCACACGTTAGCTCTACAGTCCTTATATTACATTTTCTCATCACATACATCTTCCTTCATGCAGACAACCCAACCCAAATGTTGTCTAAGCCATTTTTGGAAGACCTGAGTGGCTTACATTTATCAGAACTCATGGCTTTACCTTGGTTCCTGAACAGTTGAATCACACAGATTGTGCATACACCTGCTTCTATCCTTGCTCCCGATAGATTTTCCCCATATCACAGAGAGCAGCCCTCTGTGCCACCAAGGTTTCTCCAGTTCAAACTCCTCCAGGTACTCCCCCACTTTATTCATTCATCCATTCCAGTCCAGAGTCTGTCAGCATGCAACGCCCTGCATGAGTGGGATGCCCCTCCATTTCTGACCCTACCCCCTGACTCTTCCCTCCCCACTGTGCCATAGCCCTACTGACCTCTGGAACACCTCAGATGCCGATACACAAGTACAGGTGCTGTCCTCTCAACTTTGTGGGCATGTGCCCCCCACATCTCCATGGTCCTCTCCTGATCTCAGTCTGTTCCGACTGTCCTCCACAAACAGAAAAGGTGTTACCTCCTTGCCATTTCCGTTACTCAGTTTCACCTGTTCTCTATGAATGCATGAGATTTCTTTATTGGCTTACTACGTGACTTTTCTCATTAGACTATGAGCCACCCATGAACAAGAACATTTTTCATCCTTTGCATACTTGGCACCTAAAGTGATGCCTGCCTGGCAGCCATTACGGTGTAGAACACAACGAATGAGACTTAATACCTTACAGGCTGTTTCTAATCAAATTGAAAATGAATGTTGCTTTACCGCTTTCAGGGGGTCTAATGGTAAATAACTCAAGAGTTATGGAAAGAAATAAAACTGAATATATAAACATTGCTGTAGTGTAATATCTGGCATATAATACTTAAAAAAAATTCCTCTCAAATCACCAGGCTTTATTCCACAAAACATTCTGAAAATGGCTACTAAACTCAGAAACCACCTCTGTCTGGGGAAATGTTTGACAGTACAAGAAATGTATCCAGGGCCCGGCGCCATGGCCTAGCGGCTAAAGTCCTCGCCTTGAACACGCCCCGGGATCCTCTATGGGCGCCGGTTCTAATCCCGGCAGCTCCACTTCCCATCCAGCTCCCTGCTTGTGGCCTGGGAAAGCAGTTGAGGACGGCCCAATGCATTGGGACCCTGCACCCGCATGGGAGACCCAGAAGAGGTTCCTGGTTCCCGGCATCGGATCGGTGCACACCGGCCCGTTGCGGCTCACTTGGGGAGGGACTCATCGGACGGAAGATCTTCCTCTCTGTCTCTTCTCCTCTCTGTATATCTGACTTTGTAATAAAATAAATAAATCTTTAAAAAAAAAGAAATGTATCCAAAACTTCACAAAGGTGAGGCAGTCATCATCCAAAACTCATCCCACGTCTGAGCAATTCACGTGAAAACATTTTCTCTCTCCTTTGAGAATTTCCACCCTGTATCCATTGTGGTCCACGATGCCCCACGACTCGTAGTAGCATAATACTAATAATTCACTAGTCTTGCTCCACTGTCATATTTCCTTATAGACAAGTCTGAAAGGCCATATTTTATCCATCATTATACTGAAATTGGAGAAATATTCAATAAATGTATGTGAAATGAAATAAGGTAGTTGAGATAGCTGCAGTGGAAAATGGCCTAAATTGCTTGTAGAAAACACATACGAGAAACAATTTCATTACGTGATTGTAAAGGCAAAGGTTCTGGTTTTATAGTAGCATGCAGGGCTCAGGGGAATTCCTGGGCAAAGGATAATGACAAAGGCTGCACAAAATATTTAAAAGAACCAACAGGTGAAGATTCTGGAAGGATACCAAAACCACACAGTCAACTGAAAGCAACACTGCAGGTAAATCATTCAGTCTGTGGCTTTTTGGCCCAAAGAAAATTTATAATGACCGAGGCTCCTGGCACAGAAAACTGCAATCATTGGCGGCAAGAAGGATAGAATAGGAAGTTGTCAGAGTAGCTGGAATTTCAGGAGAAAATTCTGGAAGCAAGAGAGCTGGAGAAGAGTCACACACAACTTCTCAGTATAAACGTCACCCAAAACCTCTTCCCTGTCTGCAACACTCAGGTTAGGCAGGAAAGATTGAGTGGGGAGAAAATGCGGACAAAAAAGGGAATAGCTCACCTTTTCCACGCTGAATAACATCAGGCAAGATCAGTGACGGGACGGCTCCCTGCGGCGATCTGCGCAGCCTGCACCGGGCTTGAAGAGGGATGAGAAAAAGCAGGAAAGCAGCAGTTACAAGAAGAGGTTTTCCAGAGCGACCAGCCAGACACTTCCTCCGAGAGCGAGAAGGGTCTGCCTGCCCTGGCAGCTTTTATACATTCAGGGAATCAGCTTTCATATCAACTTAATGCACCTGTGGGTTTTTTGTTTACTGATCAATGTCCCAGCCTGAAGGTCCTCAGGTGCGTCATCGCAGGCCCAGGGAGAGAAGGGGAATAGAACAGATGGATGATGACCTGAGCAATGTGTGCTGCTGGTGCTCTGCCACGCCGACCCCAGCACACCAACCTGGCACGCCGACCCTGGTCAATGGCAGTGTTACAGCTTCCATTCTCAGACGCCTGGCACTGGTCGCTCTGTTCTTCTCTGCCTGATGGTGACTTTCCCTAAAGACCTGACACGTGGACCTGCTTTCTGATGCATCTACTTCTGAGGGCTTTGGGTTTTGACTGCTCCTTTGCACGCAGAACACCTGGGCGTAGTTCATTCTCAGAATCCCTAGTCAGCACCTGTGGTACCCCCTTTATTGAATATCTTCCGAACCCGAATGCAAGGCAGGAGACACAGAGTTAAAGGTGTCCTGGCGTGATCTGTCAGGAATCTTTCACAGTTTGGGAGCAAGAAAGGGAATACATCTGAAATCAGTGGAATAAAAGTTAGGAGGACTGCATCCCTGCCTAACTAAGAAGCTAAACAGACCACAGCTGTGACATACAGCAAGGAAGGGGAAGTGCAGGAAATGGTAACTAAGCATACACACCTCTTCTTTTTTTTTTTTTTTTTTCATGAGAAATGGCTACTGCATGAAAGCTTACACACAAGTATCCCTAGCAGCTTTACTTAGAATGGCCCTAATGTGGATTCAATCCAAGTATCTATCAACAGGTAAATGGATAAACAGATTGTAATACAGTAATACACTCCCTAACCACAATGTCTGCACATTGTCAGAGATGTGTTAGGTGATTTTGTCACTGTGCAAACATCACAGAGTGTGCCTGCACATTCGAAAATGATTTGGATCCCAAACTTACGTAATTATTTCTACTCTAAAGACAGAAGTGAAGGGTACCAATCATGTGGCATATTAATCCATGGTGGCATTTAGGGGAGCCTATTGTCTGTAGGACAGTGGGGATGGGCCATCCACGGCAGCCCTTGCAGGAGGATTTGTTAGAGAAGTCTGAGTGGACCAAGAGTCACTCTTTGCTTTCTGACCTGCCTGTGACCTTTCTTCTGTTCACACTCCACAATTGCCATCTGCTGGGCACCAAACCAACAGAACACCTGATCTTACACTCAAACCTCTAAAACTATCAGCTAACGAAGCTTTTTCTCTTTATAAGTTAGTCGCCGTAAATATGTCATCCTACTGACAAGCATCTGAATAATCCAGATGGCTACAAAATCACCAAGTGACACGATTTTATGGCACCACTCTTAAATACGTTGTCTGTCAAAGACCAAAATATCTTTAGGTAACACGGAACCTCACATCCATAAACTGGGATACAACTCAGTGAGAGCGAAAACAGGAGAGTGAAGTATAAACACAAGGGTACTAAAAAAAAAAAAAAAAAAAAAAAACTCATGGAAATGTACATTGTTGAAGGAAATCTGCATGGATTTAAAATAATTTTTGCATCAAAACAAACTTGTTAATTTTATCTTTCTACAAACTTTCTGAACTGCCCACCTCCATGCAATAATGTTGGTGAATCTGAGCTTATGCTCAATACAAACATCATGGTCAAAAGAGTACACACTTTACAGAAAATTCTGGAAAAGGCAAAACTAATCTATCATTAGGGAAAGCAGAGGAGCTGAATGTGGTTCAGCTGGGAGAGCAAAAACAGGATCAAGCAAAAGGAGCTGTAGTGAGTCTTACAGGAGCCAGGATTGGTGCTCAGGAGCTTAGCACGGCAGTGATTTAATCAATCATATGTGTTCATCACGATGGTGACACACACCCAACAGATACTTTCCATTGTATAGAAGTCACAACTCGATATTACGTTTTGATCTGTGAAGGTATGCCCATCTCATGCATAGCGCTTGGGTTCAATTTTCAACCCCAGTTTCTGACTTCAAACGCCGGTTAATACAAACCTGAGAAGGCAGCTGTGATAGCTGAATCCCCACCACACATGGAAGATGTGCCCTGAGTGCCTGGCTCACAACTGAAATTTGGTTAAACCAGTTAATGAAAAAGTTCTCTGGGGTGTATTTTGCCATTCAAATAACCAAAACTACAATCTGAAAAACAGATATCTAAGGTGAACTCATAAGCAAAAGCACATCATCTTTAGCTGAAAAAAATACTATTTTTAATTCTACATCTTAGAAAATTTGGGTTCTTAGCATGCACTCATTACAGAAAATTTTTATTTCTGGGATTTTTGTTTGTTTTCAAACCCAGCTCCACTGTGTATTCAACTCCAAATGGCTGGTTAAAGCATTGTGGTTGGCATAAGGGGAAAGGTAAAAAATCACCCTGAAATCCAAGTTCGAAGGCACTCGTTGGGCACATGAGGCAGTAGAGAAGCTGTGGCCCCAGGGAACATCCAAAGGAGCTCGGAGATGCCCTCAGCACAGACTTACCCAGAAGTGCCGGGCAGGAGGGCACAAGAGGGTGGTGCTAACACCAAGCTGGCTCCTGTGCCGGGAACTCTTGTTATCTTGTTCTGCATTTGTCTGGTGCTGTATTTAGAAAAGATTAAATCAAAACTGTGAAATTAAAACATGCTGAGTGACAGCTCCAAGAGACAACAGCTGTGGCATTCGATTTTCATCATGTCAGGCCTGAGATCTGTATTTCAGGTCACTTTTTTCCATTGGCACTGATCCTGAAGGGCAAGAGTTATCTTTCTATTGGCTATTTTCTGAAGCACCTGCTGCCTCCATGGGGTAACAGATTAATAGCTTCTAATTGGAAAGTGAGCCATGTCAGAGGCTCAGTTTGAAGGGGGTCTTCACGGAGCACTTACCTTCCAAAGTTTAAGCAAAACACAGGGTGTTGTTAACAACAACAATCTCATGTTATATGACCCTGCTAAGTAGAGAAAACTTTCTGAAGCACAACATTCATTTCAATGCACACTTGCCATTAGAGAGTGAGCAAGTATTACTTTCTAAATTATATTAAAAGCAGTATTTCTGAGATAGTCTCAATACCTTGCCAAGTAACTCTAAAGTAACCAAAGTATTTCAAGCACAAAGAGCATTTGTTTTTTTCTCCTCTAAGTGAGTGCATAATTCCAACCTTGTCAGCAAAATAAAGTCAAGGATATATGGTCGACTGTCAACATTGCATACACTGTGACATAATAATACAATGCAACACTATCGGCAAAGAGAAGGGGGCTGATTAAAATGACTGTCCTAGTGTTTAACACTTACCTGACATCGGAAAGCAGGCCATTATGGAGAAAGCACACAGCTGAGTGATTCCAGGTATTAGGGAAGGGAAGGATTTGACCTTGAGAGGGCTCTCGGGGGAGGGAGGTGCCCTGGAAACAGACATTGGGAGCGAAAGGACTGCTCCGTGTCTTCACCACGGTGGTGGTGACAAGATTGCGTGAACCTGGGAAAACTCACAGAGCTGTGCACTGTAAGGAGTCGAAATTATTGCACATAAATAATGACTAAATGTTAAAACAGGAGCATTTTCTTAGACTCATCTTCCCCCAAAACATTTTTTTTTTAATGTGGAAAGCATATGAACGGTCAGGACAGGTATCACAGACCTGAAAATCCTCACTAGACTCTAAGTGTACAGAGTGAGTCATCGGGCTGGTCTATGAATAGAAAGTGAGTGGCTCTGGGAACCACAGTGTTCTAGTAAGGCCAGGAGCTCATGAAGATCACTGGGACAATTGTCTGCGGCAGCTTTCTCATCTAGAAGCTGAGTGAAAGCAGGAGAAAGTGTTCAACAAGCCATTGCTGCATTGTTTTGGAATGCTCTTTGCGTATCATCTTATTACCTTCATAAATGGCTAAAAATGGTGATTTAGCTTGTGCCGATAACTGTTTCTAAAACTGAAATATATTTACATATTTGTTTATCATTCTTATGTAACTTAACGTCATTTATGTTAGGATTCTGCTATGGTTTGGGTGTGAGTTGAGTAAGCAAAGATTGCTTTGTACAGGGAACTTTGGCCCCAGGATAGCCATATTGGGAAATGTTATGGAATCTTTGAGAAGTTGGACCTGGTGCAAGGTTCCTGGGCCAAAGCAGGGCACGCTTTCAAAGGGATTTTGCACTCGTCTTTCCCTGCTCCTGATTAACCATACAACTTCATTTGATCTATCATCTGTAATACTATTAAAAGAAATTGGCTGTCAAAGCTTCTGAAAGAAAATGATTTTTTTTTTAAGATTTTTTTTTTTTATTGTGAAGTCAGATATACAAAGAGGAGGAGAGACAGAGAGGAAGAGCTTTGGTCCGATGGTTCACTCCCCAAGTGGCCACAATGGCTGGAGCTGAACCAATCCGGAGCCAGGAGCCGGGGGCCTCTTCCGCATCTCCCATGTGGGTGCAGGGTCCCAAGGCTTTGGGCCGTCCTCGACTGCTTTCCCAGGCCACAAGCAGGGAGCTGGGTGGGAAGCGAGGCTGCCGGGATTAGAACCGGTGCCCATACGGGATCCCGGCATATGCAAGGTGAGAAGTTTAGCTGCTAGGCTACTATGCCAGACCCATCAGACATCAATTCTTTAGAAGGTATTGAGAGGGAATAAGAAGCAAAGACATGGGATCTAGAAAACAGTGGCTCCAGCCTTGAATTACAACGCATGGAAGACTCATCTCAAGAGTTATGCAACAGGTCTGGAAAGCAATCAGTCCCAAGAGGCTGCAGGTCTCCCATAAAAATGTATTTTCAATCAACAGAGAGTATGCTGAGAAGTTTTAGAAAGAACTATGAGCGATGATGCAAACAAAAAAGGTTGTATATTAGACGATCTAAGAAAAAAAGAGAGTACAGGAAAAATACGTGGTGATACTGTACTTCCTCTCTGTTCTTAAGAATACTGCAGGGATGCTCTACCTGCTGGTTAAGATGCTGCTTGGGAGGCCCAGACCCGTGCCCCACACCACAGCACCAAGACTGGAGTCCCGGTTCTGTCCCCGACTCCAGCTTTCTTCAAATGCACATATTGGCAAGCAGCAGGTAACGGTGCAAATAGCTGGGAGACAAACAGAGTTCCTGGATCCCAGCTTTGGCCTGACCCAATCCAGTTATTTGGCCATTAGAGAGTGAACAAGAAGATGGTAGATTTCTCTCTCTCTCTGCCTTCCAAACGAATAAAAGAAATAAATAAAAGAAAATTAGAGAACATTCATATAGTCTCAATCATGCAAATGTTGCTTAAGATTTTTTTGACTTTCAGTGTTAAACCATAAACCAAGCCCAGATAAACTCATTACATAAATGTTAATAAAGCTATAAGCACACACAGATGAGAGATTGAATAAGTACAAAGGAAAGCCAGGTGAAGAGAAAGACAGAGAACGCACACTTTCTTTTAACAATGTAGGTGCTATATTCTGTCAGTGATTTTAAAAATTTGTTGACGTTTAAATCTTTTACTTAACGTCCTGGGTGGCGTAAGAAAAAGAAATGCTCACTTATCATAAGCAGGAAATCAATGGGCATGCTAGTTCCCAGCACCTAACACTCAACGTTCACTCAACACATGTCCTTTCCTTTTCCTTGGTCAAAATCCATTAAAGAATCAAGTTCAGGACTGGCACGGTAGCCTAGTGGTCAAAGTCCTTGCCTTGCCTGTGCACCAGGATCCCATATGGACATAGATTCCAATCTACTTCTCATCAGCTCCCTGCTTGTGGCCTGGGAAAGCAGTTGAGGATGACCCAAAGCCTTGGGACCCTGCACCTGCATGGGAGACAGGAAGAAGCTCCTGACTCCTGGCTTTGGACTGATGCAGTTCTGACCACTGCGGCTGCTTGGGGAGTGAGTCAGCCATCAGAAGCTCTTCCTTTCTGTCTCTCCTCCTCTCTGTATATCTGACTTTGCAATAAAAATAAAATAAATCTTAAAATAAAAAAAAGAACTGGGTTTAACACATGCAGTCTTCAGTATAGTATCCACAGTTCACTAAAAGTTCTAGAAAGTTGCAGCCTTTCCTATAGGCTCTCTCTGTTCCAGGCACGGGAAGCCATCCCCACATGTAACCGGCATGTTTACTCCCCAGGCTTCTGTTCCTTTAGCTAAAATCCCTGAGGAAGCTCTTGGGAAGGAAGAGGGCTACTTTGACTTCCAGTCTGGAGGTTCACAGTTGGGGAGTGGATGGCCCCGTTAGTGGGGCTTCGGAGTAGACGGGGGCACAGTGTGCCCCACGCAGTGGATGATCACATTGTGGCCAGGAAGCAGGAGGGAAACCCATACAAACTCAGCATAAGGGCCTACCATCTCAGAAGCACTTTCTGATGTCACGTGTAGTGCCCACCTCCTACCTGCCTTCATGAGATCAGATCTCCAGCCAGTCGTAATCCAGCCATCATCAACATGAGACTTTGGGGTCTAAATGACTTCAAATCATAACAGCCATGTGCGTGTAGGAGGATGGAGGCTTGTGAGAGTAAGAACTAAGGATTTGGAGAAGCTGAAAATCTTGGAAAAATAGACTTTTATCAGGCAAACTGAAGACACACTCTTAGTGTGTGCCAGCATGCTGGCTGTGAGCAACAGTGCTTCTAAGATTGCAGAGGGAGGCTCACGCGACGCTTGGGCGACAGGGCTTCTACTCATGCCAGCAACCCCTTGGTGAAATAGCCATAATGAGAAGTTTTCTTTGATCTCCTTAATATTTCTGCTATCATGAAAACCATAATGCAGAGTTGGAGATAACATAAGAGACCATGGTATCTATAAGGCACAAAAGAAGAGCCATTTCCTTTTGTATACCTCCTGGCCATCTGTGTGGTTTGGTGGTTTGACTAATTCAGTTTGAATTACAGGCAATAGCAACACCTGGCCAGTTGAAACAAACTGACCTTTGATATGGCTGCAATTTTTTATTTCTTTTATATCTGTTGGAGTCACAGACAGAAAGGAGAGTGGAGATGGATCTGTTTGATGTTTCACTCACCAAATGGCCGCCATGGCTGGAAATGGGCCAGGATGAAGCTTGAAGTCGGGAAGTCAATCCAGGCCTCCCACATGGCTGTCAGGGAGCCATGCCCTTAAATCATCATCTGCTGGAAGCCAGAATCCAAAGTGGAACCAGGACTCAAACTCAGGCACATGCATGTGAGGTGAGGCAACGTGCAGCAACATCAGGACCGCTGTGTCAAATGGCTGCCCTCCCACCAAGTGCAGGTTTTATTTAACAGAAATGCAGATGACCATTTCAGGTTGTTTCAGTAAGATGGCTACAGGGAATGTGTCTTTGCCACATCGATATTTTTTTGCTGCAATTGAGTCTCTTCAATGGTAAGCAATAGAAAACAACCGAAGTTAATGATCAGTCCCATCAAATAAGTGGTAAGTAATTCAAAATTACAATGTAAGCAAAAGAAGTTAAAAACAACACTTGGATATAATATTTTTCCATAAAACAGCTCTTGGAACCATAGTTGGTAGTTTTTAGAACAAATGGAAGAGTTAAACATTTGGGTTTGGGGAAGGCAGAAACTAGGGCTGCTCTGGTCTTCCTGGTGGTAAAACCAACCAACCACTAGGTACATGCTTGCTTGGCATTTTTGAGAGATACCATCAAGATGACTCAGCTGCAACCAGCTTTCACATCTTTTTAAGTATGCATTTTTTAAGAGTTTATTCAAAGCAGAGAGACAGACAGAACTTCCATCTGCTGTTCACTCCACGAATGTTCCAGGTGAGACCAAGGCAAAGCCTGGGTCTTACACATGCAGAGCAGGAGCCCAAGGACTTGAGTTATGTGCTGGTGCCTCTCAGGATCTCCCTGGCAGGAAGGGGGCCTCAAACTCAGGGATCCCAACACAGGATGTGGGCATCTTAACCAGTGACTTAACCACACTGGACACCTGCTCCAAGTCATTGCTTAAGGATGTCTATCATCTCAATGCCATTTTTTTGCAGAAAGTATTCTCACCTATCAAAATTCAAGCTTCCAGACACTTTTGGCTACGAAAAGGCCAAATTGTGTTCCCTGAAAAAGCTTTTTTGAGGTCCTCTTCCCTGATGACTGAAGGTGATCTGACTTGGAAATAGAGTCTTGCAGATACCACCACATAACTACATACTTATAATTTGATGTGGCTGTTGCCCACTATGTTAGCAGAATCAACGCGGTAAAACATAGGAAGATGAAAAAGAAATGGGAAAACAAGTAAAATGTCCGAAGGAGTAAAAACATAAAAGTTCAGGTCTAGAGTGATGGGGGATGACTGTGGTGTGAAGGGCTCTCAGATGGCACTGCGGTGCAGGGGGTGGCGGTGACCGCAGTACAGCCCATGTAGGAGTGCCTGGTTTGATTCTGACCTACTGCGCACTTCCCAACCCATTTTCTGCTGACACACCTTGGAGGGAGCAGATGATAACCCAACGACTTGGCGTCCTGCCACTCTCCTGGGAGAGGCGGGTGGAGTTCCTGGCTCAACTCCAGCTGCTGCAGACGATCTGACAGCGAAGTAATGGATGGAAGACTTCTCTTTCCCATCCTCCCTCTGTCACCCTGCCTTGTAAATAAACAAATAACTAAATCTCTTTTTTAAAAATAAGAAAAAATTGTAGGTAAATACCTGGTTTTTCTTTATGCCCACATTTCTAACTGGAAAGAAAGAAATCTGTCTATATTCCTACAATTAAAGCAAACACAAGGTCACTGTTACCTGCCATCAAATCAGCACTTCAACATCATCAGTGTGGGAGCCCTGAGTTGGAGTTTAGGATTCTTCCCAGTTTACATGATATAATATACACACCCTTGCTTGCTGGTGGCATCAAATCGCAGGGGTGCATAACAAGCAACACTGATAAGCCAATCAGTGAGAGATTTCTGGGCCGATCTAAGTCAACAGCTGTGACGGGGCCTTGAAAATCAGCACTACAACCCAACATCCTGGGCAGGTAGATCCTGGGCAGGTGGGTCTGGCATCTGCGCAGCTGCAGAAACTCTCCAGAACCGAAGCCTAATGGGTTTAACAGTCCCTTCCTACGCACTGGCGGGACACAAAACACAGCTTCTCCCTGACAGCTGAGATGTGGACAGGCACGTCTCGGCCCAGGAAGCCCATGCTTTGTACAAAAAGTCACTTGAAGCGCACACACTACTCAGCTCCTTCGTGACAGGGGTCACCGTCGTGCTTGCGGAGGGGGATGGTTCTGGGCCACGGTGAGTCCTCCAGCATGGAGATAACCTCACCCAAGGCAGGACAAACAGAGAGGCGAGCTCAGCTGAGCAGGAGCACAGCCCCAGAGGAGATCACCTGCGAGTCCCTGGGCAAGGACCACGTCAGGGCCAGCCGTGCTCCAACAAGCTGCTGACACAGGAGATTAACAGAGCAGATGACCCGCAAAGGCCAAGAAAACAAAACCAGGCAATTCCCGGCTGGATCAGGATTCCACACCAGCCACCTCGACCCGGGGCTCGGGTGCAAGGCCACAGAAGCGGCTCCACCGGGTTCCCGCGGCTGACGCCAGGGAACCCCAAGGGCAGCGGGCGCCGTGACTCAGCGCTGAGTCACGCCCGGCGCTACGTGCTGGCCACCGCGGCTGCGGGGTGCATTGCGGCCGCCCAGGCTTCCTGGAACAGTCTCCCCGACGCGCCGGGAGGGCAGCGGCCGGAGGGTCCCCATGCCTCGCGTCACCCAGCCTAAGCGCACGGGCCTCTCCTGCAGCCTCGTGACGTCCAGGATTCCCCCACCCGGGAGGGAAACAGCCTCCGGGGACAGATGTCCACAGGACTGCATCCCATGTGCTGCCCCAGAGCCGAGACGCCAGTTGCTCTTGTTCTGTGTGTGCGCGCACCCGTGCCCTTAGATTTTTTGACTCTTCCCCCCACCCCTCCACTCACGCCCCACCCCTTGACTTTCCTCTGGCAGTAGAAGTGACACACATATCTTTTTATTATAGTTTCCAGCATTTTTAACGAGGCCCAGGGAGAACAGATTAATAAAACGGGTCAAGAAGGATGCATGGGGGTCTGACGCGCTAGCCTAGTGGCTAAAGTCCTCGCCTTGTGCGCTCTGGGATTCTATATGGGGGTCTGTTCCTGTCCAGGTGGTCCTGCGTCCCATACAGCTCCCTCCTTGTGGCCTGGGAAAGCAGTCGAGAATGGCCCAAAACCTTAGGACCCTACACCTGTGTGGGAGACCTGGAGGAGGCTCCTGATTCCTGGCTTTGGATCAGCTCAGCCTATTGCAGCCATTTAGGGACTGAACCAGCAAAAAGGAAGCTCTTTCTCTGTGTGTCTCTCCTTCTCTCTGTAAATCTTAAGTTAAAAAGAAAGAAAGGGAGGGAGGGAGGGAGGGAGGGACAGAGAGTCGACAGCAGATATGGGGCCGTGGAGCACGGCCCCTCCTTGAAGGTAGCCCTGGTCCTGATTCTGGCTTGGTCATTGTGACCTAGGGACAGTTGGACAATGCTTTTCACGACATGATAAGCCTGGGTCTGGGGACATTACTGCACAGCTCCTGCCAGTTGCCGGCTCCTCTCCCAACCCCACGTGTGTGTGAGATGACATCAGCGTGGTCTTGTATCTGGACGGTGCCTCTCTTGGGGAAGGAGGCTAAAATAATGAAAGTTGAACTGACTCAACGCGATTGCACAAGCGCATGATAACCCCAAGCTTTTAAAGCAAGGTTTTTAAGACCACCAACCTGAAGTAATAAGGCAACATGAAAAGGCAGGTGATAATAAAGGCTCCCCACCGAGTGGACTGAACTGTGGGGGCCATGAGTGGAATGGGACAGACATGAGCTATCCACACTGCACGCAGACTGAAAGGATGGGTTGAGTCACAGCTTTAAAGGCACACACCATTTGTTATTTTAAAAACGATGCCTGGTTCTGATTCCCTGCTTCTTAGCTTGTGCACAGGGATGCTGCCTTGGCACCCAGAGCCAGTCTTCCATTGAGAGCCACATTCTCTTTATAGCAGTGGGAACTGGGGCTAGTTCCTGAGCTTCTCCAAGCCTGTCATCTGCTCTTCTGAAAGGGAATCATAATTACCATTCCCCCATCGCTAGAGGTAGTATTACATGACATGACGACTTAGAAAAACCCTTAAACACTGGGTGGGTGCTGTGGCTAAGCCACTACTTGGGAAGCCCATATCCTATATCTGCGAGCTGGGTCAAGTCCCAGTGACTCAATTTCTAATCCAGATCCCCACTATGTGCCCCACACAGAGTTCTTGGCTCCTGGCTTCGGCCTGGCCCAGTGCTGGCTCTTCCAGCGATTTGAAGAGTGAATCAGCAGATGGAAGACCTCTCTCTCTCCATCTTTCAAATAAATAAGCTATTAAAAATATGCCAGGCACAGGGGCTGGTACCATAATGTAGTATATTGAGCCTCCACTTATAAGCACCAGCATCGCATATGGGCACCAATCATGTCCCAGCTGCTCCACTTCCCATCCAGCTCCCTGCTTGTGGCCTGGGAAAGCAGTGGAGGACAACCCAAAGCCTTGGGACTCTGTACCCACGAGCAAGACCTGGAAGAAGCTCTTGGCTCCTGGTGTCAGATTAGCTCAACTCTGGTCACTGAAGCCGTTTTCAGAGTGAAAAAATGTATAGAATCTCTCTCCCTTTCTCTCCTTCTCTCTGTAACTCTGCCTTTGCAATAAAAATAAATAACTCAGTAAAATGCCAGGCACATTTTTGTAAAGCTCCAAGTTTGTATCACATTATTATTGAACTTGATTAAACTATTGATCAGTTCCTAAATAAACAGTTCTTTAAATAGGACTTATTTTCTCCAGTTTTATTTTTCCTTCTTTTTAGAATTATTTGAAAGGTGGAAATGCAAAGGCAGAGAGAGGGCTTACCTCCACTGCTTCATATCCAAATGGCTGTAACAGCCAGAGCTGAACCAGGATGGAGCCAGGAGCTTCATCGGGTCTCCTACATGGGTCCAGGGCCCTAAAGTCTTGGGCATCCTCCTGAGCTTTCAAGAGCTTCAGCAGGGAGCTGGATGGGAAGTGGAACACCCAGGACTCTAACAGGAAGGCAGTAGCACACAGCAGGCTCCACCTGCTCTGTCCCAGATGCTGACCCCATGTAAAAGCTTCAGAAATGTGTTTCACAGTTGCAGTAGCTCAGTGTCTTTGGACAAGATCCTAGATCCTAGGACTAAACTAGACACCTGTGCTAGTTTTAAATGCTCTTTGATTGTGAGAAGAGAGCTGAAAGAGATAAGGAGACCTAGATCAAATAATAATAATAAGGAAAGCTACAATAATCAGTGGATAAAAAAGGTGGTCATCGTGGGTTGATGTTGTAGATTAGGCCACTGCCTGTAGCGCCAGCGTTCCGTGAGTGCCACTTCTGCTCACTGCTAACGTGTCTGGGAAAGCAGTAAAGAATGGCCCCCATGGCTAGGTCTGGCCGCTTAAGATCTGAACGGAGTTTCTGGTGGAGTATCCTGAGACCTGGAAGGAGTTCCCGGCTCTTGCCTGCCCCCGGGCCCTGCCCTGACAGTGGCTGCCATTCGGAAAATGAACCAGAAAGTGCAAGACCTCTCTCTTGTTCTGTTACTTTCCTTCTGTCTCTCCCTCTCTAATGCTGCTTTTCAAATAAAGCAATTTTCTTTTTTGTCTTAATGTGGTGAGTGCCGCAACACAGACATCCCCTCCCCCAGCCACAGAGGCAGGCTAGCAGAGCAGTCCTGGGACAGAGGGCCCAGCCGTGGCCTGTACAGTCGAAGGTCAGCTCCCTTGACATAAAGCAGGTCGTGATTTTGCTAGCACCGATACTTGATCCTTTCCTGACTGTAAGGCTGGTGAGCTTTACAAAGGACAAAGGTTAGTGAGCTGTCTCATAGCAGCTTCTGCAAGCAGCTCCTAAGGCGTAATCACTCTCAAAATAATAAAACAAGTATCTGTCTCAGCTCATGTGCCATACCACCACAAACAGGGTGGCTGAAATAACAGAGCGTTGTTTCTTCCAGTTCTAGAGACTGGGAAGTTCAAGTTCAAGGTGCTGGCAAGAAGGGCTTCCTTCCCTGGCTGCTTTTCCTGGCTTGCAGTCACTCTTGGCCATGTGCTTACATGACCTCTTGGCTGTGTGCATGCGGGGCAGTGGGGAGGGTGGAATTAGGGGGAGCTTTAGGGTTTCAACTGAGGAATTTTGAGAGTGCAAGAAGACACAAGTTCAGCAGGTTTAGCTAAAGATCTAATCTAGGTTCCAGAATCCCAGGTTCTAGAATCAGACATTTCATTCTATAAGACACAACCAGTGCTCCTTTGGGCCTAGCAGTTGAGTTCTGTAAGGTGGAAATGAGGAACCAGAATAATGGAAAGAAACAACCCGGTGAACATCAGGTTACTTCAGGCTACTCGGTATGAGCTGATCACTAATGCCCCAAGTCAAATGACACTCTGCAGGAACCTGAAACATGGAAGGATAGTCAACACATGCATAAAGGGCCCAGCGCACGATGGCCTAGCAGCTAACGTCCTCATCTGGTACGCAAGAGGATCCCATATGGGCACCGGTTCTAATCCTCGGCAGTCCCACTTCCCATCCAGCTCCCTGCTTGTGGCCTGGGAAAGCAGTCGAGGACGGCCCAAAGCCTTGGGACCCTGCACCCGCGTGGGAGAACCAGAAGAAGCTCTGGGCTCCTGGCTTCAGGTTGATTCAGCTCCAGCCATTGCAGCCGCTTGAGGAGTGAATTATTATCTCCGTCTCTCTTCCTCTCTGTATATCTGACTTTGCAATAAATCTTTAAAAAATGTATGTTATGGGGAAAAAACTACACATGGATTTCACCGTTTGTTTATTTGCAATCAGAGATACAATGAGAAAGACAGAAAGTATGTCCATAAAAGACAGAATTTCCATACACTCAAAGACTCCCCAAATGGCCACCATGGCACAATGGCAGGGAGCTGGGCCAGTCCACAGCCAGCAGCCAGGTACTTCATTTCTGGCTTTTCATGTGGATAGCAGGAGCCTAAGCACTTGGGGCATTTTCAGCTGCTTGTCAACCACAGTAGCAGGGAACTGGACCAGAAGTGGAATAGCCAGGATTCCAACAGGTATCGTACAGGGTTGATTGCAGGCAGTGGCTTAACCTGAAATACCACAGTGCTAGCTCTAGATTTCAAAATATTTTTGCACTGAAATGAACTCGTTCTAACCTGTAACAGGTCTGAGCAGGATCTACTGTGAAGCACTAACCACTACTAGTACCACATAGATTTTAATAAAAACTAAAGCAAGAATAAATATCAGATTCATTGGTGAGACCTGAGTGAAAGAATAATGAAATCATTGATACTTTTGAATAAGTCTGTGGGGCCAGTGATCCAAGACATTAGAGATTTGTAAATACATAACTCAATTTAAGAACTAGTGCCATGTCAGCACCTCATAGCAGCACCAGTTTGAGCCCCAGCTGCTTCACTTCCAATCCACCTCCCTGCTAACATACCTGGGAAAGCAGTGGACGACGGCCAAGATGCTTGGGCCCCTGCCACCCACTTGGCATACCTAGATGACATTCCTGGCCTCTAGCTTGTCTTGCTCAGTCCTGGTCATTGCGGCCATTTGGGGGGGTAACCCAGTAGATAAAAGATCTTCTTTTCTCTCTCCTTCTCTCACTGTGAGTCTTCCTTTCCTATAAATAAATAAAAATATTTTTAAAAATAGAGAAGGGACAAAGTAGTGTTGAATATGAGTCCTGCAGCAGCAAGCCATTAGCACGTAGTTCTGGGGGAAAATTCATCTTGTTCATGATCTAATTAAAGAGAACCGATGAGTAACAGTAGAAACAAGCCTGGTGTGATGGCTCAATGACTAAATCATCACCTGGCAAGCACCAGGATCCCATATGGGTGCTGGTTTGTGTCCCACCTGCTCCACTTCCCATCCAGCTCCCTGCTTGTGGCCTGGGAAAGCAGTGGAAGATGGTTCAAAATCTTGGAACCCTATACCTGCATTGGGGACCCAGAAGAAGCTCCTGGCTCCTGGTTTCAGATTGGCTCGGCTCTGGCCAGTGTAGCAGATGGAGAATCTTTTTGTCTCTCCTTCTCTCTGTAAGTCTGATAAAAATAAATAAATCTTACAAAAAAAAAAGCAGAAACAATAGCCAACACCACAGGTATCTCAATTGTTTCAGTAGAAACAACTGAAAAACGAACATGAAGCCATCTTGCTATGCCAGAACAGCGCAATAAAGAGCAGAGCTGCTGATGGACACTTTGAGCAAGTGAGATCAAGACAGTGGAACATCTCTTAAAAGAACTGTAATTGGAAATGGAAACAGTCTGAAAGACAAACCTAAGCAAAGCATTAGTTGCTAAAAGGTGGAAGTGATTTAGCCAAGAGCAACAGTTACAGCTTTTTAGGGGGATACTGCATTTTAGGGGATGTTCAAGGCATCGTGTAGGTTTATTGGTCTGTAGGCCCAAAAAACAATAACATTTGTGTAACAGGCAACTTCTTTGAGAAAGTTGGTGGAAGTTTCACAGAAAAATTCCTCAGAAAGTTTCCCTAGAGTCTGCCTCCACTACAACAATGCCTCTACTGATTCTCCTCTTCAAACTAAGACAATTTTTGCAAGAGTTTGATGGGAAATCATTAGAAATCTACCTTATTGTTCTGAATTGGTCCCTTCTAACTTCTCTCACCTTCCTAATCTTGGGGGAAAAAAGCCACTAACGGCACTCATTGTTTCTTCAGTTAATATTATTAAAAAGATTGCACTCTTAGTTCATTAGAGACTAACTAAATGATTGGTGTCATTACTTCCACGTGTGTCTTGAACTGGCTCAAACTTACATTGAGAAATAAAGGTCACATACTTAATTTTATCTTTTAATTCATTTTTTCCATGAATTATTTTAAGTCCTTTCTTGCATTTATTGTTCATGTTCACTCCTTGTGGCACTGTAACTTTGGTCATGACATGTGCAGGACAAGGAGTTTATATATTTATTTCATCAATGGTTTTATAAATTTCTTTCCAACTAAACTAAAACTGCTGAGACCAAATACCTATGTGCCCACTTTAACACCCATTGTATCTAGCCTCACATCATGAAGAATGCCCCAAAAAGAGCAATCTTTGACATTTTGACAAAGAAAGTTGGTGATCACCTAGTCCAATATTACAAATACTTGATAAACAGGATATTAGGTCACAAAGATATCATACTCTTCCCAAGATCATAGAACTTATAAAAGCTTTGGAAATAAACATCACAAATGTACAATGTTCCACTTGAAAAATGAAAGGGTTTATACTTTGTGATCCCAACAGTTCTTTCCTTTTTTTAAACCATAGTTTACAGAATTTTGTTATGAATCAGACCTGGAACAGAGCACTTTATAGACATTCTTTGATGTAATCTTTGGGAAAACATCTTTGTAAGGTGTGGTGCTGTCATTCTTAACTTTTCCTGATAAGAAAATAAATAGGAAGTTTAAGTTGCCCAAGGGTACTCGGATGACAAAGGATGGGATTGAGTTGGGTTGGAATTCAGGCCTGTGCAACCCAGAGCCAAAACCTTCATCACAATCCTCTTCCACCCGACCCCTGCCCCTTGGCGTTCAACACAATCCTCTTCCACCCTACCCCTGCCCCTTGGCGTTCAACACAACCCTCTTCCACCCTACCCCTGCCCCTTGGCGTTCAACACAACCCTCTTCCACCCTACCCCTGCCCCTTCGCGTTCAACACAACCCTCTTCCACCCGACCCCTGCCCCTTGGCGTTCAACACAACCCTCTTCCACCCGACCCCTGCCCCTTGGTGTTCTTCATGTGTGCCTTGTCATGGAGAAACGTTACATGTTTCACCTGAACTTTTCACAGATAGGAGCTGTTAAGAGGACTTCAGTCCCTGCCTAGCTCTCTTTCCCCTACAACAAACTTCAGGTAGACACTTTATTGACGAATGTTTAGAAGAGTTCATAAAGCCTGTTTTCATAAGCATATTGGTATGGAATACAATTAACAGTGAATGGAGTCAGTTGTATTTGTTGAGTAAGCAAGGTCCTTTTGTGACTTAGATGGTCTCTGCACTTAACCAGTGCTAAGCAGAGTCAGTGGGGAAGGAAGCTCCTGGTAAGGGCTTCCATCTTTGCACATGGGAAGACATCAGGATGGGAGCCGAGATAGCGGATATACTGTATGAACCAGCCTTCACAGCTGGTTTATTGAGTAAGGCAGAAGGATAGAACATGTATTCCCTTTTAATCAACTAGAAAGGAATAATGACAGAGCTCACATCATGGGTGTTTCCATTTCCTGAGTTGAGATTAGGATTTGAACCTGGGCTTGTCCTCAGGAAGGAGAATCTGAAAATACAGCTCATGAAACAAAAAAGGAAGAGCCGTGGACTCCCACCTGCAAAAGTTTGTTTTCTACTTCAAAAAGAAAAAAATCAAGAGGAAAATTCTAGAGCCTAGTGGGACAGCTATTGACCAAGCTCTATTCTTGAAGAAGCCCCAGGAAGTATTCTTAAGGGGGTACCTTGTGGACCCAGGCATGCTGTTTCAGGTAATAAGCCCCCTTCACGAAAATCCCTCGTGGGAAGGAAAAAGTATCAAAGGGAGGGATGTCCCCTGGAAAAATGATGCCATCCTTCATCATCAACCAGAATATTCCTAGAGTGACTCTAGGATTGTCTACCACCAGACCAAAGTACAAGCTGGCATCCCGCCCACGGATGCTGAGGAAATTGAAACAGCAGAGGCAGGCTCTTTCCCACAGCCTCCTCCATGTCACCAAGTTCCAAGTGGTCCTTTGCAATCTCATGCGTCGTTTACTCCATGCGAGCTTCGGGAGGTGTGACTGTGGAATGATTCACAGGCGTTTCTCAATGAATTCTGAAGCAAGGAGACTTTGGGGACTCTAATACCACGTGGATGTGCCAAGGAGTCATTATTGTTATTAAGAAATTATAAGAAAGCCCTGCTCTGTAGGCAGTGTGGTCTGGCAGGGAAAACCCCAGAGGTCATCGAGGAATATCTTGGTTGGTGACAGTGATGACATCAGTGCTGCATCATCCTTTCAGTGGAGACTCCCCCTCCCCCTATGATACTGTCGCCTCCCCACAGAAGGCTGTCTGGAGGCCCTCTGTACTTTAACACATCATCACAGACACCTGCCAAAGACGTTTTCTGATAGAGCTTATGCCCCTGGATCCTAGCATTTCTCCATGTTCCTTAAAGTAGAAGCCAAACTCTTGCCAAACAATGTTCTACAGACAACTCTTCAATATAATCACCCGATGAGGGCAGCCCAGCATTGTGGCGTCATGGGTAATGCTGCCACTTGCAAGGCTGGCATCCCATATAGGCACTGGTTCATGTCCTGGCTGCTCCACTTGCAATGCAGCTCATTCCAGGGCAACATGCCTAGGAAAAGGCAAGGGAAAATGGCCGGAGTGCTTGGGCCCCTGCCATCCACATGGGCAAGTCAGATGCAACTGCCTTCTGGATTTGGCCTAACTCAGCACCAGCCTTTATTCAGTCTGCTGAATGAGCCACAGGGTGGAAGATCTCTCCCTCTGTCTTTGTAACGCTTTCAAAATAAACAATATCTGGTCAAATGGCAAATCTGTGTGAATCAGGGTAGACCAGAGTTAGCTGCTGCTGTCTGTCCTCTTGTAGCTTGCCAGAACCTGCACCTGCCTGAGACAGCACACTTTGTAGGTAAAGACTTCCTTTCTAAATGGGAAAGGATGATCTCTTCCAAGATCTAAGATTGAAAGGCTCAGAGACCCGAATAAATTAAAGATCTATGAATAAAATCTAGACACCACTGTCAAAGTGCTGTTATTCACAGCTTATACTAACATGGAGGAAACGACTGTAGTTTTACCATAAATGATCCATTATATGAATAAAACCAGGGCTGGTGAGTGATAGTGCCAGCATTTGCATAGGCTCTGCTCTTCCATGCAGCCCTGAGCTTCACTGTACTGCACTGAGGCCAAGTGGGCCTGTATCCTGATCCCACTTTCAGAGATAAATTAACAGAGACAAGATGAGATGCTTTCTCCAAGGCCACCAGAGACAGGCAGAGCCTGTATGTCTCCTCTGGCAGGTCCAGCAGGCAGCCCATTGGAGCCTATCACTGAATTTTATCGCTTAGAGACAAGAATTCCTTTAGACCGGGAGTACCCAACAATCTCTGGATAAGAGGTGTGAGATGCTTAATCCAGAAGCATCTTGAAAGCATTGTCCAGGAAAGCTCCTGGATCAGAAGACAGCCCCAGAGACCAAGCTGGAGACATTGCTGCCCTATCAGAAATGTTGAAGAAGAATAAATTCCAGGCCCATGGCATGAGCAAATGCAGCTCACACTCAGCTCTGCCGTGCGCTGCAGTCCTCTTCAGCAAAGCTGGACCAAGGCTCAAGCATTCTGGACAAGAGCTTCTGTGCCTGCCAGGAAAACTGACAAACAAGGAAACTCCGGGACTGTCAGACCACCTGATAGGCTTCCACCTACGTGAGCGAGCAAACTGGAGGACAGATTTGCCTCATTGAAAATTTATATTTCAATTCTGGCTTAAATACAATTCTGTGTCAAATTGCCTGCAAAATCTAGAGACACACATCCCCCCGAAAACAAGTTTTCAAAAACAAGCAAATATATAAGCAAAAACATAAAATTAGATAAACCTTAAACAACACCCTTAAAGTCCTGTTATGAATGTCCCCTTAGTTTCTAAATATTTACAATATTGGTACCCAGATGTGAGCTGCTGTGTGCACTACAGGCAATTATTCACTGTCCATCAAAAATTCAGATTCCCAGCCAAAATGAACAAGCATGCTATGACAGTAGTAGGAAGAATTATGGTGTATTATTACTCGATAATAAAAGAGTAGCTATGGTAAAGATGATTGTCTTTGGCATCCTAACGTTTATTAAGGGTCTTGCATGTGCCAGGTCTTTGGCTAAGCTCTGTGTCTCACTTAGTCCTTACAACAATCTACCAGGTACAATAGTTCCCACTTAACAAAAGCAGAATTTTAGATTAGGACATGTGCCCAGAAGTCCTATGATGCTGTAACAAGAGCTTGAGTCCTAGGCTAGCTGTGTGCACAGTCATGTGTATGGACATAGTTAACATGAACATCCTAGACAGACTCAGGCCTGCTCACATGCACCATATAACTTGTTCCTGAGCCTATTTTCCCTGCCAGCAAACAATTGCATTTTTCACATTCAAAACTCATTCTCTTTGGGGCAAATCTCAAAGAAGGCAAGATTCTGCCTTCTTTGTAGCGGGAGAAGGAGAGAGCAGGGCCTACACCTGCCATCCTGACATCAGCTGCGGATGGTCCCTGGGCCCTCGATCCTTCTCCATCCCTGCTGGTCACTGCTGAAGCAGAACCAAACTCACATGGCCCAGATGGCCTCCGCTACTGATGCTAGGTGCATCGCTGCAGATACAGGTATCAAGTGGTCCACCTGCGTCCTCCTCCTCCCTTTGCTGTTCTCAGCCACCACCACTCTCCTCCTAGGAAATCTGAGAGGTACTCACTTGCCCTGTGTACAGGTGAGGCTTTCCCATCCTCTCCTCCCAGACCCTCACCCAGGTGTGCGCCAAGGTCTCATGAGACAGAGCACCCCTCTAAAAGACTTGGAGCTCCCCTAATTATACTCTGAGAGGCAAACCTCCTTATATTCTCCATCTCCAGTCTCCTTAAGGCAGGCTGAACTTTCCAACGGTCCCTGTTGGGGACCCAGGCAGCATGAACACCCTCATCAGGCCTCCCCGGGATGCACTGCCTTCTTGACACTGGAGAAACCCATCTTTGATCATAGCAGTGAAAAGATTCCACTCTCTTACCTACTCTCCTGCAGATAGCAGAAGCTTCCATGCTCTAACTTCTTTAGACTCTTAGCCTTTGGCCCTGAAAATCTTTCTTGGAGCCAACCTTCACCTGGGTGCCTAGCACTGTCACATCCCACCCCCTAGGGCTTGGGTTTGATCATGTGACTCAAGCTCCACCACCCGAGTAGTTTGACTCATGTCATCCATTTGACAGACCTTGACTGAGTTCCTGGTTCTCAGCCAGTCTCAGTCCAGGTGTTTGGGGAGTGAAGCAGTGGGTCTGTGTATCTTCCACCTCACCACCTATCAAGCACATATCTTTTTTTTATCAGAAAGGCAAAATATAGAGAGGAAAAGAGAAAGATCTTCTATCCGCTGATTCGCTCCCCAGGTGACCACAGCGGCTGCAGCTGAGCTGATCCAAAGCCAGGAGCCAAGAGCTTCTTCCGGGTCTCCCAAGCAGCAGCAGAGTCCTCAGGCTTTGGGCCATCCTCAACTGCTTTCCCACATCACAGGCAGGGAGCTGGGACCTCCAAGACACAACCAGCATAGAATGATTTTAATCAGTCTTCTAGGATAGGAGTTTCTTAATTTCAATTCTTCCCCTCCCTCCCATAAATATGAGCCTTGAGTCATTTTCTATTGATATTCAGATTACATTATCTACTAATGAAATGGAATTACCATGGGAGAGGAATACTACTCTTTCATGCGTTGTGCTTACACATTTGTTAGCAGAAGAGCAATTAGGATGTGCAAAAAACACTGCATGTGGGAAGAAGTCATCAGACCTCCCTTTTATCGTCCTAATTGCCCCTGTGCTAATAGCAGTGTGAATCTGAACCTTAGGGTTCTCACCACTTGGAACTCTCATCCCAACTGCATTGCAGTGGAATCTTCAGCTGAATCACGTACCACACATTTATTCACATACTCCCCTGCCAGCTGCATCAAACCAATATGATGGTGGAGTGTGCTAGACCCTGAAACACGAATAGTCTGCCTAAGCTGTCAGAACCAAAATGAAGTCCCAACAACTTGGAGCTGGGAGACATGACAACAGGGTTCATCTGCATATTTGCCTGATCATAGGGGCTGTCCCAGTAGATCCTGGCAACACCATAACCTTGCACACAACATAATCCTACCAGGATCCCTCGCCTGCCCGTTTGATCTTGGACTGACATCACCCTCATTATTAATCCTTATAACCAAGGATTATCAATTCAAAGCAACTTATGTAACCTCCCTCACTTTTACAAACCTTGTCTTGGGGCCAGCACGTTGTCTCAACAGATTAATCTGCTTGCCTGCAGTGCCAGGATTCCATATGAGCACCATTTCTCGTCCCGGCTGCTCTACTTCCCATCCAGCTCCCTGCTTGTGGACTGAGAAAGCAGCAGAGGATGAGCCAAGTCCTCGGGACTTTGCACTTGATGGGAGACCCAGATGAGGCTCTGGACTTCAGTTCTGACCATTGTGGCCACTTGGGGATGAATGAGTGCGTGAAAGCTTTCTTTCTTTCTCTCCCTCTCTCTCTCACTTTCTTTCTCTCACTCTCTCTCCTTCTTTATGTAAACCTTCCCTTCAAATAAAAATAAATCTTTAAAACCTTGTCTTTTGGAAGTAGGTATTGTGTCACAGTGCTGCTTGGAATGCCAACAAACCATATTAGAGTGCTGGTTCATTGAAGTCTGGGCCACTCTGCTTCCAATCCAGCTTCCTGCTAATGTGCCTAAGAGTATAGTGCATGATGGCCCAACTGCTTAGCTCCCTGTCACCCACAAAAGAAGCTCAGATGGAGTTGCTGGATCCTTGATCCTACCTGGCCAGTTTCAGCTCTTGTGGGCATTTAGGGAGCAAACCAGCAAGTGGAAGCTCACTTGCCCTCTCTCCCCTCCCTCTCCCCTTCCCCCGTCACTTTTTGCCTTTCAAATAAATAAATATATAAATACACAATTTTTTTAAAATCTTGTTTTCTTCTCTCTCCTTAAGTAGGCCAACGGACCACCAAGGCACACATATCCCAGATAGCAAGCCCCTGTCATTCCCAGAAGGAAGATTTAATTTGGACATCTGGTCTTATTTTAGGTTGACACTGGAAACCCTGATTTATAGTTGGTGGGTCAGAGGCATGGACCACAATGTAGACTTGCAGTTGGTTTCTGAAATGGGACAGTCTGGCAAGGCTGAGCCCTCAATCCATGGGGTCTCATACCATTTCCAGGCAGACAGCATGAGAACAGAATGGAATTAGATGATGCTCAGTGGGTGTCAGATGAATCACATATGCTGGAGAAAACCCCAAACATCTGGTCATAAACATTGGTGTTGAATGTGAAAATACAGAGAAAATATAGCTTCTTTTTCCTTTTATATCTACCATTGTATTTTTTCTTCTGTTTTGTTTGTTTGTTGAGAGGTCTCAAGGAAAAAGACAGATGGAGAGAAAGTTCCCTTCTACTGGTTTATTGCTCAGATGCCCACAATGGCTGGTGTTGGGGAGGGACTGGAATCATAACGGGGTTCAATCCAGGGTCCCCACAGATTGGCAGGAAGCCAACTAGTTGAGCCTTCACCTGCCACCTCTCAGGGTCTGCATTAGCAGGAAATTGGAGTCAGAAGCCAAAAGCAGGAATTGAACCTAGGGACTACAATGTAATGCAACTCCTAAATGAAACACTTGTTGCCCCACTGTAGTTTTTATTAACTATTTATTTTATGATCCATATATTTGTTAGCATTATAGGGCAATGACCAGGTTAGTAGTACAGATCTGGGTGTGTCTGTGTCCTGGTACAGTCAGATGTGAGAGCCATTTTCATAGAAGCCTCTGGTGGAGTTAAAGAAGTAAAGGGAGAAAAATAAGCTTTTAGTATTAAGGGGGAAGAGGAGAGGGAAGGGAGGGGAGTGGTAGGATAGGGAGTGCAGAAGAGATAGGAGGGGAGAGGAAAGGGGAAGAGAGAAAGGAGAGGAGGGAGGGGAGGGGAGGGGAGGGGGATAGAAGAGAAGGGGAGGGAAGGGGAAGGGATAGAAGAGGAAGAAGTTGAAAAGAGGGAAATGCAGGAGAGGGAAGGGGAGGGGAGAGAAAATTAGAGGCACTTGCAGGTGCTCCATGGAGTGGGAGGTCAAAGCCCACAGGCTTGTGGCTGGCAGTGCTGGCGTCCAGCATCTGAAGGCCAGTTCTCAGCTGCTCTGCCTCCAGCTCAGCCCCTTGCTGCTGCATCTAGGAAGGAGGCAGAAGTCCTAAGCACTTGGGCCCTGATGCCCACAGGACACTCGAGTGGAGTTCCAAGCTCTTGTTTTTGGCCCAGTCCAGATCATTGTGGATATTTGGTGAGAGGTAGCAGATAGCTGAGCTCTCCACTCTCAGTCTCTCCACCCTTCCCTATCATTCTGCCTTTCATATAAATAAAAGAAATATTTTTAAAAACTATACAAACCTCAGCTTGACTCTGAGCCAATCTGTTCTGCCTAGAGCTGAGCAAATAGACTCATCTTGATGCTGTCTGCACAGTGTCTCTGCCCAGTGGCCCAGAAATCCAGCATATTCATGAGGCAAAGGATGTGTGGCAAGCCCAGCTCTGCTGTTGGGACACAGCCCTGGCAACCCTCCTGGTGACATGTGCCACTCCTGGAATGCTGGGGCACTCCACCCTCAAACTCACTCCTGGCTGAACTAGGGGTGTCCTGGCTCCAGCAGACGAGAGGCCTCAGTCCTGCTTTTCACACTTGAACTTTTGGTTCGAGAGCAAAAGCCAAAAAATGCAACCTATCCCGAGCCATTGCCAGCACGTGGAGGCTGCCAGGCAGTTCCTGGCTCCCAGGACCACCGTTTCCTCCTGCAGACCAAGAGCAGACAGCGGAGAGCAAACTCCCGTGTGATTCAGCCCTGCTGACAAGCCACTGGCAAGGCCAGATTCCTTCTTCACTTGAGTTACTACCTGGTAATGAACTGCACACTTTGCAAAATGTAGTCATGCTTTTAGACCAGAAAGATACAAAAGGAATACATACAGCATTTATTTAAAAAGAAGTGACTTAGGGACTAGAGTGTTAGAGGAATTGGCATTTTGTTGTTCATACCAAATCCCTCTCACAAGCCAAAATCATGATACCATAAAGTGCTGCTGGCATGCGACTCATCATCTCATCACCACAGTCCTAAGGCAGCCATGTTCTTTTGCTATACAGACATGTTAAATGTCTTGAATTTAAAATGCTGTGATAGGACCACAGTTGTATGGTGCAATATTTCTTAATCCACATGGAAACACTGAGTGTGATCTGAATTAAATAAACATAATTGTGGCAAAACTTAACACAACAAAGTGTAATAAAAAAAGACTACGAGAAAGCCAAGCCTTTTGAGATAGAGAGAGAACAGCAAAAATGATCTCAAAACCTTGCTGCCGCAGCTGGCAATAAAACACTACTATAATGTAAACAGGCTATGGCTCCTGCAAGCATGCAGGGGGATGAGCCACGGATCAATGGGGCTAAAAGATTTATCCCATCACAGTGTTTAGGAGGTGGGTCAATTGGAAGGGCCTTACATCATGGAGATATAATATTCACTCTTGAGCAGCAGTTCTTACAAAAGGGTTGGCTTTGAAAGCCTGAGTGGGCTCACGTTCTTTCTCTCTCTCTCTCTCTCTCTCTGCTTTCTGACTTACCATGTGATCATTCTGCAAATGTTTGGGCATGGCCACCTCTGAGACTCGCCAGATGTCAGACCTCTGGGGCCAGTCCAGTCTTGAACCATGAACTCACATCCCCTTCATCACTGGCTTGTTCTTAGTATATCACTGAAGTAAGAAAAAGCTAACACAAACACTGAAACTACATTTAGTTTCACATAATCTATTCATGTCGCTTTATGTCTAACCAGCATTTACTTCTAAGAATGTGTTCATATCTTGCTTTTTAACCTGACTGAAAAGATCAAAAGTCACAAAAATGTCAATTAGTAATATTTACCAAGTAAATGTCCAACAGACAAATTTGAATCATCTGATACTAAACCAAGAACGAATATTTTAGAGATAAATTGATTCCAGACAACTACATTTTATAGCTTCTGTTCTTTTTCTCTTTTTTCTTAAATACATATATTTACTTATTTGAAAATCAGAGTTACAGAGGAAGGGAGGAATCCGCCCTCCCAGATGGCCACAGCAGCTAGGGCTAGGCCATGTTCAAGCCAGAAGCTTACCCAGGATCTCCCATGTGGGTGGCAAGGACCTAAGCACGTGCGCCATCTTCTGCTGTTTTTCCAAGGCCAAAGGCAGGGAGCTGGCTGGGAAGAGAGGCAGCCAGGACATAAATCGGTGCCTATATGAGATGCAAGTGGGCCAGTACCAACTTTACCCACCATGCCACAACACCTTAATGTCAGCCCCTGTGGTTGCTGTTCTTAATGCCATTTCAGATCGTTGATTCCTTTGTTTTCTCCTCACTTGCCTATTAACACTGAGCTAACTGCACTCCACCAGAAGTGCTCAATAGAGGGTGAAAAATGCAGGACCTTGGAAACAACAAGTGAGTTCACAGATACAAAATACCAGCAGATGCTCTGTGTCCAGTGGAACTACACCAGTGGAACATGAGAGAACGAGAATCTACTTTCTTGGGACATAACAATTAACACACAGCTTGGAACACCTGCATTCCCTATTGCAGTGCCTAGGTTCAAGTGTTGGTTCCACTTCTGATTCAGCTTCCTGCTAACGCACACCCCGCAGAGGCAGCAGACGACTGCAGCGCAGATCCTGACCTCAGCCAGACCCACCCCAAGCTGTTGCAGGCATCTAGAGAGTGAATCAGTAGATAGAACCTCTCCCTGTCTCTATCTCAAAGTGAGAGTAGTTCATTTTTTTTCAGACTATAAAAATTTAATCATTGTTGTGTTAGATCTTTCCAAATTAAACATTTATCTTTCAGTTCTGAAAAATTGCTATTCCTTTGTACTAACACTAAGAGGTTGTCATTTCATGAGCATTCCAACTACAAGAATGGTGACTGTTTCTGAATAAGGAAATCCCTTCACTTGTTCCAACGTTGACTTTGGAGAAGGCAAGACGGTTTCCTGTTAAGCACTGTTCATGCTTATGTATTCATCTGAAGCAAGCAACTCTATCTGTCGGAGGAAATGCACAATTCTCAGGAAAGCAAGCTGGTTCTCACCAGTAACCCATAAAAGACTATACATACATGGAATGTATTCAGAACTCCGGAGTCTTGCTTCTAAGCTTCAGTTCCTGTGCACGCTGACATGGAAGAACATTCTCCTTTGGAAGTCAAAGCAGTTTGAAAAACACATTGTGAAATCCCTCCACACCAAGAAGCAGTGATTGCATCACTCCCTCCCTCCGCCCCATCTCCCGATCTCTCTCCAAAAGATTCCTAGCATCTGGGCCTGGCACAGTGGCCTAGCGGCTAAACTCCTCGCCTTGAACACGCCCCGGGATCCCCTATGGGCTCCGGTTCTAATCCCGGCAGCTCCACTTCCCATCCAGCTCCCTACTTGTGGCCTGGGAAAGCAGTTGAGGACGGCCCAATGTATTGGGACACTGCACCCGCGTGGGAGACCCGGAGGAGGTTCCTGGTTCCCGGCATCGGATCGGCGCGCACCGGCCCGTTGCAGCTCACTTGGGGAGTGAATCATCGGGTGGAAGATCTTCCTCTCTGTCTCTCCTCCTCTCTGTATATCTGGTTGTAATAAAATGAATAAATCTTTAAAAAAAAAAAAAAGATTCCTAGCATCTGACAACATCTTTAGCGTAAACCGACGCTTTAAAAAATTGAGTTCTTAAAAATTTTATTATAGTCTTTTAATCTATTTGTTCTATTTATTTGAAAGGCAAAGGACACAGAGAAATTCAGATAGACAGAGCCTGTTCCTCTATGGCTTATTCCCCCAAATGCTTGCAACAGCTGGGGTAGCGGCCGAACCAACACCAGGAGCTGGGAACTCCAAGAAGGTATAAGGGGTGAGAAAGATCAAGCTACTTGCCCCGTCACCTACTGACTCCTAGTCCCTCCTCAGACACAAACTCTGGTACCTTATCTGAAACACCAAATGCCCACCCCTGAAATGTTTTCTAACATAGACTCATAAAACTCAGACATGAAATGAATTTGCCATGGAAAGCCAACTTCAGACAAGTCTGTATTTTTTTCTACCTCAACCAGCATGAAAGGAACATTGTTGTATCATTAAAACATGTAGAACACATAGCTGGCATTTCTTTCTTTTTTTTTTTTTTTTTTTTTTTTTTGGTTTCTGGAATTGGGGTGAGTGCATGAAGCAGCAAAGCAACAAGAGCTGGTTTTTAGTAATTTAAGGGATGCTGACAATAATTACAAGTTTACCCTCCCTGGAACACGCATCAACCAAAGGCAGGTCCAACAACAGCTGTTGGTGGACAGTCAAGGCGGACGGTATAGAGCAATACCAATATATGGTACATAGGAAATGCAATAGAGGATTCAGAGTTGTGGCACACATAGTGAAGCACCTACTGCAGCACTGGCATCTCTTATTAGAGCCCCAGTGAGAGGTAGAGCTGCTCTGCTCCTGAGCCAGCTCCCTGCTAATGTGCTTGGGAAAGCAGTGGAGGATGGCCCAAGTGCTTGGCTCCCAAAACGCAAGCGTGGGAGAAGCAGAGCAGTTTCCAGCTCCTGGGTTTGGCCAGGACAATCGCCAAGTGTTACATCCATTTAGGAAGTGAACCAACTGAGAGAAGATCGCCCTGTCTCTCCTTCTGTCTCTCTTTGAAACAAATCAATAGCTTTTTAAAAATAAACAGATGAATAGCATGGTATAGTATCTGCATGTAGTCTACACAGCACATTCTCCTATACTTTAAATGATTTCTGAATAACGTAGAATACTTAACTAAGGCAGTGTAAAATATATACTTAGATAGCAGAATGTTGAGTTTGTGACTTGCTAAAGGCCTAAACTATTGTAATAACACGGAGGAAAATGTTGGGAAGGACGATGTGGAAGGAGGAAGGGCAGGGGGAGGAGGGAAAACCCTAATCCCACAAAACTGTACCTTGGAAAATAATAACGATAATTTGTTTAAAGTAGCATCAATAATTATTCCACTGTACTGTTCAGAGAACAATGACAAAAAAGTGTCCAAGTATGTTGAACCCAGGGACACAGAACCCACACAGAGCCACCTGTGTGCCTTTTCAGCCATGTAATCTTTCCGAAAGTCCTTGCCAATCACAAGAGCTAGGCCTTTGTTCTTAAACAGGTGAGAAGATTGCCCTCCATTAGTTCCCGTGTGGTTACTGAAAGGCGTAACACCTGCGAAAGTCTTTATTTGGCGCTGTTTCCGTTTACACTTCTGGAAAAGGAAGGTGAAACTTCTCAGGATCCTGGTCTAAAAGTCAGGGCCAAGGACTCTCTCACACTGCAGATGTTTCCCCTTGCTGAGTTAGACACTCAGCTTCTGGCGTACTTTCAGAGACTTGAGCAAAAGCAAAAAAAACTGAAACACCAAAAAACAACAGAGGTAGGGTTATAGATTTGAACAATATTAGTGTGTGACTTCCGTGCGAAGGTAATCTTCAGTTGTTCTCCAACCCATATTCAAGGGTTGGAGACCATTCGGTACAGTGGCTTTTTTTTTTTTTTTTAATTTATTTTCAAGGCAGAGTTATAAAGAGAGGGAGAGAGATGGAGAGACATTTTGTATCCACTTATAACTCCAAAGGCAGCAACAGTAAAGGCTGAGTCAGGAGTCAGAAAGTTCATCAAGGTCTCCCACGTGAGAGAAGGGACGCAAGGACTTGGGCCGTCACCGCTGCTTTCCCAGGCTCCGTGGCAGGGAGCTGGATTAGAAATGGAGCGGTCTGAACTCCAACCAGCACTCACCTGGGATGCAGGCATCACAGGGCGCGGCTTAAGTCACCGCACCAAAGCAAAAACCTTGGTCCAGCAATGCTTAAGCATGGTGTGCCCACACTCCCCTGTGGAATCTTGAAATGTGCACATATATTCCCTCACATGAGCTTCCCCTGCTTAAGAACCAGGCAAGGTAACCAACATCTTTCTTTTGCTTCGAAATAGGACATTAAGGACGCAACATCCAGCACTCAGATTCCAATCTTCTGATGCTTGGTGAAAGATTTTTGTCCCTGCCAGAAATGAGGCCTCTATTCATTTTGTCTTTTGTTTTCTGTTTTTGCTTTTATGAAGATTTATTTTTATTGAAAAGGCAAATCAGATTGACAGAGAAAAGCAGATACAGAGAGAAAAGATCCTCCATCTGCTGGTTCACTCCCCAAGTGGCAGCTACAGCCAGAGCTGAGCTGATTGGAAGCCAGGAGCCAGGAGCTTCTTCCAGGTCTCCCATGTGGGTACAGGGTCCCAAGGCTTTGGGCTATCCTCGGCTGTTTTCCCAGACGACAAACAGGGAGCTGGATGGGAAGGGGGGCAGCTGGGACATGAACCAGTGCCCATATGGGATCCTGGTCCTTATAAGGCAAGGATTTAGCCATTGAGCCACCACACTAGGCCCTATTCATTTTTATTCATGCCTTTTAAGCTATTTTTTAATGTGTAACTGCATATTACATATTTTAATATGTAACTGCACATGGAAATTTCTCTGTTCTGCTCAATAGTTTACAAACATTACTTCTTTTCTAAAGATTACCTAGTCAACAAAGCTTTGGAATAAATTCAACCCTTCTAATATTTGAAAAGCACATGCAACTTTTATTGGTGCACTTCTCAGGATGGTCCTGTGAAGTACAGGAAGCAGAAGTCAATATGCTCATTGTCTTTGGAAAAATAAAAATGTACTTACCAGACAATGTGTCAGACCATAGGTTCTTGCACTGTAGCCAGCGTTAAAATCACCTGCAGGGCTCACAGCTGGGCCCATCCTCAGGCAGTCCTGGCTGTGAATAGGAATTTGCATTTTTAAATCAAGTTCCCAGGTGATGTCATTTTCAGGAACACAGGGCTGCTTGTTTTCTAATGTTTCTTGTTAAAGAAAGTCAATCTTCATTGTTCCCCTTGCAGGAGTAAAACCCCAAGATCCCACACCTAGCGCCTGTTCTTCCCTTTAGCACACATTCCCTTATCTTGGGGTTCTACTTGCACTTGGTAAGCTCTCACAAAATGCCTTTGGCAGGTAAGGCAATTGTTAAAAGGGGAGCTATGCCTTGGGCAAATGACTTAACCTCCCCGTCTTCCACCCCGGCCTCATTTGTCTCAGCTGAAAAGCAGGTATTGACAGGTGCTTCAAGCAAGTTTGTGGAAAAATGGAATTGAGATATAATTATTTTTGAAGCAAAGCAGCACTGAAAACCATAGATGGGGCCTTCAAAGAGTTTATGGGAAATGTATTTTATGAAAAAGCTGTATGGATTTCAAAATGGCTTTGCACTAAAATTAATTTTTCAATTTCATTTCCTTAGGAACTTTTGGAAGTACTCTGGGGGTGTTTTCCTGTACGTTGTCATCGACTCCTTGAAGTTCAAGCTCTTTCTCACGACACAGCCAGAAATGTGACTCAGTGAATGCTGCTGCTGCTGGACTAAATTCTAGTTCATCGGGTCCATTAGAAGAATCCCAACGCTTTGGATCCAGGAAGATAAGCCTTAGTTAACTCTTAGCTACTTAATCCTCTCCCCACCTCCCGTCGCTGCAGTTTCTGAGATAAGCACAGACTAAAGTCACACGAAGAAGGAAGTTGTTCAGGTTTTTTTTTTTCTATTGTTTGTGGAGGTGCTGGCTCTCCTTCACCGGCTATGGGAAAGGAAGCTGAGTTCCTGCTGTTGACGCTGTTAGAGGAATCCATGATAGCAGACATCCAACTCTGGCAGGCCAGACTGAGACAGAGCCTGGGGGGTGTCCCAGGGAGACCTCCTTCCTGGACCAGACCCGTGACTCCATCCAGCAAATGCGTCTCTTGTCCCGACCCTTAGTTTGTTCTCTACCTTCTCATCTACTCAAACACCCCCAACTGATTCCCTGTCATGAAGGCTTGGTGTAAGAGTGAGATGAAGTAATGCTGTGAAATAGGCACTTACCAATTATAAACTAAAATTGTGAAGATATAAAGCGCAACTAAAACATACGCCCTTGATACTCACCTCCTAATGCTTCCCTCTCCGTGCCAAGCACACAAATAACCTTACACGTTGTTGCTAGCTCCTGATGGAACGTTCCCGTGCAGGTATTCTTACCAGAAAGCTCCGAGAAGCCAAGGTAAGCAGGTGAATATCTTTGTCCGTGAACAGGAAAAGGTTATTCTCCTGTTAACAGAATTACAGAACAATAGGTGAAGTCTGGAAAGGAGATTTACAAAACAAGTGGCCCTTGTTGGCATTGCTTGGCCAAAGCTGAATTCAAACAAAACTCAGGTGAGCTGAACTGCTCCAAGCTCAGGCTCTACAGCCCAGCCTGATTCCGACCCTGGGCTCAGGGTTCTCACAGTGGACACCTGCTCCTTCAGGGAATCTCATCACGTCAAGCAGGTCATTGTGTAGAGGAGCCAAAAAAGGCTTTGTTCTTGCTCTTTTTGCTAGGCTTTCATAGCAACTACTTTTCTTCATCCCCTAGTATGGCAAGATCCGAGTTTTCAGAGAGGAAAGAAGTTTAAAGTCATCTTAAGTGTTTCCATTATTTCTATTAGGATATCTTTTTTGGTCCAGAATAGGCAGTGTTTTAGACCAAAAAAAAAAAAAAAAAAAATCATGAGAACTGGCTAAGGATGTAGGGGAGGGATATACTTGATTTTTTTTAAATCACTTTTTTTTATTTGAGCAGTTTGCAAATCACTGGAATATGCCCTGACCTTTGGCGTATATGCATATGTGAGTATGTGTGTATGTATGTGTTTGCATGTTACATGTGGCTGCGTCTCGGTGGTGATGTTCTGTCATTGCCTCATTCCTGGCATCCAGTCAGTCGCCAATAAAACCAGATTGCAAATTTGGATTCTGTGTTTCAGAGGATAGAAACTGGCCTCTAGTCACTAAGGAAAAATCAAAACAAAACACACAAGAATTTAGAGAAGATATTGTTCCTGCCAAAAAATAATTTTTCCTTGATGTTGTTTCTTATTGGGGCCAATATTCCAATGAAAAAAAATAGATTGGTCAAGAGTTCCATATAATTTTCTGTAACGTTTGACCTAAAGTAACACAATAAGCTAAGGACAGAAAGCTACATTCTTTTCTGCCAATGTGTATATAACTGTGTGTCTTCCACAGCATGTTTAAAAGAAAAAAGTAGAAAAAGAAGAAAATCTCATGGTGTTGTGCTTTACTTGGACTGGTAATTCTCAGGTTCACTGAGTTATTAAGTATATGCATGAAGCATCTCAGTAGACATAAATATCTTCCATATGCTAGGCGCACAAGCTTCGGCTACACCCATAAGGAAAACAAAAGCAGTATCAAAACTGCTCATCCACGAGGGTTGGGAATGCTGCTGGATTTCTGTGAGTTTTCTTGCTGTTATTGCTAGCTAGCCTACTTCTGGGCTGAACTGCTGTTTTCATGTCTTGCTTTTGAGAGCTCTGGTAGGGATCTGGCTTCCAGGCCAAGTGATATGATGAGTGAGAACGGAGGCTTCAGGGAGGTCAAGTTGATCTCTGTAACAACCCATGCTGGCTGTGGAGCAACCTGGAGGACACAGGCAAGAAAAGCGTCATTCACCCAAGAAAGGATCTGCATTCGTGCAGAGAAATGACTGGGCTTTCTGGAAGTAGAGCAATCTGAGGAAACGGAATCAAAGTTGAAACAAACTTTTGAGTTGTCTTGGTGGAGTGACATGCAGAATAAATATCTTGCCTGTACTTGAAAACATGTCAGCTTAACCCCAGAGATACTGCAGTATTTTTTATGGGAGTTGGGTTTTTTTCCCTCCTTATTTCCTCTTCCTCCAGCCCCTTCTCCTTCAGTTAAAGGCATAGAGGGTAAGACAAAGCAAGACAATCTAGCCATGTTTGGATTACACACGGTCTTTTAAAACACTCAGTATTATGATTTGATGTATATAAAAATATTGCTGTCAAAATTAAATGTGTTAAGCATGCTGTGAATACATTGCTTATAATCTATATAATATCTTATGTATAGGGATTTGAACTGGAGATCAACTTTAGAGTTTTATGTTTGTCAGAAGATGGGCATGGGCTTACAAAGGGTGAGACACCCTGAGCTCAGAATTCTCTCGTTCAACAGAAACCATGGGTCACACTTGACAACAGCTGCTGACCCTGTCCGGCACAGCCTGTTATGGTGGTAGGCGTAGTCGTGCTCATGATAAGAACTGACGGTGATGACATCCATTTATGCCTACTGAGTGCCAAGCAGCACTCTAAAAGGTGTTTTGTTGAATCCTTACAACTCTTCTACCAGGTGGGCCATTGATGTGCTCAGGCTTACCCAAATTTGCAGCCATTGTTCGACACCTGCCGAGCAGGACCCCACTACAGGTACTCTCTGGGAGTGGATGGGGAGAGGGGAGGAGGGAAGGTATGCTTCTGATTCACCTGAGGACGAGGGGAACACCTCATCACTTACTTTGAATAGCAGTTCTGGGGACTTCTAGAGCAGCCCCAGTGTCACGAGGGCCTCTCCTGGTGCTAGAATTCCCTGTTTCAGAGAGTAGATGTGTCCTGGGGCACCACTGAGTCTCCAGAATTTTCCCCACCCTCTGACCCGAAGCCTTTAGTCCTTTCTCCTGATGGGAGAAATGGCTTGATGCCTTCACGTTCACTTGCAGGTACAAGTAGAACAAAGAAATGATATTGTAGCTACTTCTCATCCTCCTCTCAGCTCCTTCCTGCCCTTCTGCCCTCTTCGCTTCCTTCCTCTCTCTGATTCAACAAACAAGTGTTCCTTGGCGGGAGGCTGAGGGCTGGATGCTGCGGCTCAGCTGGCACAGCTCTGCTTGATGGCGAGTGCTTTCTTTTCATCTGGGGTGGCACACAAGTGCCACGAGGACTGGAGCTACAACCCCTGCTTGGCCACTGTGTTTCCCACCCCTGCCTAGCCCTGTGCACCGCAACACACACACGTTCACAAGGATGTAAAACGGAGGAACCCCAGGCCAGCGTGGCATCAGTGGCTAAAGGGTTCTCACGAAACCTGCTGTGGCTAGTGCCACCCTGAGGGCTGTCCACATTGCCAGGTGAATATTCGGATCCTCCAAGCGGCTGGGCAGAAAACAACCCTTCTGAAAAAAAATCAAGATTTTCAGCTTGAGTCACGGTGCACTTGGTCTGCAAATAACACATGTTCATTTTTGCATTGCTACAGACTCCATGCTAGGAAACGGAGCACTTGTAACTTAATATGCATGTGATGTACTCAGGAGTCCCAGGCCAAAACACCTCAAGCTGTGAATGTTTTGGCTCTGCCAGGCTAGTCAGGGTCAGGGCAGGGCAATGCTTGGCCTGATGCCCCCCTGAATAAACCAAACCACCGCAGGAAGTGGCTCCGGTGACTCGGGAGGTGGCACACTTCCTTTTGAGTCAGAACTGAATCACCACTGGGAGAGGTGGGGAAAAAAAAACTGCTTCTTGGTCCCAAACTTTTTCCCCCTGTTCCCAATAGGAAATTTGATCACAGTCTGATGTATCCTGTTTAGTTTAGCGTATTTAACCAAAGGGAAACAAATCTATATATAAACATAAATCTTGATAGCAATTAACTATGAGGAAACGAGGAGAGGATGGGAACAGAACAGCTGCACCACATCCCGGTGGTATGGCGGGCACTTGTGCTCCAAGCACGGGACAGGTACACTGATGTCGTTGCAGTCGGTTAAGTACCCTGGATGTCCCCGCTCCAGTGTGACCCATTTCTAGTGGGAACAGTGAGGTCACACTTACATAAACTGTGCTGCTTTAAATGGCTCTGCCCTGCTCTTCATGCACTGAACTTGGCTCGCTCCCTGGCCTGTCTGCTGGAAGGCCGAACTCCGTGCTGTCCCAAGCGCGGCTCCAGTCCAGCTGTGGGTGAAATGAACCTGTCCTGAATGTACTGAATGCTGCTGGCAATGCTGTAAATTGTTTTGACACATAAGGTAAAAGCTCTTAGACATCAACAAGTCATAAAGACCAGGCATCCTAAAAAAAAAAAGGCATCCTTTTCCCTGTGTTTACCTACGCATATGCAGCAGCAATGTGTCCATGTTGCCTGAATGAGATATTAGGGTACACTTGTTGCTTTCCCTCCACACCAGTTAGGATCAATAGTACCTTGCAGGGCAAAGCTTCAGATGTGCAAGCTACACCTCCTTGGTTTATATCACTCCTGGGGAGACCAATAAGCAAAATCAATGCAGAAATCTTAATTCCATGCTAATATCCATGACCCCTTCTGCAAAATACTCTGAAAGTTTTAAGTAGAACAACGGATTCTAAGTCTCACAGACCTTGTTCAGATCCAAGCTAAATATGTGGAGCTATGTGGTTTTCAATAAGTCTCTGAACTTTTCTGAGCCATAGCTTTCTCCATTCTGTAACAAAATTTGCTAAATGGGGCTTTGTAAACCCGTTCTATAAATGGGCTTCTGATATAAGGATGATATTACTGTGCGAACTAAATTTACCTGGTGTCTAGGACCGCTCCCAGAAGAAGCTGATGTCCTCTCCTTTTCTGCAATCATTTTCCATCAGGAGATGGGAGCTGCATTTGGACACAACACCACGGGCTTGCCAAGTCTCGTCCCTCCCAAAGATGTCAGCCGCTTCCAGCTCCTCTAGCAGTTTCACCAACAGCATCTGCCATACATGTGACCCCCAGCTGGCAAGTCGAGCGCCTTACCAGAGAGGTGGAGAAGGCCAGCCAGAAAGCAGGCTCTCCAGGCCAAGGCCGGCACTTCTGGGCAGGACGAGAGTCCTCATCTGACACATCGCAAGGTGTACCTGGAGGCAGGGCATGGGGACAGCCGTGGCTAGCACCCAAAGCTGACAGAGCAGCATTACAGACCCAGCAGGTCAAACAGGGTAAGCATAGGTAGACAGGCAGATGCGCAAATACGTCCCTGGAGCAGCAAGCTTTGCTCAAACAGCCAACTTCAGCCAGCCCTTCAGTGTCCCCCATACTCCTGCAGCATCTCCCAGGCAGCAGAGCCTGAGGGTGCCCACTTTCACACAAGAGGCCTGGTACCCACAGAATGCCCAGAGCATCTGGGGACCCTTACATGTCTGAGAGCTATCACTTCTCACATTGCTTGCCCCTTACCTGCCAATCTCTGCCACTAGTCTGTGAACTTCTCCGGGCAAGGAGTATACCTTACTCATCCCTTAGTTGCCCAACTAACGTTGGCTGCTGTGCCAGAAGCGCAAGAAAGACAAGACTGATGTTACCACAAGAACATTGGAAAGAGGTCCCCGTGACCTCTGACTGCACGTCCCATAGGAGTAACAGGCTGGGTGGGTGCTTGCCCCTTGAGGAAGGTGAGGGGGAAGTGAGAAGCCACGGTGTGACAATAGGGGTAAGGGGAATAGCGGTGGTCCTGGACCAGCCAGCCTAGCTGGATAAGTGACTTCTGGAGGGTGTTCTGTGCTTGGGGGAATGCTTTTGAGTCCCCTGTAAGGCTCTGTTTAAATAGCTCCCTGAGAGGGTGACTCAGCATCTCTCTCCTCCCTCTGTGAGTGACAAATCACGTCGCCCTGGGTGTGTGGGTCAGTCTGATGTGACACGGGCTGTGCTTGTGCCAGCCCGGCAGCAGCAGCAGCCTGAGACAGACACCAAGTGCTTGACAGGCCCGTGATCTCGCAAACCCAGGGTGGAGATTCACCTTCAGAATCAGCTCTTACCAAGTGCAAGTGGGAGGCTAATTTTAAATGTCTACATCTATTTCCCGGCCAAGCATTCCTGATTATCTCCAGGATAAAGTCACACAGCTCGATAGGCTGGCCACCAAGGACAGATGGACACCTCCGTGCCCAGCACTGCTAGTGTTCTTGTGCCCCTTCATTCTGACTCAGGACTGTTTCTTTGCTTTCTGTCCCTGGCAGATAATGCGGAACAGGACCAATCTTTCAAGAGGCCCGGGAGGAAACTATCTGGTAGCTCTTTCCTGAGAATTGCAGAAGTTACCACTATGGAAACCTCACAACACAACCCATTAAAGGGCAGTGTTCTCTAGACGTTTTTGCTTGGACAGATGCAGGTGACTTTCAAGCAGGCATCCAAGGAGAGTTTACGGGCAAGCAAAGATTCCGGAGCTAAGCCTGTGCCCATGTGTGGGAATGGAGGATTCAGTGTGTGAACTGTTCTAGCAGTTCAAAAACCACACTCCAAATCAGCTCAGCAAGTCTGTGCTTTTGAGCTCTCCAGGTGCTTTATGGAGCCTGTGAAACTGATCTGACCCTGACATAACTCACTTCCAGCAGGAGGCTCAGAGGAAGTGCCCCCACCCCTGCTCTCTGCCCACCCCCTGGACCTTCAGTACCGCCAGCCAGCCTTGCGACTCACTCTGGCTTCCCTCCTCTGCACCAAGATTTCTCTCTGAACAGTAAGAGTCACACACTCTGCCTGCAGCTTAGTGAGTGCCCTGCAGAAGGGGTGCTTGATGCACCCACATTGGATTTGAGTCGGACTCCAGTCTCAGTGGATTTGTTCAAGGATGATTTGTGGAATTTGACATCTGCCCCCTCCAGGGTTTCCCAAGTAACCTAATTACTATTTGTAATACTAATTTTTTTTTTCTGGTGGAGCGTGATAATTCTGGAGACCAGAAAGGACTGTTGTTTGTGCTTGAGATGTTTGCACATCAGAAATCAAGGGAGTGGGACACCCTAAGGGAGATGTAGGCTGCTGAGTTTGGCCAGGGCAAGTACCTTCCCTCCTCCTCCTCCCAGCCACGGTTGTGGCCATTCGGGGAATAAACCAACACATGCAATGTCTCTCTCTCTGTCTCTCTGTCTATCTCTCTCTCTCTCTCTCTCTCTCTCTCTCTCTCTCTTTCTCTCTCTCTGTCTCTCTCTCTGTCTCCCGGCGGGGCAGGAGCGGTTAGGAGGGATGTCCATTAGCTAACATTGTTGCAGGTCCTGGCAGAGTAGAGGAATAGGCCAGGACTCCAGCTCACAGCATTTAAATCTTACAGAGAAGATTGAGAAATCAACACGTGATGTAATTTCAGGCTGTGACGCATGCACTGAAGAAGAATAAAGCAGTGTGTGGGTGCACTAGTCGGGCGAGAGGGGAAGAGGATATGGCTCTTTTCCATGGATGTTCCAGTAAGCCCTGGATGAAGTGGCACAATACAAAATGGAAGCTGTTTTCTAAAATGAAGCACTATTTATTTATCTCAGAAAACTTTGCCCTATCATAAAGAGAAACAAGAGCTGTGCATAATCCTAGCCGTTTGCTTTCCTTTGTCTGTTATCTTTCTCTCTCTGGGTTTTTCTTTGCGCTGGGTCTTATCAGGGGCTTGCTGGGCACCAACACGCTGGCTTTTCTGTGCAGTCAGGAGTTGGCGGTTTGGTGGCAGTGGATGCAGGGAGGGCTCTGTGCTCAGCTGGTTGGGAGTTTACTCTGTGGGCTACTGGTTACTAAAAGTTTGGTCATGCTTACCACCCTTCCATAACAGAGTTTAAAATGTTCCTGTTCCCTCCCCAAAAGGAGATGTCACGGCTCTACAGCTCCGCTTTCTTAAGAAAGGTGGGTTAAGCTTCATTCCCTTGGGTGGAAAGAATTGCAAAACTCAAGAGATATTTGAAGCAACCACCCAAGACCACAGGGCAGAGCTTGGAATTACAGTGCTGAAATGCACACTCCCAGTGGGAAAAAACTTGCCAAAATTGTCTTGCAAGAAAATCCATGTCTGTCAGACCTCCAAATGACACCTTTCCGCTTTGTAGCTTTTCACAATGTGGAGCCTTTTGACTCACATCTCCAGCGCTTCAGCAAATCCTCTTGGCTGCACCTTCAAATTAAATCCCCACTCCAAGCTTCTTTTACCATCGGTGTGGCTACCACCCAGGTGCGTGGCACTACCATTCCCCACCTAGATGACGACAGTAGACTCTCCTGGGTCTACTTTTGTCAACACCTCCTCCTCTGGCAGCCCCACATCCTGGCCACGTCTTCCTCCCCCAGTCATCATTTTCTTCGCTACACACCAAGGGCAACTACAGATGTGTATCAGGGAGGGTGTAGGCAAGAGGGCCACAGCATGCAGAGACTGGGCAGTCTGGAGAGTCTAAAGCAGGGACAGCATGCAAAAGTAAGGAGAGAGTCAGAGGAACATTGCGGGAACTTCGGTATAGAACCTCACAGAGCAGGGAGTGCTGCCTTAACTCCCAGACAAGCAAAGAACCAAAGCTCACCTGGGTCTTTTCCATGCTTATGTTAGGGACCAACCCCTCACTTCCTCATGCCCTCACTGATACACAGAACAGAGGGAGAAGGGCAGCATGCAAGCGGAGGGGAGATTGATTTGAAATGCAGAGTAACAGGGAAAGAACGTGAGATTTTCCGTCTGCTGGTACACTTTCCGAGTGGTCAGCAGTACACCAACTAGGTCAGATGGAACCTAGAGTGAGCAACTCCATCCTGATCTCCCCTGGGCCCCTCCTCTGCTGCCTTCCAGTAGCAGTAGGGAGCTGGAGAATTCTTTCTTCGCAGAATAGACATTTTCCTTTCTTGAAGTTCTCCTAGGGAGTATTCCCTACGCTCTCTGTCACCAGAACTATTTGCTCCCGTGAAAATGAGCTGGCATCTGATGGATCACTCTTGGTAGAAAACCAAGTATGGGCTCTAGCCATCTTGGGAGACAGCCAGGCGCCCACAGCAGGTGCAGTCCTCTGCTCAGCCATCCCCTCAGCCTTCCCAGAGCAGGTGCACTGAGTGCTACAGGTTCAGTAAGATCCCGGCCCCTTGGCTCCTGAACCTACAGCAGAATCTGACAGCAGGATCTCTTTGGGAACCAACCCTTTACCTTGGGGCATGTCGCCTGTCATTCCCTTCCCAACTGTACTTTGAGAGCCTGTCATGTACCAGGGCATATTAGAGATGGGGTAAAAATAAAAACCAGACACAAACCCCTTCATTTCACCATACGTGTAAAGCCTGGGTTGGGGGGAGAGGCATGCAGCCTAACAGAGGTTCTCTTCAGGGGCAGTCAAATGCATTCAGAGTCATGTTCTGGTTCAAACAGAAAGTGCTAGCCTCTGGGGCTCTACTGATACGACTCCTGCCCCTGCTGTCCTCTGCTCCCACACCTCCACTCCTCCATCACAGCAGCTGTGAACACGCCGGGCTCAGTCCCTCCTGTGCTGCTCTGCACACACCTGGATCACCAGCACCTGCCCAGCACCCTGTGCCTGCGCCTCACTCCTGGCACAGGTCTGCTCGGACAGCACCTACACAGTGAGACTTCTCCTACCCACAGTCCTCTCTGGACTTGGCCCATTCACTGTTGTACTTTTCCCAGGCTCTCCTGACTCTACTGAATTTTTCCTATGTGCCCTGAATTCCTCCGGCCCTAATACAGGGAAGGCGCCCCGTGTGCCTGCCTGGTTGACAAGCTCCGTGTGGCCGCACACGCACTTGGGTCATGTTTACTGTCTGCGGGCTCTGCTCTTCCGTGTTACGACAGTGACCTCGCTGCTATCACAGCCTATCACCTCGCATCAGCTGTCAGGGCTAGGGACTCTTATCACCATGCTTTACAGATAAAAATGTGAAGGCAAGGGACAGCACGTAACCTGCCCAGGGTCACAGAGCCAGTCGGAGCTGGAGCGGAGACTCAACAACTGGGCTCTACCTCTGGTCAGAATTAGCAACTACACCCAAGCAAGGCGTTTGTTCACCCATACCCTCGGCTCATGGACTGTTATCTGGCCCCCAGGATGAATGAATTACAAGGAAAAGGATATTATCTGCTTCTTAGAGTTGCTGTGAAGATCAAAAAGGTTAAATATGCTGAGAGGGCTTAAGGCCTGGTCTGGCACACAGACCGGGCTCAATAAAGGTTAAAACAGAAGGGGCAACTTGCCCACAACTTCCCCTCAGCGAAGCTTGGGTTTTATACCCATCCTTTCTTTTCATCTTCCAACCAGCCATTGGACACTGGGATTCTCAACTCAAAATGAAAAGAGTAACTCTCAATCTGTGCTCAAATCTATGAAATTCATTAGTGCAGGACTAACGTCATCAGAGTACAAAAATCAAATCGGGATTTTTTTTTGTCGCCACCCTGCAGCGACTCTAAAATGACGAGGAATATTCTTGGAGGTCCGGGAAAAACTGGCAAAAGTGGCTGCATTTTAAAACCTTTTCTCTGCTGCTCCTGTCCCCGTCTAAGCTTTCCTACCCGCTCCTTCGCCACCCTTCTTCCCGTTTTCCACCACCCTTCTTCCCAGTTCTTCCCGTTTCTGTATTCCCCTCATTCCCCACGTAAGAGCCACCAGAATGTCATGAACCAAAAAGACCTTTATTGCCGAAAGCGAGCTGCTTAAATATAGTTCTTCCACCAATCACTTCTGCACGTGGTCCACGGGGCGCTATCTGATAGGCCAGCAATCGCAGCAAGGGAGAATTAGCCTATCCCTGTGACTTCCTGCCTGCCTCCTGGCGGGAACAAGTCCCGCCTCCTGGCACTCGGCCAGCCGCCATCTTGGAGCCCCTCATCCGTGTGGGGTCGGCCGCTCCCCACATTTTTTTTTTTACTCACAGAAAAAATTGGAAAAGTAAATTTTTAAATTTTTGTGAGTTTTTCTTGAAATGTCAGCAAATGCCTCTTAGCAACTGCGTACAAAAGAGGGTGAAGAAGTAGCAAATAGCAGTGAGGAAAGATGGAAACTGGCCTGGTAAGGAAACCAGAAAGCAGCTGGCCATGCTGTTTATAAATACAAGGTCAAGGGCATGTGATTTACAACATCAACACTCAATAATCTTGAATAACAAATAAAATAAAGGCACAAATATTTGTATATCTTGCTAGATATCTGCATTTGGATGCAGATGCCTTTTTGTACCCATCAGCGTTTTTTAGGTTAGAGCTGACGCGTAGTTTCCTGTGTGCAGCATTCCAGGAGGAGCGGCCTCTGAACGAGCTGATGAAACAGGGAGCTAGGGAAGCAGCAACACAGTAAAAATGTGGGGTCAGAGATATCCCAGCAGCAGCCCAGCCTTCCTTTGGAGGGTCCGCAGGACGCTGCTTGGCTGGGTAAGGTCTGGTCTCTGGCTGCTTCTCCATCTGAGGAGGAACTCATTCAGATAATGCCTGCAGTGCCAAGAACTGCCATTCTACACTGTCCCTCAGGTATTAAAAGATAACTCCTAGATCATTAAAAAAGAAAAAAAAGATGAAAAGTAAAAAGCTATAACCATTAGAGGTGGCACTGTAGCACAGCACACTGGCTGCAGCCTGCAAACCCAGAATTCCATTGAGCGCCTGTTTGGGTCCAGGCTGCACTGTTCTGATCCAACTCCCTGCTAATGCTCCTGGGAAAGCAGCAGAGATGGCCCAAGTCATTGGGACCCTGCACCCTGTGGGAGACCCAGAAGACACTCTCACCTCCCAGCTTTCGACCAGCCCAACTCTGCCTATTGAGGCATTTGGGGAATGAAGCATAAAATGGAAGAGCTCTCTCTCTCTCTCTCTCTCTTGTTTCTCTCGATGCCTCTGTTTCTCTATCTCCCCTCTCTCTGTAACTCTGCCTTTCAAATTCATAAGTTTTTTAGAGCTGCAAAACAATGTAACCATCAAAAAAATCATGAATTTTAAATTTTTAGAAATTTTTTATTAATTAATTAGTTTATTGCTTTAGCTGATAAAGCTTATTTAAAAAAAAAAAAAAAAGCTAGTGTAACTTTTTAAAAGTTATCCAGTAGTGTTTTCTTGCTCCCAGCTTCTATCCCAGCCCAGCCCTGGCTCTTGCCAACTGATGGAAGCTTCTCTCTCTGATTCTCTGCCTGTCAATAAAGTTAGAAAAACAAATAAACAAACAAACCAAACCAGAGTTTCCCAGGAGCCTAGTATTATCTGGCTTAATTATTTTTGCCAAGCAATAGTTTCAAAGCCAGCATCGGATAGTTGCTGTTTAAGAGTAGAAATGTGCAAATAATATGTCATTTGAAGGGCATAAGGACATTTCTGGAAAGAGCACTGAACTGTAGCTATTTTCATCAGTGGGCACGGCTGTGCAAATACCCACTTCAGTCGGGCTTTGCCAGGCTCCCAAACCACGCCCTTTGCATAAATAGTGGTGCAATTTCTACTGCAAGCATAAATCTTAGGGGATGTTAACCAGATCGCCCTGAACAAGTCCACTGAGTTCCTCCTGGCATACTGCAGCTCACCCAGCGGTCAGCAGAACCATGTTTATTTGAAATCTTTAAACATTCACCAGGTGTAAAATCAGAGAGCGGCAAGCAGCGTGTTTATTGTCAATGTGCTCAGCGTGGAAAAAGAGAAACAGAGGGTTGCATTTACAAGAACTCCTCCTCACCCTGTGGAGTACACATTCCCAATCTAAAAAAGAGGAAGATTGAAAAGTTGGCCTTCCAAAGTTACAAAATCACTTCCCAAAAACCCTAAGCCTGGGATGTCCTCTTTTCCTAGTTTCTCTTTCCTTTTTCCTGATGGGCTCGTCACGTATCACTCATCGTAGGTTTAAACACACACACACACACACACACACACAAACACACACACACACGAGGTTCTCCCTTGGGGTGCGCTCCTGAGACCTTCTGTCCTCATCCCTGGGAGGGGGAGGGGGAAGGGGGAGGGAGAACAGGGAGCAAGGGACAACGTGGCCCCGTGACCCTGACTGCTGCTCATGCTACACAGTGACCAGGCTCTCAGCAAAAAAAAAAAAAAAAGCAGCAAGACACAGGTTATCAGGACTCGGATCAGTCTGGGGTCTGCTCTCTCGTCTCTCTGTCGATCTGGGTTCCAGGACTGATAAGGCAGTGGTGCCCAACATGCTTCAGAAAGATGTGTAGGACCAGAACGCGAGTGGGGACTCCTGTTTAAGTAGCACAAGCATTCGTCCACGTCACTGCTGCTTCTCAGGGGTGCCCAGTTTCAGCTGACTCACCTTCTGTTCCGGTGTATTATTTGTTTTACAGAATTATTCATTTATTTACTTGAAAGGCAGAAAGATCTCATCCGCTGGTTCACACTCCAAATGTCTACAACGACGAGGCCTGGGCCAATAATACAAGAGCCAGGGACTCACCTGGAGTGTCTCACATGTGTGATAGGGAGCCAAGTACTTGAGCCAAGGTGCCTTGGCCCCCGAAGCGTGCCATAGCAGGAAGCTGGAATGGAGAATGGAGCTGGGTTTGAACTCTAGCACGCCAGTATTGGATATGGACATCCCAACACCGTGATAACTGTTGCTCTAAATGTCCTCCTCTGACTTCTCTTCTTGCCTTTTAAAACTAATTTTGTTGACTTCACCCATTCAGGGAGGCCCCTCACCTGTAGCCCGGTCAGCTGTAGCACAGTCACTCAGCCCACATGTTCCTTCATTTCCCCCTCATCCTTCTTTCTACTTTTCAGGGTATTTATGTGTGTATTTATTTATTCATGGTCCTCTCCTCCACTAAAAACAATGTTTCATTAAGCAAGACTCTTTCTAAATCTTTGTACTTTATGCTTTGTCAGTAAGCTTAGGTAGTGCCTGGCACACAACAAGTAGTCTAGAAATCTGTGTTAAATGCATGGACAAAAGAAGAGTTAAACACACGTGACTCAACCTCACTCCTGAAGCCTTCAAATGCAAGCGTAACAGACAAGAATCTTGGAGTGGTTCATTAGTCTACCCACCCACCTACCAATCCATCCACTGAAAGTTAACTCAGCTTTACTGATTACCGACAATGAATGAAGCTGTGTGCTCAGCAGTGCAAAATGGGAGAGTTAGGGTCCCAGCCCTGGAGGCACTTACATCGCTGGGAGAAGTCTCTTAGTCTGTATGGTGTTGCCCTCATAAAATACCCACAGCTGTGTGCTTTATACACAGAGCAGATTTATGTGGCTCTCGGTTCCAGTGGCCAGAGGAGCCAACAGCATGGTGTTTGCAGCCTGGCACAGGCCTGGAGCTGTGCTGCCACACAAGGCAAGGAAAGTGTAACTTCCCCCTACGCCAGGATCACAGCTTGTGTGCACGGAAAAACGTGAGGAACCTGGGAAGGGTTGAAATAAAAGGAAAATGCAGTGTACACGAACAGCATTTTGATTTCCAAACACATGGCTTGAAAAAGAACAAATTTCACTTATTAAAGAGAGTGTCATTTTCCCCTCCAAAATCATACCACGAAGTGACTTCAAAAGGAGAAAGCTGGTCCTAGGTGGCCTCCCCAGGAGGCTGAGAGGACACGCACAGTGGTCGGCGCTGGCCCCAGGTGAATGTAAAGGGCTGAATGCCACAGTGGAGAGAACTAATGAGTGAGCCCCAAAAGGCATTATTAAAAACTGTTGCTTGCACTCCTGCTGGAAGAGGAACCTGGCAGAGCACTGGGGACGTTGATGTAAGAATCAGGTGAGTGCAGGTTATAGTGAACGGCCAGGGCAATCTGCAGAACAGCAGTTCTTGAGCATCCGCGGGATTTGGCACCTGCACCAGAATCAAAGCAGACAGGCAGACCCTCAACCCCACCTCCACATCCTCACTCAGCAGCCATTGTTGATGTCACAAGAATCTACCAGTTTTACAGGTGTCCCAGGGAACCCTGGCACAGGTGGTGCCAGATCACATGTTGGGGAACTGCTGGGATGAGCACCTGCTGATGGAGACATTCCTCGCTGCTCACTCTGTCCCCAGTCATGCAGTGCTCTATGAGGAGGGACTCTCTGCAAGGAGGACACTTCACAAAGAGGAGCTGAGCGGGCTGGCAGGATTATATTTCCCCATTCAGTTTTCCCACAGTTGTCCCTGCGCCATGGAGGGGGGTGGGTAGGGGCAGAGGGGGAGGGTAGTGTCACAAGTGAAGAGAAAGGGGAATGTAGCTATTGTGCAGGCATGGAACATTCCACAGTGAAAGTGGTCACTTCTGTGGCTTCTAAGTTTACATTTTAGTATTGATGGTTGGTGGGGAAGAAAATTGAAGTTCTCTAGGGCCTACACTGTGGCAAAAAAAGGTAAAGCCATTGCCTATGGCGCCAGCATCTCATATAAATGCCAGTTAGAGCCAGTGCTGCTCCACTTCCAATGCAGTGCCCTGCTTATGTGCCTGGGAAGGCAATAGAAGATGGTGTAAGGAGTTATTCCAATACCCAGTGCCATTCCTTCTTCCTCACAGCTCATGAAGTTCGCGCCGGCCTAGCTATCCACCAATCGGATGTAACCTGGCTTTCCACCTGAATCCCACCTCCCAATCTTCCAGCCCCCTCCCCAACTCCGCCCACTTGCCAATCATCCCTAGGCATTCACCTGCAGGCGCCAATCCCCTGGGGGCCTGCCCTCAATCCCTCCCAATCCCCACCCCCTATACCTGGCCGACAAAAAGGCTCCCCCAGGTGCGGCTTGCTCTCTTATCCTGGCTCTTATCCCTCCCTCTCTTACCCCGCTCTTACCCCTCTCTTCTCTCTCTCTTCTCTCTCTTGCTTTTCTTTGCTCTCCCGTCTTCCTCCGGCCTCCCTTCCCCTCTCCCCTTCCCCTTCCCCTCCACCCTGTTCCTGCTCCGTTGGAATAAACCTCCTAAGATACCTCGTTGCGTCTGGTGTTTCAGCTCACGGTAAAGAACCAGGTTGTGGGAATTAGCTGCGCGTAATAATATCGTAATATCGTATGGACTAGAACTCTACCATCTTTTTAAATAACTAACAGATGGCATAAGTGCTTGGGCTGCTGCCACCCTCATGGAAGTCCCAGATGGAATTCCATGATTCTGGCTGCTCTGTGTGCACGTGTGTGTGTGTCTGTCTGTGTGTAACTCTACCTGTCAAATAAATAAGCAAATAAAAAAATTGAAGTCCGTAAAATTTCAAGTACTTGTGTCTGCATGATGGGATCAGATACATCCAATGATGATCTTTTTCACACATTTTATTATAATTTTTTGAAAGATGAGTTTATTGTATTTGAAAGCCAGAGCAACAGAGAGAGGAGGACGGAGAAAGAGCAAGACTGTCCATCTACTAGTTCACTCCTCAAATGGCTATAGTAGGCACATCCGGGACCTGGAATTCCATCTGGGCCTCCCATGTGGGTGACAGGGGCTCAAGTACTCGGGCCACGTTCTATGGCTTTCCCCGGTGAGTGAGTAGGAAGCTGGATCAGAAGTGGAGCAGCCAGGACTTATATGAGATGAGCTCTCTAAGGAGCAAGGGTTAAAACAGAGACAGTGCAGGGAAGTCGCTGAAACAACCCCGGGGCCTATGCCTTGACTCGGACTGACCGTCGCCTGTGTTTTGAAACAGAGAACAGGAGAAAGCCATTCCTTGAGAAGTTAGGTGCAGGATGGAAGAGAAAGCACTCGAAGATGTTTCTTTGGATTGTCCCTGTCTTTCTTGCACTCTCTGTGTAACTCTGATATTCAAATACAGAAATCACATCTTAAATGATGGAAAAAATAAAATAAAATAAGGTGACAGTGGAGCAGCTCATGGAGAAGTCCAGGCAAGAATCTGTGGAGCGCAGTGCGGAGTTTGTTTTCTGTGTGTGTGCTACATTATGTATGAGCCATGAATCTTGTGGAACATTCCATATTCAAGCGAAGGAAAAGAAAGATGCTTCTATGCCAGGATTTCTCAGTCTCAACACCACTGACATTTTGAACAGACTGATTCTTTGTTGCAGGGGTCTCTGCTGCGCATTGCAAGAGCAATGACTGATTTTCTGATCTCTGATACCCATGAAATGCCATGAGCACATGCCCCCATGTGTAACAACTAAAAGTATATCCACACAAACATGCTGGAGGAAAGCAATGTCACATCTCTTGAGAACCCTGCTCTAAACGAACATTTTCTTGAGATGATCAGAGAAATGTTAAAAACTTCTAGCCTGACTTATTTAAAAATAATTAAGATAGTAAGTCTATGTTAGTTTAAAATTAATGTATTAAAGCAAAGAGAGATGTTTAGGGGTGGATGTTAGGTTCAGCAGTTAAGACCCCATTTCACTTCTGATCTAGCTTCCTGTTAACACACACCTTGAGAGACAATGTGTGACGTCTCAAAGAATTGACTCGCTTCCATTCACCTTGGCCATCTGGATGGATCTAAGTCTTCAGCTCCGGCCTGGCTCAGCCTTGGCAGTTGCGGGAATTTTGGGTGTGAACTAATATTCGGAAGCACTTTCTCTCCTAACCCTCTTTCTAACAAGTAAAGGAACGCTTGGGGAAAATGTTCTTTAGCACAATTTTAACTTGCATGGGAAATGAAAAAGGAAACTGACCTGCAAAAGGAATTGTGCTCATGAATCACATTCTAGATTTTCTAGAAGCAATATTTCAGGATAGAAAACACCCACACATCCTCCTTTTGGGCCTAAGGATTTATGACAAGCTGTATCTCAAGGTTCACTTGTGACATCAACTCCGGAATAACTGAGATATGCGCCTGATGATTTACATCCCATCGCCATTTGAAGAAGTGAGTACATTTGCCAATACAGAGTAATTTGAAGGCATCTCACCTGATTGCTTTTCTCCCTTCTTGAACGTGAGGCCTGGATATTTTAGATTCACACACACACGAAAAATATGCAAATTTAAGGTTATTGATGACTTTTCTCGACCCCAAATTATGTAAGACTACTCAGAAAATTGTACTAAACAAATTGTTATCTGGAAACCTCTGACCACCTTGAAATAATATTATGGACTATTGTACCAAGAAAGGAAGATACAGTACAGTATGTGTCTCTACTCTTGAATAAAATAGGCACTCCCAATGAAACTGTTAAATATATCTTGACAATAGCATGCTGGACTTTTCGCCATTGTCTGTACCTACAATGTCAGGATACACTTAAATAGAAGAATGATGGACTTGTGACTGTTACTGAAGGATGATCTTATTGTAATAATATAGGGGAAAACAGTGATTAGGGGGATAAGTGGAGGAGGGGGTTAAGGCAAAAATCCCTGAGCCTATGGAACTGTATCATGAAAAATAAAAGTTAGGTCCTGGCGCAATCGCTCAGTGGTGGTATTGTACTTAGGCACGTGCTACACTGCTGGTAGTGGCAGGCAGTGGAGACCAGAACCAAAGGATCTTTCTATCTCTCTTAAATGCAAACACACAGAACTAAACAACAACAACAACAACAAAAAGTCAGCAAAAGAATGCTCTACTCTCTGACTAGTCTATAACACCATAGGCTACAGATGTTTATCATAATAATTGAGAAATCAACAGCCTAGATAGAAATCCATTTATAGATGTTTATAATAATTGCAATTATTATAAGCATGTGTAAATGGCAGAGCTTGGAAGAAATTAAGCAGGGTCATACGTACTTCAACGCAGGGGATGTGTTCTGAGAAATGCGTCATTAGGTGATTTCACTCCTGGGCAAGCAGCATAGAGGGTATTTACTTAGATGGCATACGCTAGGACACATGTAGGCTACATCGTGTTTGTATACGTGGACTATCCTGTTACTCCTAGGGCTGTGATGAACAACACAACAGCAGGTTATATCAGGCACGAGAGAAAATGATGCAATCAGGACATGCAGTAAGCTCTGGTTAGACGAAGCTGCTGCTGGCCGAACACAGGGCACCTTTAGAATGCTCTCACATAATAACACAAAGTCATTTATTTTCATTAGGAAATGTGACGTACCGTACGTAATTGCCTGGGCTGGCTGTACTTTATAGCACATCAGTGCAGTAGATGCGTCTACACCAACATCAGCGCAGACACGCGAGTCAGGCATTATGCTACATCATCACTGGGACACAGGACTCCCCAGCTGCTTCACTATCTTGTGGGACCACCACTGATGCTCTGCAGAGCGTGTCTATGTAGAGGCTGGGCCACAGCCTATCCATGCAGCAAATGGACCTCCTAACTAATAAACCTTGAAAATCTTCAGGTAGGCAAACGTTTCTGGAATGTTTTCATATTTTGAAGACATTTAAAGAAATGATTATGGGACTGGCATTTGGCATAGTGGGTTGGGCCACTGCCTGCAACAAATCAGTAATCCCATTTGGGTGCCAGTGTGAGTTTCGACTGCTCCACTTCCAATCCAGCTCTCTGCTAACAAGCCTGGGAATTGACAGATGAAGGTTTGAGTAATTGGGCCCCTGCCAGCTGGGTGGAACACCTAACCCTAGGCATTTCATATGTTCTCTGTAACTCTTCCCTTCAAATAAAAACCAATGTCTTTTTTCAAAAACAGAAGTGTACAGTCAGAATGAAGTTACTGTAGTATTGAGGATAAGCAGCAGGCAGATCCCTAAGCATGACTTCTAGAAATTTCCTATACCCAGTAGGCCTCACCTAGCTTTCTGCAGTAGGAACAACAGACACAGGAGCTTGTGTGTCTGAGTCAACCTTGAGCCTTCTTCTCTGCCCATTTTCCCTAAGCCAAGCGCAGGCTGCAGTTCCCATGTTAAACAGGCACAGGGCAACACCCAGAGCAAGAAGACAAGCTGTTTTTCCTCTCTCTTCCAGTACAAAGCAGAGAATGCATTTCCTAGGTACCCACGGCTCATTGGGCAGAAGGAACTCATGGACCCTACACCAAGCAGTTGATGGCAAGCAGAGAGGATGTACTATCATCCCCTCATAAGCCAGGTTTCACCCTGCAGTCACTTGTGAGGGACAGATGCCTGAACAAAATAGGAGTTATTCTCAGCCAAGTAGTACCCTACCATTTGTGATATTACTTTGTGGGACTACTGGAAAACTAGGAGTGTGTGTCTCCCGAAACCAAGATCCAGGAGCCTTCTCCAGATCTCCCACGTGGATGTAGGGTCCTAAGGCCTTGAGCCGAGCTCTGCTGCCCTCCCAGGCCACAAGCAGGGAGCTGGATGGGAAGTGGAGCAGCCGGGACACAAACCGGCATCCATATGGGATGCCAGTGCCACTACACTATAGCACTGTGCCCAAAGTTTTAATTTTAATAGATAAGTAAACATTTGGCCTCTCCGTTAACATACTGTACAGGGTGCTCACATCCCACATGGGTGTGCCCGATTTAATCTGCAGCTCTGATACCTAGCTCAGCATCCCATGAATGCAAACCCTCAGAGGCAGCAGATGATCCCTCAAGTTGCTGAAGTCCTGCCACCTAGCTGGGACGCCCTGGTTGAATCCTTGGCCCCTGACTTCAGCCCCAGCCTGTCCTTACCACTGTCGGTATTTAGAGAATGGCCAGCAGCAAGGAATTTTCTCTGTCCCTTTAGTTCTCAAATGAAAATAACTAAAAACAAAACAAAACACCCCAAAAACTGTATAAGTATATGTATAAATAAAATAATAAAATATAATACCATAGGATAAGATGGAGGAGAAGAATACAACTGAAGGAAAACCACAGAATACTCTGCTTGTCTTGTAAAACCTGTTTCATTTGATTGGCTGTTCTCAGCTATTATACTGTGCAGAGACCTGCTGGAAAACCTGCTTTAAGATCTGTGGCTCACCTCTGGGCGCTCCCTGGAAATGCAGATCTGGGCCACACCCGTGGCCCAATCAGGCCCCACACTTGCACAAAGCTGATGCTCCTCTTTGCGGGCACCATGGAGAAGCATGGCTTAGCGTGGGTCTGGTGCTCAGCTCCCATGGGTCCCACCCTGGTGTGGGAAGGAGAAGGAAGAGAAGGACGCTCAGGCGTGCCGGGGTGGGGGTGGGGAGGGGCAGGCTGCATCAGCCTCTTCAACCCAGACCTCAGAGGACAGGCCGCACCAACTTCCTTCTTCTCTTTATTCTGTTCTGCCCTTTCTTTTGTCATGAACAGGATTTTTTTTTTCCTGAAGTAGTTGCTTTCTCTGTCTCTCATACACATACTCACAACCACACACGCACACATTTCCAGTTGCTCGTGACAAATATCAGAAAATGCGGCAGCACGGGTCTGCTGTTCGCAGGTGTGCAGCCCCTGGGCATGTGCCATAGCGTCAGAATCTTCAGTCCCCTCCACCCCCACACTACACAGCTCACGTGCAGACAGAACCTGTCTGGCTACTGAAAGCATTTGAGTCTGTGACCCCTGGCTACACCATCCTGGTTTTAAATTTTTCTTTGTAGATCTCAATCTGTACTCCTTAGATCCTCTTTGGATTTTACCACTTGAAGAAAAAAAAAAAGTTTTTAACTTAAACATTTTTAGCATTTAAAAAATTATATTTATTTCTCATTTGTCTGAAAGGCTCCTCCAGGCAGGGTACCCCCATCAGCTGCTAGGGGCTGGCCCGTGAATTTCAGCCCGAAATTATGGACTCAATCTGGGTCTCCCTCCTCAGTGGGCAGGACTCAGCTGCTTGAACCAGCACCTGCTACCTGCCAGGGTGTGCAGCAAGGAGCTGGAATTAGAAACGGAGCTAGGAATTGAACCCACGCACTTGGATATGGACGCAGATATTCCCAAGTGGTGTGCATTTTAACAGCTGCACCACACATCTGCCTTTGCTTTTTAAAAAAATGGTGTTTCTGAACCCTGAATCAACAAGAGGTTAGCTAAAGTGTGTTATTCCAACTGTAACAAAAATATCTCACTCCATGCCTCCTGCTGCTTCTAATTGGCTTCCACAGTTTTAACATTGCTAGGGCCCAGTCTGCTTCTAAAACCTTTTACAGGGATCTTGCTTTTTTTTTTTTTAACCTCCTAAGTGTATTCCCTGGCATTAGCTCTTCAATGGCCATTGTGCTGTTCCATTTACACTATCAGAGATTTCACTTTGCTGATCTGAGAGGACAAAGGAATGTCTTCCTCCAGGGTAAAGTGCCTCCAGGCTGAGGGGCCGGCCAGCACTTAGCAGAGGCAGGGCTGCTCCTATGCCATCCCACACCCTCCAGAGAATTTGGTGGGGGAAGGGGGATGGATTGAGTTCAATGGAGGCACCGTGTGAGGAGGTCTGAGTTTTCTCCTGTGAATAATAGTTTCCTCTTTGTTAGCTGGAGTAAGGGAACTTGGCCTGCACCTTGGGGTGGAGGGGGGGAAAGTACTACTATGGGCTAGGGAGAAGACGGTGTGGGGGGGAATGGAAGGGTGTTCTGGCTGCAGGTGTAATGACATCGAGGCTCCAACCCAGCTTCCCTTTGCGGTCTCCCTCAGCTCTGCCCCTGTGAGTGTTTACTCCCTTCACAGCCAGTACCAGCTGAAAGAGTTCCCTGGGTGATGGCTTCCCCCCACCGCCCACCCCCCCACAACCAAGAGAGAATATCTCTCCTGATAGTTCTGGGAGAAACAAGGGAGTTTTAGAATTCTTCATGGGAGTCTTATGATCAGTGGTCACCACGGGGTCATTTGCCCATCTGTGAGAGCTGCACAGTGGCTGAGGGAACATAAGGAGTTAAGGCTCACTCTGTGAGTTTTGGGACTCATCATCATCTGCACAGCTGTTTCTTTTTTTTTTTTAATTTCATTTTTCATATTATTTGCATAGTCAAGGGGGATGCATGCCCATATAGGTGCTGATTGGAGTGGGGCAGCCAGGTATGGAGGAAAGTGGGTGGGACACATGTTTCAGTGTTTTTTTTTTTTTCCTCTGTGTCTTTTTTTTCCTCCTATGTCTGCAGAGGAGAAAGGGGAGGGGGCTCCTCCTGCTGTCAAACATCAGCACCCAGGGATAGGGGACAGTCCTTTAATGGTGACCTAGAGACCCGGATGTATGGTTTCAACAGCCCTGAGACATTGTGAGTTTCATTGCTCCAGGGATGAGGAAATCTGCTCAAGGTCTACCGGTCACAAAATCCACCTTAGTGCATCCACAGACCCAGGAACACGCCGCAAAGGTTGGACAAGAGAGTGATCCAACTTGTTCTGCTTTTTATCCTTTGACAAGAGAGTTGACAGCTCCTGTCCTAGAGGAGCTAGCTGTCATGTCCCCCGTGTGCGTCTGGACATGCTGTCCACTGCACAGGCATCAGCCACTGAGGACGCCCAGACCTGATACATGCACTCCCAGGTCAAACCACATATTCCGTGATTTTCCCTGTGGCTTGGGTTTGAGTTCAACAGTCTGATTGGGATGTCCCTTAAGAAACTTCACCCGGGAGGATCCCAGACCTGTTTCTTGTGTGCAACAGTCATTACAAGGTCAGGTGTGGTCCTGTCATCTGCACCAGGCAATGCACCTACTGGTGGATACAGTTGCTTGGTCAGTTCTGCCTCAGCCCCACATCATATGTGTCTGCTGTGGCCCGGCCCAGCCACCCACCACAGACGCAGTCCTCACACATGCTAGCAAATACCATGGCCTAGTCGGGATAACTCCTAGCAACTTGCACCATCCCACCCCCAACCTGTTTTTATGCATGCTAGCTTCTGCTGCAGCCTATTCCATCCCAGCCTGCATTCCATCTAGCTGTCTTGCACACCGCTCAGTGCTACAGCTTAACTTGGCCTGCCCTGCCCCCAGTCCTGGCCCTAAGGTATGCCAACAGGTGCAGTCATCTTGTTTAGCCTGACCCACCCCCAATCCTGGTTCTTGTGCTCACCAGTGATAGGTCCAGCCTAGCAGAGGAATGCGCAGAGTTCCCCTGCCAGGCATGTTCCAAGCTCTGCATCTTGCACCTGTCAGAGGGTTCTGTGGTCCAGCCTGGTATGACTTGTAGCAAGTCCCAGCACTTAGCTCAGCTGCTCTGTATCCATTCTGACTCTCATGAACACCAGTGGGTCCAGCAGCCTTGCCCAGCCTGGCCCATACCCAGCCTGGCCTGCCCCTAGTCCCAGCTCTCATGCCTACCAGTGTAAGCAGCAGCCCAGCAAGAAAGTCCCCAAAGATCCCCGCAGACCTGCTCCCATCCTGGGGTCTTACATGTGCCAGCAGGTGGTGAGACCCAGTCTGAGATGGCACACCCCCAGTTTCAGCATTCACTAGCAGGTACTGGCAGCCTGGCTTACCCTGGCCCTCCCTCAGGCCCAATTCTCACCAGTAGGTACAGAAGTCTACCGCAGCCTGGCCCACCCCCAGCCTCCAGGTGAACTGGCAGTTACTGTGGTCCAATTCATCCTGACCTGCACCTTGTTCAGGCAGATGCTAAGCTCTGGCCCATTCCGACCTGGCCCTAGACCCAGTCCACACAAATGCTGATGAGTGCAATAACCTTGCCTGGCCCAGCCTACCACCAGCCCAGGCTCACATGCCCCCCGAGAGGGAGCCAGGGACTAGTAGGAGGATTCTACAAGTTCTCCTGCCAGATCTGCTCCCACTTCCAGATCTCATGTGTACCAACAGGGGCAGTGCCCCTGTGTGATATGGTCTGCCCTCAGTCCTCCCTTGTATGTGCCAGGAGGTGCTGCAGACTGGCTCTGCTGGGCCTTTTCCAGCTCCAATGCCCACAAGTGTCAGGCGGTTTCCTGTCAGGTGAGTTCTGTGGTCCAGCCTGCCTCATCCCATCACCTCCCCAGCTTTCTGCATAAACTATTGGGTGCTGCATTCCCACAGAGGTAAGTCTACAGTTCCCCTACAGAATCTGCCCCCAGATCCAATTCTTTTGTGTTCTGGTGGGTGGTGTGGTTCATCCCTTGCTCCAGTACTCATAGGTAGGTGTTGTGGTATAGTACAGCCAGGCATGTCCTGCAGCCCCAGCTTTTACAAGTGACAGTAGGAAGCCCCGCCCAGATCACCCAATGTGGGCAGTTGAATTGGCTTACCCAGACATGCCCTCCAGTTCCCATCAAACCATTTCGTTTCAGCTCCCTTGCCTACCTGCTAGTGCAGTGGCCCGTTCTGTGAAAGACCCCAGAATTCATTCCTTCCCTGTCACATGCCCTTGGTGGCTCCCACTGCAATACGTCCCCAGACCTCTTCCCTGGACAACCTGCCGTTTCCCTTCCTGGGGGGCAAGGGTGGTGTGTCCCAATCCAGAGTTGCTTGCCTTCCTCATGTATCTTTCCTCCAGCAGCATAACACTTGTAACCTAGGTACTAGGCAGCCTAGGCAGTTGCGTATAATTGCGACATTGCTATTTGACACATAAAGGAAGAGTCTTTGCAAAGGGCCATTGGTGTTTTCACCAACATAGAACCTTAACAGCCAAAGGATGACAAGAGCTTTACTGGAATATCAACATTTCACAGGGTCTGTCTGATCAGCAAGGGCTGCCATAGCAAAATGCCTTAGACTGGGCGGCCCATAATAAACTTGCATTTTGAACACTTTTGGAAGCTGCAAAGACCTGCATTAGTGGGCCAGGCTGACCTGGTTTCCTGGTCAGAGGCCTCTTCCTGGTTTATAGATAATCAACTCCCATGGCAGAGAGAGGGAGAGACATCTCTCTCTTGCTTTTCTTGTCAGACCATAGTCCTATTGGCAGGAAGGGGGAGACTAAGCCCATGGAGGTGCCCAAGTATCAAATATCACCTTGGTATGTTTGAACAGCTGCTCTGCACTCAACTTGAGCCACACATTGTGAGAATTGGAGGTATGGAAGGATAGAATGAAGCGTAAAACAGGTAACAGATTCAGGGGTGGCACGATGGCTTAACTACTTAATCCTCAACCTGCAATCGCTGGCACCCCATATAGACAATGGTTCATGTTTCGGCTGCTCCACTTGTCGTCCAGCGTCCTGCCTGTGGCTTGGGTATGCAGTGGAAGATGGCCCAAAGTCATCCCTAACCCTGCACCCATGTGAGAGGTCTGGAAGAAGTTCCTGGTTTCAGATTAGCTCAGTGCTAGCCATTGTGGCCAGTGGGGAACGAACCAGTGGATGGAAGATGATTCTGTTTGTCTCTCTTTCTCTCTGTGAATCTACCTTTCCAGTGAAAATAAATAAATCTTAAAAAAAAGAAAAGTAACAGATTCGGTTTGTGCCTTAAAGGACTTCAGCTCAGTAGGGAAGCAAGATCAACAAGTCATAAACTAGAACAAATCCTGTGAGGCAGAATAAGAGCTCAGGGAACTCCAGAATGACTGGAGTTAATGAGCCTTGAAATTATCCAAACAGTTTCCGGGAGGAGTTGATACCAATGCTAGCATTTTAGAATAGTGGGAAGGGGTAAGACATGTATAGCAGGATAAAAGCCAAGACCAGGGTAGTGATGGAAAGCGGGTCAGGCAGCCAAGTGGTTTCACAGAGCAGCACCTAATGACTTCATGAGCCAGGCAGTGGGGCAAATGAGTGGGGCTGGTGGTTCGCTTATCAACAATCAGAAATCCAGGGTTTAACGTTCAGGTTGGGGGAAGCAATTGGAGGTCAATTTAGAAGTACTTGTTGTGCGACACCAGTAAATGAATCCAGTAGTTGTAATTTCATCACGAAGGAGAGCAAAGATATGAGCACCAGTAGGACTGAAGTTGGGGGAGAGTTCAGTCATCATGCAGTTGACAAAAGAGACTTGGGGGAGGAATGATGTCCCTGAGAAAAAATGAGGAGAAATGCATGGAAGAAGTGCTCAGCAGGGGACAGGTGTTTGGTGCACTGGTTAAGGCACACTTGAGATCCAGGCACCTCATACTGGGAGGGCGTAGGTTCAAGTCTCCATCCCCTAATCACCCAGTTTCCAGTATCTGAGTCCCTGTCACCCACACGGAAGACCCAGAAAGAACCCAGGGCTCTTGGCTCTGGTCTGGCCCAGTCCCAGCTACTACAGGCATTTGGAAAGTCAAACAGCACACAGAAAAACTCACTGTCACTTGGACTTTCAAATAAAAATAGACAAATAACATTAGAAAAAAAACCTTGGTAGCCATTAGCACACACCAAAGGATCTAACAGCAAACAGCATAATAATCTAGGTCTGCTTATTGACAATGGAATGAATTCAACTCTGACGTTGCCAGGGCACGCACAGCATTTAGAGCTCCGTGAAGGTGACTGTTCACTGGCTTGATTATTCCAGAAACAGTGTACGAGTATAACATCCACAATGCCTAGCATGCATCAGGGGTGTTTAGAAGTTATAGCAGCATTCCTGCTTCTGTTGAATCTAAACTTTTGGACATTATTCATTACCTGTGCCTGCAGAAATGGGGACTGCTGTGTTTCTCCCATTGCGAGGGGTTACTTAATTCAGTTTGCACGGGCATCCTCTGACAGTCACACCGTGCAGGTACATTCCAGGAAGTGTTCCCAGTGGGCAAGGAGCCTGCAGACACTGACGGGTGACCCAGTTTTCTCGCTGGAGTGGGGGTCCTCTCCCTGGAGTCCACCTCGGCCTTTGCTGACTCTTGCAGTCTGCTCCTACTGATCTTTTTCTCCAAAGCAGCAGCTGCCGCAGACAGTCCAGTTTCGGCGAAGGCTGGAAGGATAACGTGTCTGCCTTCACACCCCCGACTCCCACTGGGTCTCCACTGAACTACCCACAGCCAAGCCTCCCATTGGAGGCCTTCCAAAACCCTTCCCTGCCGGTGACAGGCCATGTTCGCCACTGTCACAGCCCCTTGTTACAGTCACCCTGCCGATGGGTGGGATTTCAGAAAACGGCTAAGAGGATCAACGACACAGCACCTGTGGTGTTGCAGTACCATCTAAGGCCTGCCCATTCAGTCCCTCCTGCTTGGGAGTGGCTTTGAACTTGCCAAACGTGTGAGGTGAGGCAGTTTTCAGACATTGCTGAAAAACTTAACTAAAAAACAGATTAAACTGATGTTCAAAACTGTAAGGATTAATCAGCTAATGTGCATATGGAGACCGTGAATGGCACCTGCTTGTTCAAAGGCTGTTTATGAGCCGGGCCAAGGAAAAGCAAACAGGTAGCGTTTCTCCACTTGCCGAATCACTCCACAAGGCTCAGAAGGAAGGAGATGAAGGTGGACGTGCCATATGCTCCTTTCTCTAAGGCAGAAGTCCATAGTCCATTTGCTATCGGCTCAGCGCTTTTTGAATCCTAGGATATTGTTTGGTAAGCCAGTGCTTCAGCACGCCAAGGAGCAGCACCTTGAAGAACTACACGAGTTAATATATTTTCCCTAAATCAGAGCAAATTTCTTCTCCTTTACTGAATCAAGAAAGCTAACTCTCAAAGAGGCCTAGAGTGCTGTAGATAACTCCATTAGGTAACACAACTCCATTATGCTATATTCCATTACAGTCTAGCCAAGGGTGTATTGGGGGGCTTATTACACACTGTGTAGTAAGAGGGGGAACATAGCAGACTTCATGCTGCTTTTCATCAAGGCTTTCTGCTTTGTCCCACATGGAAATAACCCCAGTCTCCTTATTTCCTAAAAAAAAAAAAAAAAAGCCCAAATGTTAACACCAAGGTAGAAGTTATCTTATAGGGCGGACTGAGACAGGGTAACTATAGCCACCACTTCAGACATTTATGATTTCTTTGTTCTGAGAACATTAAAAACCTTCACCATTAGCTATTTTGAAATAAATACAGAATTTTTGTCCACCATAGTTACCTTACTGTGCAATAGGAAGCCACTGGAAAATTGTTTTTAAAGATTTATTAATTTTTTTGGAAAGGCAGATATACAAAGAGGAGGAGAGACAGAGAGGAAGATCTTCTGTCCACTGATTCACTCCCTAAGTGACTGCCACAGCCGGAGCTGTGCATATCCAAAGCCAGGAGAGCTCAAGCCATTGCTATCATTTGCGGAATGAACCCAGCAAATGGAAGTTCTCTCTATGTCACCCCTTCTTGCCTGTAATTCCACCTTTCAAATAAAAAATAATTTTTACATGTGTTTATTTGAAAGGAAGATTCACAGAGATAGAGGAAGAAAAAGATCTTATACGTGCTGACCCACTCCCCAAAACTGCTGGGAGAGCTGGGGATGGATCAGGCCGAAGCCAGGTGCCTGGAATTCCATCTGGGGTTCCAGATACTTGGGCCACTTGTTGTTACTTTCCCCAGGTGCATTGGCAGGCAGTTGGAGTGGAAGTGGAGCAGTCATGTGGGATGCCACTGTCATATGTAACAGCTTAAGCCACTATGCCATGTGGCTCAGAACTGTGTATGTTTATGCTAGAATTGTGAGGATTGTAAGCAAGAGATTTATGCCTAAATAACCATACTAACCCCCAAAGTGCCTAATTATGGCATTCCTGAAGAAAGGATCCTCCTGAACTTCATCCGCATTCAAAAGGAACAGAATATCCGGCTAGAAGAGATTTCAGAAGCCCTTGGAGGAGCCAGGATCTTGGTGTAGCGTATAAATCCTCTGTCAGCACATGAGTGCTAGTTCATGATCCAGTACCTGCTAATGTCCAGGAAAAGCAGCAGAGGACGGCCGAGTGCTGGGGCCTCTGCACCCACATGGCACTCCTGCATCCCGGGGCTTTGTCCTGGTCTAGCTCTGCCTTCTGGGACCATCTGGAAAGTGGTTCTGTGAGGGGTGCAGCAGGCTGATCCCTTGCACCTGCTTGTCAGCCTAATTGACAAGGGACAGTGTAGAAATGGAGTTTCCGTGTTTCTCCCTTGCTGCCTCCTTTGGCACCAGTCTAGTTAATTGACAGAGCAGAAATGGCTGCCGAGGCTCTGGCTCTTGGCCCCTCCTGCTTTCTATCGTGCTATATAGATCTATTAGTTAACTATGGGAAAACTTTGGGCTCCTGCAGCTCCCTTCCTGGCTCCTGCCCTTAGTCATTGAATGTGTGGAAACATTGTTTTCTACAATTTGCAATCTGCTTGGAGGATGAGAGCTTAAAAACACCTGACTTCTGTCATGTGGGGCAGCGGCTCCTGGAGTGTAGCAAGTGCTGCTGTCATGAGCTTGGGTAATAAACACTCCTCCTAACATCCTACATATGGGTCTCTTGTGCTGTGCAACAGATCAATGGATGGAAAATCCCTGCTATCCTCCACCAAATCTGTACCCCCCACCCTGCCCCATCTGTAACTTTCACATAAATAAATCCATCTTGAGAAAAAAAAAATCCTGGAATCCCTGTACCTTTATTGATAAAGAACGCACTGAGGGGCCCAGCGCAGTGGCCTAGGAGCTAAAATCCTCACCTTGCATGCACCAGGATCCCATATGGGTGCCAGTTCTAATCCTGGCAGCCCCACTTCCCATCCAGCTCCCTGCTTGTGGCCTGGGAAAGAAGTTGAGGACAGCTCAAAGCCTTGGGACTCTGCATCTGCAGGGGAAAACTGGAAGAGACTCTGGGCTCCTGGCTTCAGATTGGCACAGCTCTGACCATTGCAGTCACTTGGGGAGTAAATCAGCAGATGGAAGATCTTCTTCTCTGTCTCTCCTCCTCTTTGTGTATCTGATTTTGCAATAAAAATAAATAAATCTTAAAAAAAAAGAGAGAGAGAGAGAACACACTGAGACAACAAGTCTGAGAAATTGAGTGATGTCTCTGATTGGCTGCTGGAGGAAAGGAGGCTGACTCAGGACATTTTCGAAGTGCTAGCCCCGGGCTGAGGCTGTGGCTGAATTTAAGGAACCTGGTGGTCAACTACCAATGTCAAATAAGGTAGTGTTGAGGCGATAGCACAGACCATTTTCTGGAATGAAATCAACTGCATTGAATGTTCAGCTACGGTATTGGTTAAGACATATCAAAGTTACATACACTAGGAATAATATGAACTCTTAAAGACCAGAGCCTGTACACAAGGCGGTGGTATTTCCCCCTCATTTTATCAGGTTCTGTAGGAATAAAGACATTGATGGAGGCACCTCTTCCCCTCTCCCTCCCTCTCCCCGCAAGGTCCTAGTTTTATAGACAGAGAAACAGGAAACAGAGCCAGAGAGAACTTACATGACTTATTCAAGTTCATTGAACCTCTTTGGGGATGTGGACCAGAAGTGAAGCTTCCTGTCCCCTGTTCTGTGGGCTTCCCCATAGCTGTCCCTGCCTCAGGCCAAAGTGGCAAGGTGGTGGTGCTAAAAGACTTCCTTTGTTGATTCTGATTTTATGGTTCAAGACTGAATCTGCTCTCGAGAGTGGGCCAACCATTTCCACTACAAACAGGAACTATGAGCACTATACTGTCCCCCATGGTTCCTTTCCTGGAGGGAAGGGGGGCCTGTTCAGGGATTACTCTGTGGCCCCCAAAGGCTGTGCTGAAACACTGGCCCTACTATTTTAGAATGCAAACATTCTCAGCAAAAGGAATCACCACTGATGCAGACAGCCCATACGGGTACAGAGTGAACCAATGTGACTGGTGTCCTGACCCAAACAAGCAAGACAGAGAGCAGGATGCGCGCGAGGGGACAGACGCACAGGGAGAAGATGGCCATCAGGCCACAGTGGCGGAGTTGGGCTCAGCGGCAGAGAGGGGAGAAAGGCATCACCAAGCCAAAGGCAGCTGGCCACCACCAGAATGCTGGACAGGCCAGGCACTTTCCTGGATGGCTGCCCTGTGATTTGGGCTCTGCCCATACCTGAATTTTGCACCTGTGTCCTCCAGAACTTGGGGACAATGAGTGTATGCAATTTGAAGCTGCTGGATGAGTGGCACTTAGCTAGCACTAGCCTTCTCAAGAGTGACATGCTCTCCAGCTGACTGCCTGGGTCAGCGGTGGGTACTCCTGTGGCTGCTCGTTCACAAAGAGCTTCCAGAGTCAGCTTTCCCAAATGGGAGGAAGATGAGCAAGAGAGGGAACATTGGCCCCTCTGCTCTCATCATTTTGGAATTAACTGGAAAAGGAAAATGTGTGACTGGGTTGTTTTCAGTTTGCATTTGCTTTTGTGGGCACGAGCATAGTGTCGTTTGCATGATGAGCTGTGTCTTAGTTCCCGTTATTATTGGTTTTTTGATATTCTGTCCATCTTTGAAACTGACTCTTTGGGATTCAGTTGTGTCAAGCAATCTCAATGTTTAAAGCATGCATTTCAGGAGAAGGTAGAAATGCCGATTTCCTTTAACAGTAAAAAGAAAGAGTTTTTAGTGTATCAAGAATTTTCTGATACATAAACATCCTTACATTGAATAAAGACCAGACAATTTTTCCTTTTGTCTAAAATTCATATCATCTAAAAGAATCCTAGCATAGTTTGACTCTTGCTAGTTAAATGAATGAGTTGGGAAAATTAACATCATGTTACAAGATGAAAAATGAAGACAGTGCATTTGAGTTTCTCACATCCTCTTGTTCACTGGCAACATTGTGTGTGTAACTTGTACATGGGCCCCTGCATGCTACAGTTCACTGTTCAGTTTTGGCATTGTTACTGTTCCTGGACACCATCAAATGCCAGAGTACTCATCATTCTTATTTAGATAGGAAATTGATGTGAGCATGTATGTCTTACACGTAGAAGTAGCCAGAATCCTTTTCTAGTTTGAACTGGCTATTGCTGTATCAGAAGTTTTTAATATAAATACTAATTTGCTTGTTTCACATAGGATTATTTGCTTGTAACATATAAATGCCAGAAGCTATTTCAAAACAACTTTATTGTTGTTTTGTACTATCTTGTCATTTGTCTAAGGTGACATCTGAGGCTGTTTTGAAAAAAACAGTTCTTTCCATTTTTAATGTTGTGTGTCTAGTGGCCTATTTCTAATTAGGCATGCTTTTTTGATGAGTTTTACATAGTTGATTAGAGCGTAGAGGGTTAAAGGCTGGAGGAAAGTGGGTGAGACCATTGTTTAAGCATTCCTTTTTTTTTTCTTCTTGTTTCTGGAAGAAGGGGGGAGATAAGGGGAGGAGCCACACCCACCCTCCCAACTATCCTAGGGTCCCTTGTGTGGGGCATGCTCCAAGGGTTCTGTTTAAGTGGTTTTGAAAGTTCAACAGTTCTGAATTGCTGTTGATCTCCCAACTCTGATCACGATGAAATCTCCAGAATCCACTGGCTGACATAGTCCACTTTCGAGTCTTCACCTGCCCAGATTTTCAATGCCAACATTTAGCTGGGGTAGTTGATCAATTTGTTCTGTCCTCTGTTAAGGTATCAGGTGTCGTCTGGAGGCTCCAATGTATTGCCATACCCTCCATGTGCATCTGGATATGCTGTCCACTGCTCTGTCTAAACCATTAAAGAGGCTCAGCTCTGGCAGATGCACTTCACAGTCAGGCCATGAAACCTGCAATTCTCTCTATGGTTGGATTCTGAGTCCAGTAGTTCATTGGGGGCGGGGGTGGTAATTGGCAAAGAAACCTCATCTGAGGTGATCCCAGACCTGATTCTTGTGTGTGTTTGCCAATACAGGGTCCGGCACAGTCTGTCACCCAAATCAGCCTACGCACACACTGGTAGTTGCAGTCAATTGCTGGGTCAGTTCTGCCTCCAGCCCTGTTTTCTACACAAACCAACGGGTGTTGCAGCCCAGTCCTCCCCACCACACACTCAGCCTTCACGCAAACCAGTGGGAGCTGCAGCCTAGTCGGAGCAACCCGCAATAAACCCCACCAGACCTGCCCCTTATCCTGGTTCACGTGCTTGCCAGTATATACAGCTGACTGGTCCAGTCTGTCCCACACTGGTGCCAGCCGGTGTCACTATCTATCTAACCATGTCTGCCCCTAGTCCTGGTTCTTATGCTCACCAAAGGAAGTGGCAGCCTAAGAGGGAGGTACCTACCTTTTCCCTAATGGGTTCATGTCTACTCCTGTATCTCGCATAGCAGTTGATGCTGCGGCAAAGCCCAACCCACCCACACCCACTCTGGCTTATGCATTACCACCAGGTATACTCAACCCAGCCTGGCTTGCCACTGATACAGCTCACATGTAGGCCACCAGGTATTATAGCTTTTTGGGCCTGATCTGCCCCCAATCCCAGCTCTCAGGCTCACCAATGAGAGTAGTGGCCCAGCAGGGGGCCTCCCACAGCCTTCTACTGGGTTTGCCACCCACCCCCCCCCCGCCCCACCGAGTCTCACATGTGCTAGTTAGGTGCTATTGCTCAGTCTGGCATGGCCTGCCTCACCTTGGCATTTGCCAGTGGGTGCTGTGGCCTGGCCCAGCCTGGGCCGCCCCCAATTCTAGCTCATGCTGTTGGGGGCTTTAGCCTAGCTCAGCCCTGCCAGCTCCCAGTCCTGGCCTTAATATGGACTGGCTGGTTTTGTAGCCTGACCTGGCCCAACCTACGCTCCATTCTGGTTCTTGGATTTGCTAGTGGGTGATATGAACTGACCAAGCCTGGCTCACCCCAGAACTGTACCAAATGTTGCCAGTGGGTACTGACTGTATCCTGGCCATGTCTGGGCCACCAGTGTGGACTGGGTTTGCAATGTGTCAGACTGGGCTAGACTCCAGCACCCACTGGTGCTCATGAGAACCAGCGTGGGTATAAGATGGGCTGGGCTAGGTCTCTGCCCTTGCAGAGCCATGCGTGAGCTGTGTCTGGGTGTGAACAAGGTTTTGCTAGAGCACCCAAGAACCAGAATCGGTGAGGGCTGGTCAGGAAAGGCCACTGTTCCTGCTAGGTCAGGAGGTAGACTAACTAGGGTTGACCCATGGAACCACCGGTGTGTACGAGATCTGACATTGGGAAAGATGGAGGAGCTTGGGAAACTCCTCTGTCAGGACACAGTCCCTGCAGGTGAGCGCAAGAACCAAGGAAGCAGCCCAGACACAGTTTGCTAATTTGTGCATGAATCCATAAATGTTGGGAGAAAAATTCTAAAACATGATTTCAAGTGTAGTCTGTATTTCCATACATACTTAAATTTTAGAAAAATTAAGTTTTTCAATAGGATGCAACTTCTGAATTTGTATTCTTCTGAAATACTGGAAACCTATTGTTGAGAGGGAACAGATACTGAAATGTTAAATTATTTTACCTGGTTACAATTAGGTCCTATTTAAGGCTGGTTCCATAACTGTAAATTAAACAAGTGATACTATCATAATTCCATTAAGCTCAATGTTTTCTAGTACCTATTTAGCTATTCTTACCCCAGTATAGGAATTCAACTGTAGTGTTCATAGTCTTGGCATGTATGATAAATTGTTGATATAATCAAGACTCAAAGAAACCTCAAACAAATTTATACAAAAAAAGAAAAAAAAAACACTTTATTTTCCACAAGGAAGAGCAATAGGAATAATTAAATCATTTCCCACATAGTTTTCTTAAAACAGAGCCTACAAGGACATATTCAGCACCAAATAAAAAGAAAAAAAGAGAAAAATTACAAACAGCCATAGAATATAATCTATAAAGCAAACATTTAATATTGCACTTTGTTTTGCTAACATTTTGGATCTTTTCCTAATTGAAAAATCAGGAGTCTATCATGAATACTGGAATACAGCTGTGAACCTCACATCATGTCAGGAATTGACCAATATTTAAAAGAAAGTAATGCCTCTAAATGAGAGTAAGGAAATATTTTAGTGGACAAAACTTTATTTAACAAAGTTTCATAAATTTAAAAATGATCACAACTTGTGATCCAGTGCCAATGATCAGAATATTGGTCGTTCTTGCTTCACGTCTCATTTTTAAGAGTGTATGATGATCAATAATCCAATGCTATGCATATCAACAATTGTTCCCTAGTCTTAGACATGAGAAGGGAGAAAAGGGATTTTCTGGATAATCCCCCTAAACAAAAACAAAACCACCAAATGCCCTTAATGCCAAATATTCCATTAGCTTCTTTTGAGGGGGACATTCACAAAATGATTTAACAACAATAAAAAAATATTTCACCCCCATTTCCTTATTATCTAACATTAGTTTGCTACGGGAGCCCAACCCTTTAACTGAATCACTTAAAACGCGATTCATTTTACACTGGGCTTTCTTCACCCTGTCAGCATTTTTCAAACATGAATTTTCTTCCATGTTTTCTTAAAGGCCACTTATGGAAAAGCCTATTTGTTTTGTATGAAGCTTTAAGACAGTATTTAACCAGGTCAAGCACCAAGCCAGAGTTACTGTTATTTTCAGCCACTTTATTAACGTGGGGTTAAATGGGAGGATAGATGTACTACCCGTTTCACACATATGTTGCAACATGAGATGCTGATTTGCATTAGAAACATCAGAGCCGAGTTCTTTCTGAATGAACAAAACCAGTACACTCGGTACCTTGGAATATGTAGTTTCAAATGTTATGAATGCTGGTATATTTGTTATGAGCCAACTGTTAATTACCTTTAAATGACTGTTCTTCCCATCTTCTCTATATAAACTCAAAATAAGTGATTTCTTGTGTTAACTGTTGTGTAGGTAATTGGAAACAGCATTTTTATTCACTTGCAGACTTATCCCACACACAACTGAAGCTGCTACCCCAGCAAACACCCCAACATTTGTAATCACAAAGTTAGACACTTTTGGAATAACTTGGGTTCTCACAGTCTGCCAAGATGGAGTAGCAAAGCAAATGTGTAACTTGAGCTCTCCAATGTGAGCCTCAACTTCTACATTCTTGTTCATTAAAACATCGTGCCTCAGCAAAAATGATTTCCAACATATGTGTTCCGGAGGTAATTAAGTAGCTCTATATAAAAATAAATGCACTTTCCCCAGTGACTGGTAAATTTCCATACTTCTAAAATAATAATAAAAAAAATAATTTTCAAGAGCAATAGCCCTCAGCTGTTTGCTGGTGCTTGCCACACTGCCTTTCTATAATCCACTCTTAGTTCTGCTAGTTTCTTCTTTTATGTAATGATAAAAAGGGGATGTGGGTGGGTTATCACTTTTGTGTATGTCCCGTCTCCAAATTTCCCTCTCCAAAAAACCAACCAAATAAACAACAACAAAATAACTCAACAGTGCAACAAAACACAAATAGCATTCCAACAGTTTGGCAAGTGATGCGTTCACCTGAGATTAAGTGATTTTAGGCAGTCAGTAACAAAATGCTGCTTTGCTGCAATAGTAGAAAGGCAACACATTCTTAAAAGAAACCAGGAAGGTATACAATCTTGACAAGTCTCTTATTAGCTCCTCCCCTTACGCTTCCCCCCCACGTATCTGTTGCGTATCTACTACAGTAGGCTGCAAAACATACAGCGAAAGGATTGGCTTGAAGGCATTTGATGTTTGTAAATAAATCCACAACAGGATCCAAGCTGCGGCGGTGACACCTGGTCAGCCAGGAGGACGATTCCGAGCATGTGCATACGCAGGTCAAGTCCAGGCTATATTAAATAAAACACAAAAGGCCAGTGCGTGTTTCTCATGTTAAATTTTTCTCAAAGCTTTCTTTTGTTCCTTGTCGTGCTGATCACAAACAAGTTTTAAAAGAGTATCAAGAGTCTGGCAGAAATTAAAAAAAAAAAAAGCTGTAGTGACATCGAACCGCACAATGTTAAGCATTGAGCATGTGCAAATTTTCAAATCAAAAGAAGGAAATCATCCCTCTTTGCAACGTGGTGTCTTGCCACATATGACCCTAGGCTAAGAAGACTGCTCTCAGTAGGTGCCAGTCTTAAAGGAGGAAAACTCAGATCTTCAGGCATGTTGGAGCAGTCCCAGGATGCTGCCGTTCAGGCTTCTAGAGTATCATCATTGCTTGTTTCATGTATTCGCCATTTTTCTGGGCAAAAGCATTCCACTTCCTCTGAAAACGTGTCTCCAAGATACTTCTGTGTCCTCAGCCGGAAGAGAGAGAGTTCAGAACCTACATCAACTTGATTCAACCAAGTGTTCCTTCAACGAGAGGGGCATGATGGCCTATCATCTGCTGACTGATCAGGATTTGGATCAATCTGGAAAGAATTGAATTGAGAAAAAATTTAGTTATTCAATGAGGTCTACAAAGAAAGCTGCAAATAACTAACTTTTGAGCACTAGTGAAAACTGTAATCAACTAATTAGAAAATTATAACCAAGTATTTCCTTTTCATATATGAAATATTTTGGTATATGGAAAAAGGATACTGACATTATCTTACTACTATTCAAGAACATGTCAGAATAACCCTTCTATTTCCAACATTAGTGATAAAATGTTATCACCAAATGCAGGCTTCACCTTGGCCTAAATACACAATAGAGAACATATCTTCACAGCAATGAACTTTGAGAAAGATCCTTTTCATTCCCCACGAAACTCAGCTCCTCCCTTGCTAGGCTTCGGGAAGCGGGAGGCTGCCCGGTGCTCTGGCTGACGTGAGCAGCTCAGGGATGTGACACACAGCAGGCCTAACATGGAGTGTGTCAGGAGGCAGCACTGCCGCCCCCCACTCGTGCACCCCCGATGTGCCCTGCAGTGATTTTCACATACATGCAAATTTCATGAAAATGAACGCATATCAGCTGCTTCGCAGGTAGAGAGACTATAGTCACAGAAAGGCACATTTCTTCCATAAAAATTTATTTCACAGAAATATCTGTTAGACAAGACTAATCCTATCTATTTGCATTTAAATATGAACAATGCAAAAAATGCTTCACCTTTTAAAGCAAACAAATAAACAAAAACAACCCAAACCATTTTTAGTTAAATATATCCTGAACCCTTTTTTATCTAAACTAATTCTTAATTTTCTTTGGTTTACTTTAAAGTGAGGCAGAAGTTCTTATAAATAAAGTAATACTTATAGTGCCATTATTTTAAAAGGCCCCTCTGGACCATCATGAAACTGCATCAACATGGAAATGACTGACTTTATAAGCAATGCAGTACTGTCAGAGTTAAGATGCAGCAAAACGTTATGACTTGGAGTTAATAGGATAGCAAGAATTACATCTATTGAAGAACGTGCAAGGGACTGTGAATGTGTTTTCCTGTTAGTGTCTGCTCATTCCAGGTGACAGACCCCTGCTCCCAGCAGCCCCGCCTGACACCCAGGGCCCAGAAAGCTCTGCCTCAAATGAGATACATTCCCATCACCTTTTCACGTAGGATTTTGTTTCCAAGTTTGTTTTTTCTCACTCTATCTGCACTTCTCCCAAGTAAGGGCCACGCTTTATTCACATTAACATGATATGAATAAAAACAGTCTCCTAATAGTGGAATTGTGATTTAAGAGATTATTGTAAATGTTATTTAATCAATGCTTACAAAATACTTGTTCTGTTGATGCTCAAAAATAAGAAATTATCCCTTCACCAATTAAAATGAATGAGACTGGATCACAATCTACTTTCCCAGTAATATTAAACAATCTGTGTCAAATTTAGTAAAATTTACAGTTGCAATCTTAGCTTTCAATCCAATGGCCTGAATTTTTTTCCTATTGTTTTCATGATAATCAACATCTGTGTGTGTGTGTGTTTTGTTTTTTAAGCTGCAATGCTGTTTTTTAGGAGATCCTGCCACCTCCTGAGGAGTGCTTACCTCTGAATATAGAGGTGGAGGCAAGAACCGAAACTCCTGGATATATGCAAACAGTGGTCCTTGAAGCGCTCTCTCAAAGTCATCACAGGCACTCACTGGTGCCAGATTGGTCCGCCTTTGTTCCTCCGTCACCACTTCGGCATAGCTGGGTGGCGCTGAAGGAGAAAGATACACGCAATTCGAACAGCACGTTCTTATGCATGTCAAGATACACAGAATAGTAGGTATTAAAATGGTATGTCAGGATAAAACAATAATTTACTTGGTGATTAAAACTAGAGACATACAACACAGAAATCTAAATTTAGCATTAATGACATGATATTCTCTTCAGAGAAAGCTAAGTTTATCTTTGCTAATGAAATATCAGAAACAAAGTAAAATATTCTTGATAACAATAAAAGATTAAGCTTAGACATGTAAATTACCTTCAGGTCTTTCAGGAAGGGATAAACCCAGCCAGTTCATATTCATGCTACACTGACTGCTGACACTTGAGGTTCTGCTGCCAAATGGATGTAGAGGAATGGTACCAATGACAAGTGGCAAATTAAGAAATAGATCCATAGCTCCAGGAATATCCACGTACACCTAGACAACAAAGAGACTCTAAGACTTATGTTTTAAAAATAAAATAATCTAATTTTATTGTTACTTGAGGCCCTCATTTACTTCATTTTCTGATTATATACATCAAGTTTCTCTTCTAAGTCCAATACCGTACATCTACATAGTCAATAGATACTTCACACTATATAAATATCTGAATCTGGGTATATATCCATTATAAAGAGTATAAAAATCAAATCCTGGATGTAAAACAAAATATCTTCATAACTTTAAATCCACACATACCATTAGTGAATATTCCACACGGATGATACTACAATCAAGGATTGAGGGAGAAACTGGTGGAATTTTCAGCAGTTTGCCGTTCCACGTCTCTGTCTTTCCAGAAGACAAGGATTCCCCGCGCAGGTTGGCGACCAGCTGTTTGACTTCCTTCATCTTCCCTTTGGCGTAGAAGGCCTGTGTTTGGTAAATGGCTGCCTTTGGCACCACCATTCGGGAAGAACAATTCTCAATTTCAGCAAATATCTGAATTGATTCACCTAGAGGGCAAAAAATATATATATATATAAATACATGTATTTACCATTAAAAACCCAAATCAATGTGAATCCTTTCAAGTAACCGAGTTAAAGTTCATGGATGAAAATGGTGTCCCAGGACTAACCATGCACAGAATCATGAAAATGAAGCTTTCATTTGTATTAGTTGCAAAGACCACGTATGTTACAATTTGGAAAACGAAACTGCTTAAACACAGCCTGTACTGCTCAGCAAAATCACAGCGCATACTGTGGACATTCAGCAGCGCTAGTCCAAGGGCCCGCATCGACCCCGACAGAAAGCACGCACCTGGGGTATAGCCCTTCCTCTCGATTTTGGCACTTAAGGAGATTGGGCCTGAGGTACAGAACCAGCAACACAGGGTCTTTTCTTTCGTGCCTGCTTGGGGTGACTGCAACAGAAATATAGAAAGAACAGTGCACGCATTAGTACATCACCAGAAGATTAAAAAATTAGTCCTAAACTTATAGAGAACATACAATTAAAAACACTATTTCTTTTCTATACCTATATATACTCTATTTTTTAAAACTTTCAATGACTTTATAATGAAACCATTATTTTTATCGTTATATAAATTTCTATTCAGTGAAATTTTCATTTAATGAAAGAAAAAAGGGTAGAGGGCTTAACACTCTATCCTGTAAACATTGTTTTAATCTGTTTATATACAGTAATTAAAGAACCAAGCATCCAAACAAACAAAAAAAAAACCCTTTCCATATTCCACTTAAACTTCCTTAAGATAAGGCAGCAAAGAGTTACATGGTTATAATCCCTAATGTTAACATCTTTTGAGAATGTAAAATTCAGTACTTAAAAAAAGGAAAACTGTTTATGTTGAAGGTTCATTCTTCCTTTGAAGATATTATCATTTGCTTAAATCAAAGTTTTTGAAGTCAAACTCAGATTTCATAAAAACAATTCCTTTTAAACGGAATTAAGTTTTTTCATCAAAGTGACGCTTCCCCGTCATTTGACAACTATCCCTATATTGGAACAATGCAATCAGTACAAATTTCAGACGATGGCATTTTCAAGTGAACAATATTGTTTTATAAATGACACTACTGCTGTATTCTAATCATTCAGGAAATGAATCTATGAATCTGCTTTTTTTTAATACTGCAGTCATATTCTTGGTAAGAGATACCTCATATCCTATATACTGGTATTAAATTTACTTAGTTACTATCATATCAAAAATAGGAGCATATTTCTCATCAATTTGTATGCTTTTAGCTGTACTTAAAATATGTATTTATGGAATTTTAAAATGACTACTATTTAAAGATTATGAGGATTCCATAGTTTCATATTTAAATGTCAAAAACAAAGAATGAAAAATCCAGTCCACTCTTACCAGTAATGAAGGAGTGTTGATATCTATATGCTCAAAGACTGTAAATTCCTTCTTTAACTTTACTGGTAGAAGCCAAGGCCTGTGCAACTCGGCTCTCACCCAATAGCGCACACTGCCATGTCGGCCTTCGAATGAGGTAGCAAGTGGTCTGTGCAGAATACAAAAGTCAACACATTAACCTTATACCTCCTTCTAGAATTACACAGTAGGTCAGAATACGTGTTAATCTATTGTACTGTTTAAGTACCAATAAGCATTAAATAGATACATCTTTCAAAGTTTCCAAAGGGATAAGTCATTGGGGAAAAACCTTTTGCTTTCACATAGCAATAAATTGTAAGTATCATAAAAAGTAGGCTCTAAAAAGCCAGAAGAATGCAATTCCTTTAAACTAAGAAAGGCTACTCTTAATACTGGTGGCAAAATAATGAAAGTTTAATGAGCAATGCCTGAAATGGTCAGGAATTTGAAAATAAAGACTGGTTTAACTCTATTCAGAAACCCTGGGCACTGCCTCGACATTCAGACCAAACTGCTTTCAGTGTTACACTTCTCATTAGCTATTACCTCTTTATGTAACAATTAACATGTATAAAAATCTTAGAATAGTCATTATAATTTCAAAAACTTCACAATTCACAAAGTCCACTGAAATTCTGAACAAGTGATTTACATTTCCCAGTTTACCCAAGGCCTCATTCTTTCTTGGCTGGCTTTCCTAACTTCACTTTATAGACTTAAACATAAGAATAGAACCTACTGACCTGTGCTAAGAGACAACTGTTTTTGAACTGCCAGATTTCATGACTTCTGGAAGAGCTTTCTCTTTTTTACAATTTAATGTTGCATTATTTACAAGGTAGAGTGCTAGTTTAAATTCATAAGTAGCACAGGTGTTTTTACTTTTTTTTTTTCCACCCTCATTTTAGTTTACAGGGTCCAGAAAAATAAAACTCAGCACTCCCAGATTTTAACTTGATGCCAGTCTTTCGGAGTTTATCACCATCGTTCATAACTAAGAAATAAATGACATCTGAAAAGATTCAGGTCCATCATCAGCCTCCTTATGTTCATGCTCTAGTACTTTTCTCGGAAAGATGAGAGCATGTATTCAAAATGATGCCCTTATAACTGTGGTAATTAGAGTACTCGGAAAAATCTCCTTTTTGAACTTTTTGGACCTACATCAACTCAAGGACTAGAATTTACACAGACTCATGTACCTTTGGCACTGGACATTGTTCTGCTAAGTTTATCCTCCTAAACAGTGAGCATTCAGTGCCAGTCTGCAGGTTTTAATATATGGCAAGAGGCATTACCACACAACAAGTTTGTATAATCTCTTGCAGCAACCTGCTATTTCATCAAGGATGTTTCACTTCCCCCCCTGCCTGACACAGTGCACCCGTTTGTAATCAGGTACGATGCATTCCCTTCAGGCCCAGCTCTTAGCATTTGGGTCATCTTCAAAGCAGCTCTGCACACAAGTGATCAAAATCCTACCAAGACAACATCACTGCTAAAGCTCAGGACATTTTTTTTTGTTGTTATTATTTTTACCTCCATGAATTAAGGCTATCGGTTAGCCTTTGCAAAACGTGGAATGCTATAAACTGAAACTGCTGAGATTCAGTAAATAACTCAGCATGACATGCCTGTTGTCTCACTGGCACCCTCTGAAACACTGGTGTTAAACCAGACATTTCATTTGATAAAAATCTCAGCAACTTTGCCACAGGATCCTACCATCGAGGTGCCTTTTCTATAATTTTGCCACAGATTAAAAAGTTGCTTCTTAGGTTGAACATACTGTTTTCCTCTAGCAAATTTCAATAAGGAAAAGGGTTTTTTTTTTTTTTTAACTGAAAACATCAAGTATTTGATTTTCAGAGACTTGTTTTGACCACGGGGGCCTGTGACAACTGCCTAAGCCTGCTAACACTTACGTCTGTGGAAGCTCGAAGCTAAAAGCATACTCGTGCCTTCCCGAAGAAATCGTGTGGAAGCCTTCTTCCGAATTATCTTCATCTACAAGAAAAACAGAAACTGTATTAAGCCTCTATACAGCCCTCACAGTGCCATGACCTCCAACCCATTCCTGCGATAAAGCAGGTTGAGGGCTTTAAGAGATCTGGGTTCTAGCTGCATCTTCATCAGTTTCCCTGGAGAAAGAGAAAATTTGGTGGTCAGGCGGCTTGCCTCTAAGGTGGGGGGGGGGGGATAAGCAGGGAAGGAGGGGGATAATGAGGGGCCGTATCTCTCCTTTTTCTCTCTCAAGTGGAAAAATGACCAAAACTAGAAAGCCAAAAGCTCCCTGTCTGAAGTCACACTAAGAAAATGCTACCTGTGTGTTTAATTCATCATGTGCGGATGCCACAAAAACTCTTTCATGTTAACACCTTAAAATCTGTGGGAGGGGGCGGGCGGGGAGGGGGGCGGTGCATTCCTGCCGATGTTACCATTCCCAAATCACTGGAAAACTGAGTAGCCACACTTACACACAAAAAGGAACCATGATTTTTCTATCAGTTTCATAGCTAAAAATAGCTCTTTGTTGCCCTAAGAAAAAAAAAATCACTAGAGCATCCCAGCAACACCACAAATGGGCAATTGTAGCAAGGGTACCTGAACTAACAATGACGTAAAAGGCGCAGATCTGGAAGGTGTCTAGGTACCAGGGCACCCTTTCGTCCCACGTCCTTGAAAATGTCAGTGTAAAACGAAGTCACTTTGCAGTCCCAAGAACATCTCCCAGTCCCTCCGTCCTCCCAGCCTGCACAGCGGCTGAGGTGAGGAGAGAAGGAAGGCGCAGAGGACGATGGCGTGGCAGGGGGCCGAGGGTCCCCTCAGCCCGTGACACCTCCTCAGGACCTCGGCGGGACGTGGTGGGGGACACCGGGGACCCCCGTCAACTTTTTACTTCACAGAGTGCAGCATCTCCCCCCCAAACGAGGGGCTTCCTCGGAAAGGTAGGGTTGTGTTTGTGTGAGAAGCACCTCCAAGCAGACACTTTGATCCTAAAGACCAGGGTTGACTGGCTTAAAAATATCTCCACATATTTCCCTCCTGCCTCGGGCAACTGCCCTGGGCGGCTCTCAGCCTCCCCATAAAAAACAACAAAAACCTAGCTGGGGACTTTCGGGGTGGGGGGCGTTGACACTCGCGCCCCTCCAAGGCGCCCAAAGTTTGCCCTTCTCTCTCCTTTTCTTCCCTTGTCCCTGCCTTTTTGTGCCAGCTCAGCACTCTCCTGGCAGCGAGCGGCGGCGGCGGCAGCAGCGCCGGCCGCGCCGTGGTAAACAAGTGCCTGGCTGTCAATCAAGAACTAGACCGGAGCAGGAGAGGACCGGCCTAAACCGGCGCGAGCAGATCCCAGCCGGCCCGCCCGCGCGCCGCCGCCGCCGCCCGCGCGCCCCGCTATACATACGGCATACGTCGCGCTCGCGCCCGCGCAGCCTAGCCTGCTGCGCCGGGGCGGGGCGAGGGGCGGAGCGAGGGGGCCGGAGCTTCCGCTGCGCACGCCCCAGCCGGCGACCGGTTCGATCTGGCTCGGGCCACCCTGACACCTTCACGCTTCCAACGAGGGACATGGCCGGGCCATGGCGGGGAAGGGGTGGGCGCGGGAGCTCAGGGTCAGACAATGGCCTAGGCGGCAGGGACGCTCGCCGAGGGACCCCCCGAAACCTAGAGGAGGGTGTTTGGAACCCCCTTTTCTTTCCCCACCCCCCGACCGGCCATGCTACCACCACCTCCTCGCTCCCCTCAGGTAGCCGGACTGAGGAGGAGCAGCCGGGCAGGTGGGCAAAGAGCAGCTTTGTTTCAGCTGAGAGGAAAGGGGGAGTCCTTTCTGGAAGCCACTTTCTGACACCCCGGACGCAGGGTCCGCCTAGCTTCCCTCACGTCAGTCCTCCCCGCGGGTGTTTTTGTGGTTTTTTTGCGCCCCCGGTCACGGAGCGACACCTGTAAAAGCCGGCAGGAGCGCGCCCTCCGCGTGAGGAAGACTCGGGTCCTTTCTCCCTTCCGCGTCCTGACAGGGCAGAGGAGGGTCCCCCCAGGCGCCCCCCGAGGAAGCCGGGAAGGCCCCGGCAGCGGGGGCGGGCGCTCCGAGGGCCCCTTACCGGCGCACGCCGGTTCCAAGCCGCGCCCCAGCCGGCCCCGCTCGCCCCACCGCGCCCGCCCAATCCAATCAGCGCCTGGCATCGCCTTAGCAACAGGCTAACAAACGCGGCTCCGCCTATCGCCGGCCGCCCGGGGCGGGGCCTCGGCCGCCAGGCTAGTTTGAGAGCTTCCCAGTTGAAGTCATTGAAACTCTTGCCGACCCCAGAGCTCGTCCCCACGCGTGGCCCGGCTTTGGGGAAGGGGCGGTGCGGGGGGGTCCTGGCTAGGTGCGGGGGGCTTCGTGGTCTGTACCACGAAGTCGTGGGTGCGATTATGGACGGTGTGTGGTTGACTCCACAACTCGCCGGTCCCACGGTGCCATCACCCAAGTCTCAACTCCCTCAGAGAAAGAGAGAAATGCTTTTGTTCTCGCTAATTTTATAAAAGGCTGCATTGCCCAGAAAAGGCTCCAATTCGAACTCCTGTGTCCACCCTCCAACAGAGACCAGAACTGTCATGAAGGTAGCTTGGCATTTGCTAGCAGTCGGACTGGAAATTATCTCAAGATGCGAAACTGCCTAGGCTTAGCTATGGAAAGCCCACCGAAGAATTTATTTTACCTGAGCATTAAAAAAAAAAAACTAATAATGCATGACTGCTGTAACTCAAAGCCCCCATTATTTCTCCCTTGCCTTAGTTCCATCAGCACTTCCCGGGGACGGGGTATGTATTTTGGATATAAAAATGGAGATAAAAATAGACCTCTCTTCTTTCTGAAAAAAATAGTGAACATCTCAACTAAATGCTGCATTAAAAAGCAGAAGCACAAACATTACATAACCGGTTTTAACATTATATTCTTCTTGGGCTAGGAATTAAGTCACCGCCACCACCTGACGCGTGCAGCCAATCTGCTGAGAGCTGCAGCAGCGCCCCTCCTCACCACCCCCCAGAACTGGTCCGAAACAGGATTGAACCGCTTCTAACAAAGGGTGGAAACTTAGAAAAACAAGCTTAGAGTCTCCTATATTTCTCCAATGTAACCATTTAAACAATAGAGGGTGGAATCGGAGGACCCCCTTGCCCTCTTCCAACCCCAAACCAAGTGCAAAGTGCGGTCTACTTTTCAATTCCATTGGACTGGCAGGGGTTTCATTGAACGCGCGTTCCAAAGTTAGATGCTCGCGAAGGGAAGCTGCCGGCCCCGAGACTTGATCCCTGCCTCAAGGACAGGCGCTGTGCTTTTAACAATAAGAAATGCCTGGTGTATAATTTTAAAAGCAGTGCAAAGAATCAGTTAAAAAAAAAAAAAACCAAACACGTGGGGTGTTGGCAATACCATATGTCAAAATGAGCCAGGGAAACCCCGTATCAAAGAGCAATGGTCAATTCCTTATAAAAAATCTTGCGAGTGTTAATGTTCAAATGAAATGCATCCCATAACCCTGCTAAAATATCATTCCACGTCTTCCTCCAAGCTCAGCCTTTGATCTAGGGTTGTAAAGGCCGGGGCGGGGGGAGACTAACGCTGGATTGCAGCTTTCAGCAATCCGTCCGAACACGTTTCAGCACCGTGGAGGACTCGGGTTTGGGCAGAATTTCTGAGCCAGGTGCCAGTGGGGCTCCAGTGCGTGTGGCACGGAGCGAACGGGCACCGGGGCTATGGGAAAGCGCCGCTTGCAGTCTCCCTGCAGATGCCGGCATGCGTGACGGCTTCACGTCCAGGACCCCAGCCTCGCAACTTTGCAAACCTCCAGCAAACTGCGAGCAGCTCGCGGACGCCGAGCCAGCGGGTCTGCAGACCCGTGCACCACTCACCTCTTTCGTGTCCTATTAAGATGTCTTTATGGTTGAAATACTCGACTTCTTCCGTGTAATTCTGGGTGTAGGCAGTATTGGAGCCGGCGTTTCTCGATTCGGTCCAGCGTACTTTTGCATGTCCTCTCGCATGAATTTTCAGAGATTTGACTCTGATTTCCCCAGTCACTTCTAAATTCACCCTTCCTGAGACAGTATCCCCGCTGGAATACACGGGGACATTGCTGTCATTCAGACAGTCGAAGTTTATGGTCAGATTCTTCACCTTTCCCAGCACCATGTTGGTAACAACAACAACAAAAAAATCTATTAAAAAAAAGATAATGTAAGACCAAAAAAAAAAAAAAGTGAAGATCGCTATAAAATGTGACCTTCACTGAACACTGATCGGTGTCTTGGCCGTGCAAAAAAAAAAAAAAGAAAATTAAAAAAGAAAGTCTTGCAGGCAGGATCAGTGCTTCTTTAGGAACAGTTCATGGAGATTTCTTCCCAAGCCGGGGCGGCAGAGCGGCTGCGGCTCCGCGCTCGCGCTCGTCTCAGTGGTCTCGGTACAAAGACGGGCGGCCCGGGCCTGCCAGCTCACTTTAACAGCAGCTTTGTGACAAACAAGCGCAGTGCGCAGGCGCGCGCCGCGCCGCCGCCGGGCTGCCCGCCCCACACGCCCCCTCCCGGGCTCGCTCCCGGCGGCTGAGGAGCGGCGAGCGCGCCGTGCCCGCGGCTGGACGCGGCCGGGGGTACCCAGGGGCTGCCCGGGCGACAGGTGTGCCCAGCCGGCCCAGGGGCGCGGGAGGAGGGAGGCGTGGCCGTGGCCGCGCGCGGTCCCCGGTGCCGTGGGGTTTTGCCAAGCGCCCTGGATGAGAGGAGGAAAGAGGATGGGGGGGTGGGGAAGGGGAGCGAGAAACCGGTTGGGCCAGCGACTTGGTGGCTGGCTGCGCCTGGGCTAACGAATTTCACAAGAAAAACGCAATAAAAAAAAAAAAAGAAAGCAGGCCAGGGATGAGATTGTTCGGAGGCGGGCGAGTTCTGGGCGTGGATGTAAAAATGATAGCAATAAACTGGTGGACAGGGTGCAGAGGGCCGCGGGTCCCAGCCCAGAGGCTGGCCGTCTCCTCCTCTCGCCCCTGTTCAACGTGCAGACAGGGCCTTGGCTGCTTCCTCCATGGGAGAAAGAAAAAGTCCTTTTCTGAAGACCCTGCCTACAGCTCGACCACAGGGCATGGCATGACTCTAACCCTGGTGCTCAGGGAGTGACGGTGGTGGTGTGCCTCAGAAGTGCCACCTTAGCAGAAAGGCGAGGGTGACATGGCAGCCTGCTGACCTAATTGACAACAGGGTCTCCCCACCCCCCAAAAATCTCGGTTACAAGTTAGTGAAGGGAGTGAGGTGGCTGTGGAAAGTGTAGTGTAGAATACATAGATGTTTTAAATGATTCTATTTGGATTATTAATGCTGCAAAGCCTTGGTTTTCAGCATAGTGGTTCTCCTGCGTCTTAAAGCCAAGAACTGAGTCATTTCTCTCTGATTGTGAATGTTCTGGTTAAAAAGAAAAGACAGCAAAGGCTGCCGCACATGGTCCTGGCATCCCGAGCCCACGGGCACTAACTCGGTTAGATGGCTGACAAGCCACAGAACTGCTTGCAGGAGCATGGAAAAGGTGACTGAAAATGGTGGAGCTAGGCGGCCGTTCTGGGGAGGACTTGCGACCAGGCCCGTGTCTGTACGCGTTAGACTCTTTGCAAAGGATGTTTATGTAGATTGAGCTTGTGAGGCCCGATGGACTGTACTCCGTGCACGGTCTTGCTGTTTTAGACCAAACACGGTTGTATGCAGTTGGATTTTACTGGCGAAGGCGGTGTTGGGGACTCCAGAGCCGTGTCTGGAGGGATGTGTAATGCATAAACGCTGTGGACAGTGAGTGATGCCATTGATCTCAGTGTTAGACTGCTATGCTTAAAAGTAAGAATTTGTGTTTCTGTGGTGTATTTTCCCCTGTCTCTTGGCTGACACCTGGTGAAACACCTCGGTAACGCACCTGGGGCCTGGGCTAGTTTGCGTGGCGGATACTGCTTGTCTTTTTTCTCCCCCTAGTGGTGAAGTTGTTGGGCTGTCTGCTTGCACTCAGCACCCGGGTCTCTGATACCTAAGCAGCAAGACAGAGATTCAAACACCCAGCTCAGCGTGAGTACCTAAACTCATTACTACGTTTATAGTTAAAGTTACAAAGGGCAAGCAAGAATGGCAGTATTTTGGAATTTTTAGTGAGATTTCTCCAATTAGACTATAAGTTAATTTTTTTTTAAAGTAAGAATTAGGAGCTGGGATGATGGCCAATTGTAGGATATTCCGCCTATGATGGTGCTGGCATTCCCTGTGGGTGCCCGTTCCACTCCCAATCCAGCTGCAGTTAGGGCCTGGGAAGGCAGCGGAGCAGGGTCCCACTCCTTGGGGAGTGACCAGCAGAGGGGAGGTCTCTCTCCCTGTCCCTCCTCTGTAAATCTGCCTTTCCAATAAAAATAAATAAATCTTTTAAAAATATGAATTAGCTATGTAAGTAGAACTGCACTTAATAAAAGGAAACCCTAGGGATATATTTATAATGTGCAAACCTGTTTTCATTGGTGGCTCTTCCTCTTGCATGTATCTTGTGTTTGAAGCCTTTAGGGTCTTTTGAATCATGCGCACTGTTAGCTGTCTCACTGTGGCGGTGTTGCTTCCCTGGTGAGCTTCCAGGCTACGTTGGTAACTAACCAGCCAGGGTGCCGAGAGGGTCTCCCTGGCTCTGCTTTTGCTCGAGCCCTCATTTCCTTAGCTTTGTTTACATGGCTGCTTCTCTTGTGTCCATAGTCATTTGCTTCATTTCGGTTTTTTTTTTTTCTTCTTTTTTTTCAAACCTTGAAGATATGAGAAATAGGAACTTCTGAACATCTGTTTTGCTTTTCATTAAAAAAAAATAATAAAAACAGGACCCTACACAATGGCTCAAAGGCTAAATCCTCAGTTTGCAAGCGTTGGGATCCCATATGGGCTCCAGTTCATGTTTCTGCTGCTCCACTTCCCATCCAGCTCCCTGCTTGTGGCCTGGGAAAGCAGTGGAGGGTGGCTCAAAGCGTTGGGACCCTGCACCCACCTGGGAGACCCAGAAGAAGCCTCTGGCTCCTGACCTCGGACCGGCTCAGCTCTGCCTCTCTGCCTATTGTGGCCAGTTCAGGAGTGAACCAGTGGGCAGAAGATTTTTCTCTCTGTCTCTCCTTCTTTCCATGAATCTGCCTTTCTGGTAAAAATAAATAAATCTTAAAAAAAAAAAAAGAAAGAAAGTTGTAAGCAAAAGGACCATGTTCTGATGCTTTGCGCCTGACTTTGGCCCCCTGCCCTTAGTGATCCCTGTGTGAAGGGCCGGCTGATGGGCCGCTGGAAGCGCAGTGGGGTGGCCGTTCGCCCCGGCTGCCTGGCCTGCTGCCCTCGGGCCCCCGTTGGGCTTTGCACTGCTTATAAGCTCCTCATCTGTGCCAACGAGGCTCTTTCCTGCCACGCTAGCCTACGTCTCATATGCCAGTTCCTCCCACGCTGCTGCTAACTGTGTGCGCCTGTCAGGAGCGGCTCCTGCCCCCTTGCTTAGCTTGTCTCATGGCTGCACACTGCTCCCGAGCCCGGAACGGCACCCAGCATCCCACTGCTGTCTCCTTTCCCTTCTAAACAACCCCTGCTTAGTCTGACTTGGCACAGCTGAGTAGACACAATAACTAGCTTTTCAAGTAGGAATCTCTTCTTATGGCATATCCTTTTTGAATTTTCAATCAAGTGACTATTCTACTTTGGCATGTAGAAGTGTTCAGTGGCTGTGGGCCCCGGTGCCTGGGCCCCTGGCACCGATGGCGGATACCCAGGCTGCGTGCCTGGCTTCTGGCCCCTGCCGGGGCTGCTTTGGGTGTTGCAGGCATGGGGGGTGGACCTGCAGATGAAAATTCCCTCTGAATCATGCTGCCTTTCAAATAAATGAATCTTTTTGCAAATTAGTTTGAGCTCAATCTTTAGAACTCTGTCAAAACCCAACAAGGGAAAATTATTAAAATATGTAATATTGAGATAGGACAGACCTACCACCAAGGTGAGTTTTTCACACATCAACTATAGAAACAAAAGCAACTTATTTGAATGACTCAGGCACATGGACTCTGCGCCCGGTGTGGGATGCGCAGAGGATTCTGGGCTCCTGGCCTCGGCCCGGCCTGTCTTGGCTCTCGCAGGTGTGTGGGGGGCGAGTTAGGGATGAACCCCTCTCTGCTCTTGTTTTGTCTTTCTTCCTTGCAGACAGATTAAAAATTTTCGTTTTTAAAAAGCAGTCAATCTAAACAGAGTTTAGGTGTTTGGAGACAAGAACAACCTGTAGTCAGAATTTGTTTCTCAAACAACAATATGGAATTCATGCTTAATCTTTATTTCAGTTAGTGCCTGGCAGTTTAGAGTGCTGTGGAGCTAAGGTTGTACTTTTGTTTGCTTTTAAGCATTAATTATGTATTTTAGGATTTTGTAATTCCTGGCTTAACCCTTTAACATTCGCGAAGTGCAAGAGGTTTGACTTTGATATGGGGATTACAGTAAAGATTTGGCATATTATTAGCAAAAGGAATGATTTTTTAAAAAGTATATTTAAAAGTTAATTACAGGGCCCAGCGCGGTAGCCTAGTGACTGAAGTTCTTGCCTTGCATGTGCGGGGATCCCATATGGGCACCGGTTCCTGTCCGGGTGGCCCCACTTCCCATCCAGCTCCCTGCTTGTACCCTGGGAAAGCAGTTGAGGACGGCCCAAAGCTTTGGGACCCTGCACCCGTGTGGGGGACCCGGAAGATGGTCCAGGATCCTGGCTTTGGATCGGCCCAACTTTGGCTGTTGCGACCACTTGGGGAGTGAATCAACAGATGGAAGACCTTCCTCTCTGTCTCTCTGCCTCTCTGTATATCTGCCTTTACAACAAAAATAAATAAATCTTAAAAAAAAATCTGAAGTTCCTGTTCACTCTAAGAAGTAGTATAATTTGTGTTATATGGATGTAATGCTATTTTTATAATTTGATCATAAGAGTATCCTCTCAGAGTTACTACTGCTAATATTGTGACATATTTCTGTCTAGGTGTGTGACCAAAAGTGAATAAATACATAAGTAAATAAGGAGACCTCACCCGTTCTTTTGGGTCTTCATGCAAATCCAGAAGGAGGGAAAATCTGTGATATTTAAAAAAGATTTATTTATATTTGTTAGGCAGATTAACAGAGGGGAGGAGAGACGGAGAGAAAGAACTATCTGCTGGTTCACTCTACAAATGGCTGTAAAGGTTGGAGATAAGCCTGTTTGAAACCAGGAGCCAGGAACTTCTTCCGGGTCTCCCAAGCTGCCGCCTGAGGTGCTGGCATCCCGTTTCAGAGTGCCTGTTCAAGCCCAGCGACGGCCTTCCTGCTGTCGCTTCCAGCTGCTGTGCTTGGGAAGGCAACAGAAGATGGTCCCAGTGCTTGCTTGCCTGCTACCTGTGTGGGAGACCCAGACGGAGCTCCTGGCTCCAGCATCCAGCCAGGCTCAGCTCTGTCTGTTGTAGGAGTGAACCAGGAGATGGAAGATCTTTTTTATTTCCTTTAATCTTTTTTTTCTAAAGATTTATTTGTTTTTATTGGGAAGTGAGATTCACAGAGAAAGGAGAGACAGAGAGGAAGGTCTTCCGTCCACTGGTTCACTCCCCAAGTGGCCGCAATGTCCAGACCTAAGCCGATCCAAAGCCAGGAGCCAGGAGCTTCCTCTGGGGCTCCCACGTGGTTGTAGGCTTTGGGCCATCCTCAACTGTTTTCCCAGGCCACAGGCAGGGAATTGGGAAGTGGAACAGTGGGGATACAAACCGGAGCCCATAGGAGATCATGGCGCAGGCAAGGGGAAGGCTTTAGCCACTAGGCTATCATGCCGGACTCTATCTTTTAATCTTAAAAAATCCTTTTACGAAGTTGATTAAGTTAGTGGACTAAAAATGCCCAAGGCCTCGGTAAAGAAGGCCTCTCTGGGAAGTGTTGCAGAGTGCATGGTTCCTGGTAGTGTGGGCACAGCGGAGTATGAGCAGAATGCGACACAAGCCAGCGTGGCCTGCAATGACAGGAGGTCAGGAAGGCTCCTCGGGGATCAGTAAGCTTGGCTCACAGCGGAAGCTGGAAACTGAGGATGCAGCTGCTGTGGCACTGGGCTGAAGCAATGTTTTCCCTTTATAGATGTACAGGATATGGCACGTTGCCCCCAGGTCAGGACGTCCCTGAGATTGTGTGCTTTCTGGTGTGAGGCGGAAGTGGGGAGAAGATCATTGCTTCGGTGCCTGGACTAAAAGCCTGCTTTTATGGCAGGCACTATGCTTTCATGACATTATCTTATTTGGTCTTCTTAATGGTTGTATGAAGTAAATACTGCTTTGTACATTTTGTAGGCAAGGAAACAGGCTTAGTGCAGTTCCGGAAGTTGCTCACACTCAAGCCGCTGGTAGGTGGTGCCAGGGCTTGGCCTGTGTTCTGCCTCATTGAGCTAACTGGCAAGGCGAAATAGGAGGTTGGTGATCCATCAGCAAAGTGTGCCACCCGCGAAATGCCTTCCGCCCGGCCACCCCTCACTGGGTCTGGGCTTTGTGCTTCCTGAGTGCACAGCACCTTCTAGGATCCGCTTCCTGCCAGGTTTAATGCCAGCTTTTGCACATTCATTACCTTTCCAATAACACTCCAAGGCTCTCTGGCACTTCGTAGCTCTTGTCTGGAGTACCGGAGTGTTCATCACTCATGTCTGCAGCCCTTAGCAGAGTAGCTGGCACGTAACGCACACTCAATCAATGTTTATTGATATGTGATAGACCGATCATGGAATGTTATCTTTCAGCAGTTTTCCATTGTAGGGTTGTGAATTTACAATAACACTGAATTCTCAACTATCACAGCATGGCATATGCAATTCTTTAAATAAGGACTACTGGCATTTGCTAAAGAGATTTTTTTTGGTTGTTTATTCTTTGTATAATATATTATTTATAAATAATCTACAGGGATTTTTTTTAAAAAAAGAATTACTAACTTATTTGAAAGTTGGAGTTACAGGCAGAGAAGGACATTCACTGCTCTGGTGGTGCGGTGGCCAGGGCTGCGCCGAGCAGAAGCCGGCGCTGGGACCGGGAGCCGGGGGCACCCACGTGAGTCCAGGAGCCTAAGCCCTTTGGCCATCTTCTAAAGTTTTCCCCAGGACGTTACCGGGAAGCAGGGTCTGAAGTGGGGCAGCTGGGACTTGAACAAGCTCTCCCATGGGTTGCCAGCGTCAGCAATGGCAGTTTTACCCACTACGAATCACCTCCGGACCTCAGCCTAGTTTTAATGGGAATTTAGGGGAAACACAAGTGCGTGTCACGGCAGAGAGCAAAATACCGGAGGGCAGTCTAAATGAAACTTGCAGTGTTGTTCATCTGTGTCTTTAGTGTTTGTTTTTAAATGCAGTTATTTGAGAGGCACAGAAAGAGGAGGGAGGAAAGAGAGAGAGAGGGAGGGAGAGAGCTAGAAAAGCGGGCCTCTATTCACTGGCTCACTCCATGAATGCTCAGGATAGTCCGAGCTGGGTTAGGCTGGAACTGGTAGCTCATTGCAGGTCTGTCCTGGGGGCGGCAGGAACCCAGTTCCTTGAGTCCTCTCTGGGGCTCCAGTGTCTGTGCTGACCGGAAGCTGGAATTTGGAACCAGAGCTGGGTGTGGGACCCAGGCACCGTGGTGGGGCAGGTGAATGTTTTAAGTGTTAGGCTAAGGATTACAGTATATAGGTGGTGTTTCAAATATTTAGAACAGACTTAAAAGTCTGTAATAGGAAGGCTTATTTTGTCTGATGTATAATATCGATTGCATATCAGGACACCTCAAAAATCTCATAGAGCATGAAATTTGAACTTCATTTTGATGCAAAACGTTTTTCAAGTCCACACATAGTTTTGATCATTTACATTTTCCACAAACTTTTTGAAAAACCTTCATCAGATTTCAAACATTTTTTTTGCACCAAAATAGTTACCCTCTGATTGCATTTTCTACCTACTTTTTCAGATCCCATAATTTCAGGATGTCTGTGTTAGAAATTCAAATCACCCACAGATATTTTTCTGTTCTCGCACTTCTGCAGTCAGAAATCTGGAGAATTCAGAGTTCCACACAGGTGACCCCACTTACTGAACCTCAGAAGCCTGCCTGCCACTGCCTTTGCTGGAGTTTCCCATTGGATTCCTCCCACTCCCCCTCTCCCAGGTAGGGACTGAGTCCCTACACGGCCGAGGCTCCCAGCTGGGGAGGCGTGGCTCCCGATCCGGAGGCGTGGCCTCCTATTCGGAGGCGTGGCTTTCTTCCATGGTGCGTGTAGTTCCTTCCCACAGGTGGATTGGGCAACTCCATGCGGCTTTCTCCCATTCTGTAGCCCCCAGCCCTGCTCTCTACACTCCATCCTTGACAATAGCCAAACTTGTACACACTGAATTTAGTTACAGATGAGAGGGGAAGCATCAGGCTGTAGCTGAAGAGGAGACGCCCTCAGCACATGTACCTGCAGTTACCTTGCACCCTGTTGGGAAGAAACAGGAAGGGCTGCAGTCACAGCTCCCAGTAGGTAGGACGGTATCTCGAGGATTAGACTTAAATACAGGGAACGGGCTTCCCACTTACAGAGTGGGAGGTGTCGAAGGACAAAATTACAACAATTACCTTTAATGATCTTAATTGGCTTAATTTTCAAGTCTAGAGTCAGGCAACAACAGTTCATTGCATGAAATGCATGTTTGATGGGCTGAGCAGAAGAGGTTGGCTTTCCAGATCGCAGAGAACTCAAGGAAAGCAGCAACAAAGACAGCAGGCTGACCATTTGAAGGTTCCTTGTCATGTAATTTGGGGACAGGGAGGCAGACCAGTAGGAAATTAACTGCTTCATTAACCTCTGATTATTTCAGCTTACATCCTTTGGGCAAGAATGTATGCCACATGACCTTCGTTAGAATGTTGGCCAAACATGCCTGTTGCCTCTCTCATCCTGCCATTTCAGAACACCACACAAATAGCTTTGTTTCAGCTTGGTGATGTGTGCCTTTAGCATGAATGACTCCATTTTGGTTTTTTAGCTATGTTTTGTTTAGTCTCAAGCTGTGGGCTCTTGCACTATATATTTTATTTGAGAAATAGGTCTTCCATCCATGGGTTCACTTTCCATAATCCCGCAATGGCAGGTCTAGGCTAGGTCTCCCACTTGGGTGGCAGGAATCCAACCCCTTGGGTCACCTGCTGCCTCCCAACTTGCTGGAGTCATGAGTGGAAACTGAGTTTGAGCCCAGCCTCCCTGACTGGGATGCCTGTGTCCTAAGCATATTTTAGCTGCAAAATTCCACTCTACTTCATGTACACTTATTTTCCAAGGGGAAAGAGGGAGCCAGAATTAACTTGCTCTGAGTTTCTCCCAGCCAGGAGAGGAGTGATTTTTCATTCTATGGCTACTGTTTCTCCTTGCGGATGTAGCTTTGGCAGAATCTGGTTGCAGATTTGAGGCCAGTGTAGGCAGTTCTGAAACCACTAGGAGAATAAGAAAGTGAAAAGGAGCAAAAGGCTGAAAGATTTAGGAACCATAGGGAAGTAGAAGCTGAAAATGTATTTAGATAATCACTGTGGAGTTCTTTCTAGGAGTGCGCAGGGCTAGGAGTGGAGAAGGAAAACTTGACCAGAGAACAGTTGAGTACAAACGCATGGGATGAGTGAGTTGTGGTTCTTGACTAGAGAGCAGTGGAGATGAATGTAGGAAGGTTGAAATACATCATTCCTTAATGTATTAAGAAAGTAAAAGGGACGAAGAGAAATCAGGAAGGACAATAGATGGTTCATTGCCAATTCCAAGATTCTGGTATAGTTTGGGCCCCAAAAAATCACAAACCAGTTCTGTCTAACTTACCTGTGAAGGGAGTGTATTTATGTTAAATGTATCAGGCACTTCAGAAATTAAAAATCAAGTGAACAGTTGTGTCTCGGAAATGCACAAAGCCATTGCAGTTCAGCGCTGAGACTGAGCTCCTGCAACGTGAAGGCATGACCCAGCCTCTCATCTGTTTCCCCTAGCACAAGGTGTCCTTGCCTGGCTTTTATCAAGAGCTATTCACCGCACTGAGAGAGTTGTACAGCTGGCTCTACAAGATTCAAATCACAAAACTCAAGAAGTCATTTGCTTCTCCCGTGGATACAATTTGTTAGCCAGTGTTGTTCAGAGGGATTTGTGTAGGGGAATTCCAGGTCCAGGCAGGAACTTCCAGATCTGGGAACTTCCTTTAAGAACCCTACTCCTCTCCCCAGATCAACTGAAGCTCACCTGGCCATCGTGTATTCCTTAGGGAGCACAGTAGCCCTGCCCAACCAAAGGAAGACCACAAGCAGCACCGACCAAACAAGACTTTGGGACATGACTTGATCATGCACCAGTTAGCCCCAATATCAATCTGTAAGAAACTTCACCTGGAATTCCTTGGGAAGCTGGAGGTTATGAGCTGATTTCCTGGCTCTGCACGTCCCAACAAATATGTACTCTCTTCTACCCCTCGAGGTCAGTGATTGAAGAAGCAAAGCCACAGGCAAGCAAGCAGACAATACTGCCAGCTATTCCGGGGTTGTTCGGCAAGTGTCTTAGGAAGCAGTGGAAAACATCTTCAGAGGCTCATTGGTGGGAAAAATCAGCTCTAGCATGTCTAGTCCTCTGTTACCACTCCTGATGCCAATACTGAAAGGAAATGGCATTAATCTGATTCACTATGCAGAGGATACTATCAAAAGTTTTTATTCAAGTTTTTCCTAGTTGCCAAAAAAAAAAAAAAATCTATACATTGTAAAAACCGCCAAAACTGGAGCTAGAATTGTGACACCACTAGTTCAACGTCCCTTGCCACACTGGCATCCTTTATCAATGCCAGTTCAAGTCTAAGCTGCTCCACATCCGACCCAGCTCCCTGCCAATGTGCCTGGGAAAGCAGCAGATCTGCTTGGGCCCTGTACCTGTATGGGAGACGCACTGGATTTCCCGGCTCTTGGCTTGAGCCAAGCTCAGCCCTGGCTCTTGTTAGCATTCGGAGAGTGAACCAGCACGTGAAAGCTTACTCTCTTTCTGCCTTTCAAATACATAAAGAAATCTTCAAAAAATGGCTAAACTTACCCCTCTTCTCTGATTGACCAATGGATGTGAAGTAGAGACCCAAATGTTGCTGTCTAGGACAACAAAGGGTAGAAATGAGTGTTGAGAGCTTTCTACTTGCTAGTGAGTTAAAGCATAAAGTAGCACATTGAAAATTTCAAGGGCTTATACATACAAATCCAAAGTTAATACTTCTTTATTTTAAAAGATTTATTTATTTTTTATTGGAAAGTCAGATATAGAGAGAGCAGGAGAGACAGAGAGGAAGATCTTCCATCCGCTGATTCACTCCCCAAGTGGCCACAATGGCTAGAGTTGAGCCAATCTGAAGCCAGGAGCCAGGAGCTTCGTCTGGGTCTCCTACGTGGGTGCAGGGTCCCAAGGCTTTGGCCGTCCTTGACTGCTTTCCTAGGCTACAGGCAGGGAGCTGGATGGGAAGCGGGGTGGCCAGGACACAAACCAACGCCCAAAGTTAATATTTGGGGCACTGGGCCCCGAAGTTAATATTCCTAAAAATGTGCTTTTCCTCAAAAAGACGTAGGCCTGAACTTAGATAATAAAATCAAATGGGAGTGACTTTTTGTGTTCTTTGAAAATACCTTCTGTAGTCACTACATGCAAGAACTCTCTTTGTTGTTACTGAAGGGTTATGGTTGTTGTCCCATTCACTGTCTGCTATTTTAGGGACAGTGTATAATTCCCATTCCAGAAGGAAAGCAGCAGCAGCAGCACCAGCAACCAGAAAACCACACGTCCAGGCTGAGCTTTAGCCACCTCGTCAGTGTAACCAGTTTTATTGTGCAGATTCTTGTTGGTTCACGCTGGCGGAGTAGTGTTTATTTTTTCCCACTAACGATTCCCAGTGGTGCTTGCTTTGTAGAATCTCTCAAGTCAATTTCTTGGTCACATTATACAACTTTCTCACAGCTTTTGGTTATTTAAAAAAAAAAGCCAAACCAAACTAATTTCACTGTGCTGAAAAAAAAAATCTAGCTCAAATCTGATTCAAATATTATTTCCTTCACTTGCTTGGCTGGGGAATCTAACTCAGGGAACAGGAATGTTGGGTTTGGTGGGTGCTTGTGGGAGACTTTCATGATCTTGCTGCTGAAGATCTCCCTCACACCTCTGGGAACATTTTGGGGTGTTAGCTTCCTATTGGCATGCTACATTCCTGAAGAGGCCTGGGGAGGAATCCTCTCCCCTGCTGAGGTTCCCCTTTAGTTTCTTTGTAAGATTTTATTTTATTTTTATCTGAAAAGCAGAGTTACACACAGAGAAAGAATCAACCATATCCGCTGGTTCACTCCCCAAATGGCCGCAGTGGCTGGAGCTAAGCCAATCTGAAGACAGGAGTCAGGAGTTTCTTCTGGGTCTGCCACGTGGGTGTAGCGGGCCAAGGACTTGAGCCATTTTCTGTTGCTTTCCCAAGCCATGAACAGGGAGCTGGATCTGACGGAAGTGGAGCAGTGGGGACAGGAGCCAGTGCTCATATGAGATGTTAGTGCTGCAGGCAAAGACTTAGCGTGCTATACAACATCCCAACCCCTTCAGATACCATTTGCAGAAAACCCTGGGGCTTCAGCCCCACTTCACCCCTGCCCTTTTCTTGAATACTCACTGAGTGAAACATGAAAACCCTTCTGTGCACCTGCTGATAGTACCTTAGGTCAGGCTCCTGTACCGGAAAACCCTAACCTGTCCTGAGCAGCTGAAACTACAGACGTTGCTTTCTCATTCTTCTGGATGTGAGGAAATTCAAGAACAAGGTGTTGGCCGGGCTTTGGTCCAGGAGGGCCCTCTTCTTGTGTTTGTAGATGGGCTGTTGACTTGCACAGCTTCACAGGTGGGGAGCAGAGTGCGTGAGGATGTGCCTGCATCTCTTCCTCTGGGGGCACTCATCCTTTAAACAAGGGCTGACTCCCAGGACCTGCGTACTGGCCCACAGCTCCACCAGCTGGGCACCAGCATCCTGGGGGTTAGGACTTCAACACGGGAATTTAGGGGTGGGGGACTGGGCACGCAGCAAACGAGGATGGTGGAGTGTTGTCTCTTTCTATGCTACTTTCCGGGCTCTCCCAGATTTTTTTTCTTCTTCAGAATGTCCAGAAAAGAAGCAAGAATGATTCGTAGTGTTCTTAGTGGCTTTTGGAATTGTAGCCTCCACAACTCCAAAAGGCACATGCCAAGCTAGCCTGTAGCTCCTGCTCTGAACTTAAAAGCAGGTTTGGGGTAAGTGTCTAGGTTTTTCTGCTTTGCAACTTTGCATTTGGGTGCAGGCTGCTGTCCATCATCCTCTTTGCAAGCACTCCCACTCTGTGTTCCCTGAGACTCCCTCTTCCCTTGACTTCCGGTGGGTTGGAGGTGGGGGAGGTATTTCCTGCTGACCCAGGGCTGAGGTGTTGGTCCCCCTGCCTCTGAATAAGTGTTCAGGGTCTTTGGTCCACTGGTGAATGAGTCCTTTATTTGTTTATTTGTTCGTTTTACTTGAAAGTCATTTACAGAGAGAGTGGGTGACAGAGTATGAGAGAACTCATGTGCTCCGTATGGTTGCAATGGCCAGAGCTGGGCTGGTCTGAAGTGGGGAGCTAGGATCTTTCTGATCCCCCATGTGGATGCAGAGCCCAAGGACCTGGGCCTGCTTCCGCTGCTTTCCCAGGCCATGAGCAGGAAGTTGGATCAGAGGTGGGGCATCTGAACTTGAACCAGTGCCATGGGGAGAGGATTAGTTTGCTACGCCCTCGTGCTGGTGTTGAAGAGGGCTTTGAAAGCAGGAGGACTTACACCTTTTAGTGATCATCTCTTGTAGCCATCATAACCAATTCTGAGATAATGGGTAAAAATCCTGTTCAGCATTCAATGATCATATCACAAGATGAAACCAGATGCTATCATTCATGTATTCTTGATACTGCGGTCTGCAATGAAAAAGAAACAATTTGTAATCCACAAGATGGGACAAACCACGTTTTCCCAAGGCCTGAGATCAAAAGTTAGGTAACTTTCAAATAGCGTGAATGTTTCAAGGTCATTGGAAGTCCTTGTAATGAAAAAGGCTATTACTGTTGGGCAGGTGCATGGTGGGGGTCAGAGGGAGGGAAGTGAGCCAGGTCTATCTTGACATTGTTGGTCGAACATGTAGCTCAGTAACAATACTTACTTGTTTTTGTTAGCAGATCTTTGGATACAGGCAGAATTTTTTTTTTAAATAAACATTTCCGTTTGTAGAACTTTTCAGAGACTTTTGCCTCTAAGCTGATGTAAAAATGTGCTTATTAATTTTAAATTGCAAAGTTCCCTTAACAGAAGTTTGAGTGAAGAAATATTTTAGGCTCTGGCTTAAAAATTAAGGTCCTTTTAAGCATTCCCAATGGCTAACAAATAAAATGATTTTTGTTCCCAAAGTACAACTGCCTATAAACTTTCTCAATTGAATTCTCTGCGAGTGATGTTCTTGCTATCCAACTCCTTATTAAGAACTCAATCACTGGCTGGGTTAATTAGAGATAAGTAATATAACTTGATATTAATCATCCTTCTGCCAGAATAAATTAACCTTTTTAGCTCAGATTTTCTGAAATTCCCAGCCTTAGCGACGCTATTCTTGAGGCATTCACTCATAAAATCTAAAACTCACTTGAACTTGGAAATATCAATTGCAAACAGAATTCTGAAGCATAATCCTCACAGAGATTGGCTCAGATCAGTGGGAGAAGCCCGATTCAGGCACCTCGCAGGCCTGCTTCCTCTAGGCTATGTGACCCAGAAAAGTTATCTCTGAGTCTTCATGACTTGGCTTACAGAATGAGGTGGATTAGATCTCCCTCGACTTGGGGCAGTCAGATAGGGTAACTCCTGCAGCTGTGCATGGCCGGAATTTGGGGGTTTTTAGTAGTATTTTGAAAGATGATGATGGCAGAAAATTTCACTGTCCACTGTGGATATTCATGGACCACTAATATCCCGGAGTCCTTTCCCTGGCTGCTCTGTTCACCTTGCAGGGACAGAAATGACGACACAAAAGTGTGTGTGAGATACAATTCTGGCTGCCTGTGGCTTCCACATCCCAGGGAGCAGAAGTGTCTGTAGCCCATGAGAGCAGAGGTCACAAAGGCAGTTCAGGGTGCAGAGTCATGACAAGCCGGGCAGTTTCACTGCAGAAAGGGACGTGCCTTGACATCAGCTTATGGACAGGGTGACTATTAGTTCATTTGCTCTTATAAGGCAAAAATGATACAGTGGATTTCGTCAGAGGTAATTTGGGAAAAATTCAAACATTTGGCTTTAATTAGAAAAGCAAGAAAATATATCAGAACTAGATTCCACTTGGGCAGGCTTTGTTTATCCTTCTCCTCTTGAGTTCAAGCCAAAAATCCTCAGTTTTGAGTAGTTCTCAAATGTTTCTCCAAATTTGGGCAGAGCCTTTGGCCTATTTAGAGAGAGATGCAGCTTAGTTCAGCCTTAGAGGAGCCAGATGGGGGACATGCATGTCAGGACCCCCGAGCTGGGGGGAGCGGGGCGGGCAGGAGAGGGTGGGAGTGGCTCCTAGTGAGCGTCCCACTGGTGCACGGAGGTGGAGGGAACCCCATCCGTGCATTGGCAGTTCTCCTGGCCCAGACTGTGTGCACTTAGAAAAGGTCCAAGCTGGGACCTGCTACATGATATCCCATAGGAGCCCTGGCACATGTCACAGCTGACCCAGCCCCCTGCCAATGAACCTGGGCAGGTGGCAGAGGATGGCCCACATGCCCGGGCCTCTGTACCTGTGTGCGGATACAGTTCCAAGCCCCTGGTCTGGGCCTGGTACAGCCTCGACTTTCTGTGTCCATTTGGAGGGTGAACCAGGAGATGGAAGATTTCCCGCCCGTTCTCTCTCGTTCTCTTTGTAACTCTGCCTTTCAAATGAACAGATTTTAGTATTATTTTTTAAAAGTAGGTGAGTTTGGTGTGAGAGGTAGAATTTAGGACAGAGCTGAGTTGTTGGAGATTTGAGAGGAGAATGGGGTGTGGGCTTCTGGGAAGCCCAAGACATATAGCTCAGACTGCAGACGGAGAAGAGCATTGGGTAGAGAAAGACTTGGACTATCAAAAATGTCTCCTGGGAGATTTTCATAAAATTAATGTTTTGAGTAGATGACGATGACATAGCTGCAGCATAACACATGGGTCAGAGAAGTCTCTCTTTTTGTAAAGATTTAGTTATTTATTTTGAAAGGGGAGAGACACAGAGTTGGATGTTCTAGCTGTTGGCTCACTCCCCAGATGGCATAATCAGTCAGGATGGGGCCAGGTGGAAGCCAGCAGCCCAGAACTCCTTCTGGGTCTCCTTGGCTGCAGGTACCAACTGCCCGGGTGCATTTCCTGGAAGTCAGATTGGAAGTGGGGCAGCTGGGACTCTAACCAGTGCTTCTGTGGGATTCTGGTGTTTCAGGTGCTAGCTTAGCCTGATGCACTACAGTGTCAGCCTCCAGACAGGCCTTCTTTTCCTCTTGGAAAGTCAGATACACAGAGAGGAGGAGAGTCAGAGAGGAAGATCTTCCCTCCGGTTATTCACAGCGGCCGGCTGGAGTTGCGCCACTCAGAAGCCAGGAGTGCTTCTGAATCTCCCACGCATGCGCAGAGTCCCAAGGCTTTGGGCTGTCCCCGACTGCTTTCTCAGGGCACAAACAGGGAGCTGGGTGGGAAGCAGGGTTGCCGGGATTAGAACCGGCGCCCGTATGGGATCCTGGCACGTGCAAGGCAGGGACTTTAGTATATGTGCTGCCAAAGTGAGCACGCAAGGCGAGGACTTTAGGTTCTCGGCTACTCTTCCAGGTCCCAGATGGGCTTTCTTAATGTACAGGCACATGAGGGCCCACAGATCCTGCTGTGGGAACCCCTTTACTCTTGTCTCGCATTCCTTTCCAGATCAAATAGGAGGATACATGCTGTCCCTCTGAACATGGGATTTAGCATGTTTTCTGTGTACTGCTATGGTGTGCATTTTTGAAAATCTACTATTACTACCTAGATATCTTTCTAGTTCTTGCTGCTGCATTGGATATTATCAATGGACCGTTGTTAATTTAACCTATTCATGGATATTCATTTTGTTCTTATTGTTTGTATTGGTAACAAGTACTTTTTTTTTTAACAAAAAGATTTATTTATTTTGATTGGAAAGGCAGGTTTATAGAGAGAAGGAGAGACAGAGGGAAAGAATTTCAATCCACAGGTTGACTCCTCAAATGGCTTCAATGGTCAGAGCTGAGCTGATCTGAAGCTAGGAGCCAGGAGGTTCTTCCTGGTTTCCCACATGGATGCAGGGTCCCAAGGCCTTGGGCCATCCTCCACTGCTTCCCTAGGCCACAAGCAGGGAGCTGGATGGGAAGTGAAACAGCTGTATATATATTATTATATATATGTATATATATTATTATATAGTTACATAAGTATAATGTATAGTTATATTGTTATCTGCTGTGTTCAATAGAATTATTGTTTATCAATTTGTCAAGGCTTTGTTAGTTTATTTGTTTAAAAGACAGAACTAGACACTAGATGCGAATTCTTCCATCTGTTGATTCACTCACCAAATAGCTTTAATAGCCAGAGCTAGGCCCGGTGGGAGCTGGGAGCCAGAAATTCCATTTGTGTCTTCCATGTGGTTGAGCAGGACACAGATACTTGGGCTATGATCCATTGCCTCCCAGGAACATGAGCAGAAGGCTGGGATGGGGAGCAGAGTAGAAACTTGGTCCTAGTCATTCTGATATGGGAATGTGGGTGTCTCCAGCAGCAGCAGCTTAACCTGTTATGCCACAACACCCACCCCTGTTGTTTATTTTGATGTTCAGTTTATCTTATATTTGGTCATTTCTAGCTGTCTGCTGTGTGTCTGAACTCCACCATCCTGTGAAAGCTTCCTTGTTTTTTAATCCAAAAAGATGTTCTGGATTTAGAATCAGCATTTATTCAGGAGACTTTTAGTGAGGAATGGGGTTTAGAAGGCAGGATCTGAATGCGTGGTGTTCTCTGTGCTATTGGGTGTGTTTGCTCCTAGACCATCTGAGTGAATAGGCGTTTGTGTCATCGATATCTATTTATTTGGAAGGCAGATACACTCGCACACAGAACGAGAACTCCCATCAGATGACTAACTCTACAAATACCTGGGTTGGTCTAAGTCAACGTGAGAAGCTGAGCGCTTAGTCCGGGTCTGCCACGTAGGTGGCAGGGGCCCAACCTCTACCTTACCAGGGTCTGCGTTAGCAAGGACTCAGACGACAGGAGCTCAGTTTCTTGAGCCAACACCACTGCTCCCAAGGTCCGCATTAGTAGGAAATCAGCTACAGAATTCAGAGCTGGTACTCGTGTCCTTGCCAACAGGCCGGCAGTCTTAACTGCTAGCTAGGCCAAATACCCACCCCTCCCTTTCCATCTTTATAACGCTGTTCCTTGACAGAGTTTCACACTAGCCCTGATACGTTGATGTACTAGGTGAACGCTCTAGAATGTAACTGACCCCTCATCACTGCCATTCCCTACATAAGCCTTCCTCACCCCACAGAGCCAGCTCCGCCCTACCTCTCTGGACTCTCTGCAGTTCATTTGGCTTCTCCTGTGCTTCTGGGCACACCTTCCATTTCCATTCTGTCATTTGTGAGGTTGAACAAATGAAGCGAAGAGTACCAATAGAAACACTTCCCCAATTCTTATACAAAACCTTCCGTACAATCAATGTAACCCAACAGAAATGCTGTCAGCTGGGTTGTATGCACAGGGTGAATACACTTGTTGAGTAATTTCCAGTTGAGCAGATATGGATTCAGTTCAATGTATGTGTTATTTCAAGTACTGAGGAGCCAGTGGTCACAGACAAATGTCTCCTGGCATTGATCTTGGGCTGTTAGTAGCAGAGTTGGACGAGTCAGATAACATGTTGGTTTGGAGTGTGGTTTCATGCAGTGAAGCACTACATGTGGAGATCCCGTACAGGGATGGTGTGAGCACTTGCACCTGCTACAGTAGCAGGGTAGACCTGGGGGACCAAATGGGAAGAGACGCAGGGGTGTCCCACGTAGCTGAGCAGTCGTTTGCCCACGGCAGGCTAGAGCGTAGCCTCCCAAGCCTTCACCCTGCTATCCCCAGGAAAGCTTTGTGAGCCTCTTGCTACTTAACCCTGACAGTTAGGTACCACACTCAGGCCCAGACATATTTTCCTTTGCAGTCTCAGTTCTTAACAAAAGCAACACAAGTGACCTCATCACTAACCAATGATGCACTGTCTCTTCTACATGTTTTGAGAAAAGTTTTGTTTTCTGTATTGGAAAGGTAGAGCTACAAAGAGAGGAGGAGAGAGAGTGATAGAGAGGGAGAGACAAAGAGATCCTTTACCATGGGTTCACTCCCCCGATGGCTCCCATGGGCAGCGCTAGGCCAGGCTGAGCCAGGAACCAGGATCTGTCTTCGGTCGCCCACATGAGGGGCAGGGGCCTAAGCACTTGGACCATCTTTGGCTGTCTACCCAGGTTAAGAAAGTTGGGGGAGGTGGTTTGCAAGTTAGGGGAAGTGGGTTCTGTCTTACTATGAAGAAATTGTTACTCCCATGTCAGCGTATGGGCCCTCTGGTGCTTTCCCAGGCAATTAGCAGGTGCCGGGTGGAAAATGGAGCAGCCAGGGTCCAGCCCAGTGCCATATGGGATGCAGCTCAGTCCAGGAGAAGCGATAGGAGCAGACATATTCAAATGACTTGTGTCTACTGACAAGGAGATGTCATTTGCCTGCACAGCGACCTCGTGTGGAGCTGGGCCGGCGTCATCTCACTGTCCTGGCCAGTCAGTGGAGGGTGCTGGTGTTGAGCAAGCCCTTGGCGGCCTCGAGTGCCGGGAACAGGCAGTGATAGCTGCCTCCACACAGGCAGGAAGGAGTGGGTGGCTTTTGTTTAGCTTGGGGTTACGCTGGCTCTCAGTCACCACGGAGGCCTCCTTTGCCACTGGAGCCAGCCCCGCTGCTCCTCCCGCCAGGGCCTGGCAGGACACAGTGAAAACAAGCACATGACCTGGAAAGGCTGCTTGGGCAAATTTACTTTGACTTTTGAGCCGAGGCAAGCAGCTTTGTCTCACACCTGCCGCTCTGGGTGGAGCGTGTCCAGGGACACCAGCTCATCAGGAAAGTCCCTGAGGGGCCTCTGGAGCAGTGGGGGTTGGGGGGAGCAGATGCAGGCTTTTGTGTGAAGAGGTGTCCAGGCACAGAGCAGCATCGCTGGTCCCCTGCAGGACAGGGTGAGTCCTTGGCTGTACACCCAGCCTGCCAAGAGGCAGAAGTGGAAGTGTAGTTTGTGGGTCAGGCCAGAAACAGCAGCCGTCGGTCATAATGAGAAGATTCTTGGTGTGGAATCTCTTTCAATCCAGGAACACAATGATACACACACGTCCCAAGTGTAAAATCTGGAAATCAGGATGCAGTGTTATATTATCCCAAGTGGTTTCTGAATCTTAGACCTGTGATGTATAACACCTGGACCCTTCTTCCTTCATCAGTAAAACAGGTAATTCTAATGTTTGCCTTGTGAAAGCGGTCTGCTACATTCCGAGTGTTGTACAAATGCTGTTTCGTTATTTTAAAAGATCACCCTTCGTGGGTGAAAGACATCTCCCATTTTCAAGCGTTGGCAGTGGCTTAGGCTGGGACAGGCCAAACACTTGGGCTCTCTTGAGCCGTGTGCCCAGTTGCACTAGCAGGCAGCTGAATTAGAAGTGGTGCTACTGGGACTAAAACTGTTACTCCAGCGTGGATGCTGGCGCCGTAAGTGGTGACCTAACCCACCATGCCACAATGTTGACTCCAGTCTCTACAATTTTTAAAAAAGATTTATTTATTTTCATTGCAAAATCAGATATACACAGAGGAGGAGAGACAGACAGGAAGATCTTCTGTCTGACAATTCACTCCCAAAGTGGCCACAATGGCTGGAGCTGCGCCGATCCAAAGCCAGGAGCCAGGAGCTGGATGGGAACTGGGGCTGCCGGGATTAGAGCCAGTGCCCATATGGGAGCCCAGCACGCTCAAGGCGAGGACTTTGGCTGCTAGGCCACGCCGCCGGGCCCCAATCTCTATGATTTAATAGATCTGAAATATATTTTACATTTAAAAATTGTGCTGTTTAAAGACTTCCAACAGTAGATGTTTGCTGTAATTATACCTAACATTGTAATGAACATGATCAGTATTGGATTCTTTTTTTTTGGCTTGCTTATTTATTTGGACCCAGAGGTACAGGGAGAGAGAGAGAGATCTTCCATTCTCCAGTTCACTCCCACAGTGGCCAGGGCTGGCCCAGCCTGAAGCCAGGAGCCGGAGCTCCGTCTGTCTGTCACCTGGGTGGCAGAGGCCCAAGTGCCTGGGCCGTCTGCCGCTGCTCTCCCATAGCACCACCAAGGAGCTGGTTCAGACGCACACTGGCACCCACATGGGAGGCTGGCATCTCAGGTAGAGCCCTTACCCATTATGCCACAGCACCGCAACACCAGCCTCAGATTTCTTTTTTCATCTGAAAAAATTCATGCGTTCAGTTGATTTATGTGCAGTGGAGAAAATAGCTTGTATAAAGAAATGTGCTTTGAAAACAAATTCATGCAGAAGAGTTTCAATTTTCTTTTTCTACCCCCAGGAAAACAGTCTTTATTGTGCCAGAAGGGAAGGAATTGGGAATTAGGTAGAAAGGGACCTGAGGATAAGATACGCTCTACATTTTGGTAACTCTTGATAAGTACTTGGAGTCTAATCTAGCGAGTGCTTCTCCCTTGCCTGAGTTACGCAAGTGCGGGTTACTGCTGGAGCGGTGTTGGTTTCCTACGACCGTGCACTTGAACAGGCTGCAAGGGAAGTCCAGACGCTACTGAGACCAGAGCTACACAGGGCGGGGCTGAGCCCACCAAGGCGGTGGGAGGACGCCCTCCGCGAGGGCGCGGCAGGCGGGTCCTCTTCCTGCTCGTCGCAGTTCTTGGTTGGCTTTGTGGAGGACGGTGTGTGTGTTACACAACCCCCTGCAAATTCACGCCGCCAAGCTCTCCTTGAGGCCACCCAAGCTCCTTTGTGAGGGCTCGCCTCTTTCCTGTTGCACCTGAGCGGCTGGGCCAGCTGGAAGCTCTCCTCGGGCGCCTCCTTCCACTTCCACTGCCTTCTCCTCCTCGCCTCGGCGTTCCCCCTGCACCCTGCCCCGCAGGCGCTGCTACTCCTGAAGACACACAGGTGCCTTCGGTCACCGAGCAGGTGGAATCACTCGGCTCTGGTCTGAAGACTCAGAATTCCTCAGTGTTCTCCACTGGGACCGCCCCTTGCAGGCCGGGACTCTGAGAAGCTGGTCCCCGGCAGGATGACAAAGATGTGTCCGTGTTGTTAGGTTGTCTGTAGCTGGAGTATTCGGGTTTCCCATTCCTACAATATGTTTCCTTTTTTTAAAAAAAATAGTCTCCTTGTAAACATTTTCAAAAAAAATCATTTGTTATTTATTTGGTATGAACGCAGACAGCTCTCACATCCGCTGGTTCAGTCTCCCAAACCCCAGTGACAGCTGGCCCAGGGCCAAAGCTGGGGGGCTAGAAACTCCATCCAGGTCTCCCCTGGGGGTGGCCAGGGCCTCGGGTTCTGTGTGAGCAGGAAGCTGTGGTTATCTGTGCAGATGGGTCCAGAACCAGGCACTCTGATTTGGAATACAGGCATGTTTTGACGGGGGCAGGGGGTAAAGATTTATACATTTGGAAGGCAGAGTTACCGAGAGACAGAGGGAAGAGGGAGACGCAGATCCTCCATGCACGCTGGTGGGATGTGGGCGTCTGGTGGTTAGCCTGGCTGAACACCTGGCTCTCCTGGGAGCAAACAGGCAGACTTCACCCCGGGCGCTGAGCGTCGCTGGCGGCAGTGAACACACACCTCCCTTGCGTAAGACAGTTTTTACTTGACAGGTGTCTGTCTTCCATCCCCTATTCCTCCTACCCCCTCCTAAAATTCTTGCTGCCCAGGGAAACTTGACCCCAGCCAAGTATTGAGCATGATTCACACTCAGCCACCTGTTAATTCCCCTCTGCTGTCTCCGGTGTCCACCTGCTCTTTTCATGTAAAATCTCTGCTTCCCGTGACGCCGCGTCGCCTCTCCTGTCCCTCGGTCACTCGTGATGTGATATGGCAGTGCCGCCAAATAGCCATGCCTGCTCCATGTTCTACTTCTTGTATTAAAACATGAAGAAAGTTAAAAACCATCTGCTCATGAGATCGATCATGCAGAAACATGCATGGCAGATTTGAGAACCTCCCGCAGTGAGTGTGGCAGGTGGAGATCGGAGCTCCTGGCTGCACCCTTGCCCGGGGACGCAGCAGCCTTGCAGGCCGCAGGAGTGGCTCCAAGGCTCACGGCCACACCGCAACCCCTCTGCTTTCTGCTCCCAACCTGTGGCATCCTGGCTGTCTTGGTGTGGATCTTCTTTTCATGGTGTTAGCTTTGGATTCCAAACAACCTAATCGGAGTGGGAGTCTTAATGCGCACCTGGTCTGTGCTTGCGGGCCTTTGGAAGGAAGCCAGTTCCTGACTGAAGCTTGTGTGATAAAGGTTTGGCACGGTGTGGTTTTCAGCTGGGAAAAGTGCAAAGCAAGGCGCAAAGCGAGCACCTTGGATCTGAACTTTCCCTGCAGGCGCCGGCTCTAATCCCGCAGCCCTGCTTCCCATCCAAAGCCTTGCTCGTGACCTGGGAAAGCAGTCAAGGATGACCCAAAGCGTTGGGACCTTGCACCTGTGTGGGAGATCCGGAGAGGTTCTGGGCTCCTGGCTTTGGATTGGCGTAGCTCCAGCCGTTGTGGCAACTTGGGGAGTAAATCAATGGACAGATCTTCCTGTCTGTCTCTCCTCTCTGTATATCTGACTTTCCAATAAAAGAAAATAAACCTTAAAACAACCAACAAAAAGGAAAAAACCACCTCCCCCACACTCCCCCCCAAACCCCTCTCAATATCCATCAAAGACTTCTGGCTCTAAGCTTACCTTCCAGTGTGCCCGCCACAAGGATTTTTGGGTGTGTGGCGCCATCTGCTGGCTACATGTCATGTTTGCATAGTTCTGGACTTGGCCAAATACAAGCTCTGTACTGTGCAGAAAATTTGCCTTGTACCCTTAAAAACATGCAAGCATGTCTTGTTGATCTGGATATAAAGTTTAGAAATGAAAATATGCAGCTGAAAAGAATTATTTTCTAATAAACACTACAGAGCGAATCAGTCAACTACTGAAAATGTCAATTCCAACAACTTGGGAACAAACCAACGCCACTCTCATGTACAACCTAAGCACTCTATAGCTATATGACTGCTGGGTGAGTTCTCCTACTTTTGAATTTAATTTCCTTTTGAGAGCATCACACGTTTAAAATTGCCAATATTTTCTTAGTACAAAAGAGCATTAAAAATGCCAGATTTCTTTTTTTTTTTTTCTCACAAAGAAATCAGACTTGTTCAATAAATAGTAAGAGGAGAACAGTTCGCACCAAGGGAGCTTGGGAGATGGGCCACGCACTGTCGAGTACTTTGTAATCTCATTCTGTGTACCAAGTGAGCTGGTTATTATCATCCCCCTCCTGTTTTAAGATATTTATTTATTTTTAAATTTGAAAGAGTTAAAGAGCAAGAAGAGACACACAGAGAGAAAGACCTTGAATTCGTTGCTTTGCTCCTCCGATGGCCACAACAGCTGGAGCTTCTTCTGGGTCTCCAGTGTGGGTGTAGGGGCTGCTTTCCTAAGCCATTAACAACATCTGGATTGGAAGTGGAGCATCCGTATGGGATACCAGAACTACAGGTGGAAGATTAGCTGGTTGAGCCACCTCCAGGGCTCAAGATTCCCATCTTTTTTTAGAGGAGAAAATGATCTGGTTGAAGTCACATACTCTGGTTTACAAGTGGCTCACGCGTGGTCAAGTTTGACATCAGCATCTAGTGAGTAAGACAAGGCCTGCGTGCTTGCACGCTCAGCCAGTCCGCAAACATGCGGTGGATCATTCAGCACCCTTCCCGGACCAGCTCTCACTGACTGCTCCGCCTCAGGGTTCCTGGGTTAACACGTCTGCTCAGGACGCCAGAGGCTGTGGGAAGCACTCCTCGCGCTCTGCCGGTTCCACCCCTTGGCCCAGGCTCACACAGACCGAAGCTCGGAGTGTAACCCCAACATTGTTTTTCCTCAGCCCCCCAATTTCTGGTTGAATGGCACAGCCATGAAGCCAGCTAACACAACCAGGAAACAGGAAGTCAGCCCCGACTCCTCGCTGGTGCTCCGGGACCCCAGTTCCACCCCCACCGGTCTCTCCACTGTCCTGGTTACGGTCAGACTTCTTCCCAGCCGGCCCTGTGCGCTGTCTGGAGGGGGGAGGGTAGAACCTACCTCCTCCTTTTTCTCTTCTGCTGTGTCCCTTCCCTCAGGTCTCAGGCCAGTGAGTCAAACCCTTGAGGAAAAGTTTGTTGCTGACCTGCGATCCTTGAACACAGATTCCCTCCCGTGGCCTTTGCTGTGCGAGCCTATCCATCTGATTGTGGCACTCCAGTCATTTTGTTCCTAGTACTTACAAAGCCTATGTAGTTTTCCTTCCTTTTCTACTTGCGGACTGCGTGTCCCCTTCCTGCTCTCTGTTCTGTGACCCAGTAAGTTTTCCTGGGTGTTGGCTGCAAGTCTGTGGTTTGATATAGAAGGTGTCTGAGAAATGTCCTTCTCATTAAGACAGCAGTCATTTCCAGCAACGATGTGAAATCACTTAGTTATATTCGGAATGCTAGCTGGTGCATAACCATTTACAATAAAAGCATTCTAAATGAATTTTTAGAGCGAAAAAGAGGAGGATGAGAGGGTACATCCATCTACTGGCCACGATAGCCAGGGTGTGAGTTGGGCTGACGCCAGGAGCCAGGAGCTTCTTGGACTCCCGGGTGGGTGGAGGGCCCAAGGAGTAGGGCCTTCAGCTGAGGCTTTTCCACAGGCATTAGCAGGCAGCTGGGACAGCAACCATTAGGGCTGCCTGTGCAACAGGCAGCGGCTTAATGCGCTACCCCACAATGCTGGCCCCTATAACATGGTTTTATGTAGTTGCTGATTTAGATTGAATTTTGCAGATTTCAAAGTTAGTTCAAATGTGCAATTTAGCCTGATACACTTGATGAAAACTCTGCCACCTTAATTTGTGTTTTGTTTATTTGTAGCCAGCAGATATACGATTATGCTGATTTAAAGAACAGGTTAATGAGGTGAACTATTAGCTTTTCAACAAGTGGAGGCAATTTGCTTCATTTGGGTTTCCACACACATTTACTAGGTCATTCATAATTCCAACAAAAAGCAGTACACTAACAAGGAAATAAAAGCCCTTCTGAAACATGAAGGCCAGTTTCAGTGTTTGTTTGCTTATGAAGTGGTACCGTGTGGTGCTCTTGAAAAGTGACCATTATCTCCCACAGGGAGCAAACACCTTCATGGATGCAAACAGGTTTGACCAACCATGGCCCAAGGGCCCAAGAGCTTTCATACGGCTTAAATGTTAGTTTTTGAAAAGATTTATTTATGTTTATTGGAAAGTCAGATTTACAAAGAAGTAGAGAAAGAAAGATCTTCCATTTGCTGGTTCACTTCCCAACTGGCCACAGTAGCCTAAGCTGAGCCAATCTTGAGCCAGGAGCCAGCAGCATCTTCCAGGTCTCCCATGTGGGTGCAGGATCCCAAGGCTTTGGGCCAGCCTCTGCTGCTTTCCCAGAACACAAGCAGGGAGCTGGAAGGGAAGTGGAACAGCGAGGATATGAATCGGTGCCCACATGGGATCCCAGCAGATGCAAGATGAGGATTTTAGGCACTAGGCTATTGTGCCAGGCCTAGTCTGCGCATTTTAAAGGACTGAAAAAAAAATCAAAAGAAGAACAATATTTTGTCGTAGGGGGAAATCATATACATTCTTGGGTAGGTGCCGAGAGATGGGTGTGTCCCAACAGGAGGCTGAAATGGCCTAGCCAAACACTGCAGTCTCTCCGTGGGCACTGCTTACTCCGTGGGCACTGTTGACTCCGTGGGTACTGTTGACTCCGTGGGCGTTGCTGACCCCGTGGGCACTGTTGACCCCGTGGGTACTGTTGACTCCATGGGCGTTGCTGACTCCGTGGGCACTGTTGACCCCGTGGGTGCTGTTGTCTCCGTGGGCACTGTTGACCCCGTGGGTACTGTTGACCCCGTGGGTACTGTTGACTCCATGGGCGTTGCTGACCCCGTGGGCACTGCTGACCCTGTGGGCGCTGTTGTCTCCGTGGGCACTGTTGTCCCCGTGGGCGCTGTTGTCCCCGTGGGCACTGTTGTCTCCGTGGGCACTGCCTCTCCATCTCCATGTACCACACCCGTTTCTTGCTGTGGACACGTTCTAGCCTTCCCACATGCAGAGGCACTCATCCCTTCCTCTGTGCTCCCCAGTGTTTTATCCCGGTGCCAGCTGAACAGGGAGGAGTCAGAGGCAACGAGATTCCTCTGTGGGATTCCTTGAGCACAGCACACCAGATTCATGTCCACTGCCACCCAGTGGGAGTCTGGGACTGAGTTCCCAGCTCCTGGGTAAGAACCGGTATAGCCCTGGCTCCTGTGGGCTTTTGAGGGCCGAATCAGCGGACAGGAGCTTTATGTCTGCCTCTCAAGTAAATAAAGCTTTGAAAAGGAAAACAGAAGGCTAGGATCAGCTGGTGATGATGCTTGGCAGAGGAAGCCTCCTCCACTCACATCCCCCCAAAGATGTGTTCATGCCTAGAGACTTGCCTATGTTCCCTCTGGCAGCAAAAGGGCTTGGCTGATGCGGTTCAGGTTGAGGACCTGAATTGGGAAGAATGTTCTGGATTGTCCATGTGGGCCCAAGTGTGTCCGACAGAATTGGCTTCTGGTTTGGGATATGGAAAGCAGAAGCTGTAAGCCAAACAATGTGATGACCTCTAGGTGCGGGAAGCTGACCCCAGTGTTCGGCAGCTGGGAGCTGACCAGCTTGCTCCTGTAGAAAGTCAAGGTGCTGGATTCTGCCAACTACAGGATGATCGGGAAACAGACTCCTCACTCTCCTCGAAAGGATTGCTGTGTTGGCAAAGAAACTCTTGGCAGACTTCCTGTCCAGGGAATTGCAAGATCAAAGATGTGAGTCGTTTGGTTCCAGCCAGTTGATGGTAGTTTGTTAGGGCAGCGAAAGAAAATGAGTGGGTATGATCTCTGGCAGTTCTGAACTCCAGCTTGGCACAGGTGGCCAGTGTCTTGGTAGCGGCTGAGTCTGTGTCTGGGCCTGGCCTGGCCTGGGTCTGTACCTGCACTGTTGTTGTGTCCTGTTTTCCTCTGGCCCATCCCTCCTTTGCCATGCTCTATGGGGGATTTGCTGGCATTCTCAACGTACTCTGACCCTCAACAGACTGCTGGTGGCCCACGGGCCCTTCTGGTGACTTCTTCTGTTGGTTGGAGGTTTAAGCAGAGGGGACTGTCACTCAGAAGATGTCAGAGACTGAGTGTACCTGTTGGTGTTCCTGCAGTAAGATTACATTGGTCAGAAGGCCCTCAGCTGCCTAGTGAGGGCTTGATTTACTCGAGTTGTGACAGAGCAGAGATGTTCCGCTGCTTCCTTCATAGGTGGGTTAGGGCAGCCTCCTGCCAAGATGCTCATGCTGTCAGAGAGCAGTTTGAAAAGCACGGACACTCCAAGTTGTCCTGCCTTTGTCCCCGAACTCAATTTTCCATGTTCTCTGTGGTACCTGGGGTAAGTGAATTACCTTTGCTCCTTCTTGACTGAGAGAAGTTATCTTGAATGCTGAAAGTTCTAGTATTACTATTACTTGCTATTACTTATTGCTAATTTGTAGAGTTGCTTGAATTGATTCAAACATTTGTTGCGCACAAAGTTGTGTTCTTCAAAGATTTGACTGTAGTTTACCTTGAGGAGAATATTCATAGATGTGTATTTAAATCAAAATAAATGTGTCACATAATTAACACTTGCTAAGGGTGATAAAGATACATGTTGATGTTGCTAATCTATTCTATTTTTAACATTGCATGCTGGCAAAGATTCTCTTGTTAGCAAAACAAGTGATTTGCAGTTTTGTTGTGGACAAGTTACTAAGTACCAACTCGCTAGATCATGGATCCATACTGACCCTTCTCGAAAGCTATTCACAGAGGCCAGTGTTGGGATGAGTCTAAAGGTTGGTCAACATGACCTCAGCTTCCAGACAGCGTGGAGTGGACTTTGGTCTTCAATTATTGCCCATTTTATAGTAACCTTTAAAGTTCTATCTATGCATGTACTTAATAATATTTTTAAATTAATAATTTTAAACATGTTTAAGATTTGCTTCTTTATTGGTCTTAAAGACTAAATGGCAAAGACAGCTAAAGAGAGAGCGGGGCGGGGGGGGGGAGGCAGAGACTCTTGAGTCTGCTGTTTGACTCCTCAGATGTCCCCAAGAGGCAGAGCTGGGCTGGGCACAGCTAGGAGCGGGCAGCCCTGTCCTGGTCTCTCTCCACGCGCTTGAGCCAACACGTGCTGCTTTGCTTAGATGCATCAGCAGGGAACTACATCAGAAGTGAAGCAGCTGGGACCTGAGCTGGCCCTCCAATGAGGAGTACCCTTGGAACCAGCGGCAGCTCAATCCACTGTGCTACAATGCTGGCTCTAAACAAGTTATTTTTTTGCAAGAAGACTTTCTTTCCCATAAATGGGAAGCACCTGTGGAAGGCCCTGCTGACACACACAGTGGGAAGTGTCAGTGCCTCGGGACGTGATGCTCACTTGCCAAGGGTGGTGGTCTCCTTGCTCCAAAGGGAGTCTGTAAGTGGTACAAGGGTCTGAGGTCTCCCTCTTCTTGTGATCGGCCCTGGGACAGAATGGGAGAGGAATGTCTTTCTCTCTGCCCTTCCGTCCCGCCCCGAGAACCGTAGGGACAGTGTGGGTCCACCAGCTCTGCAGGCTTTGGTAGCAAGGTCAAATTGTGCCACTCGTTATTTCTGGATGTCTTCTTGTCGCAACATGGGCACGGTTGCACAGCTTTGCTGGATGAGGTACCCATAGCACACTGCAGTGTTCCCTCTTGCCCTTTGTTAGCTGGGGCTGCTGCCTGTGGACCGCTTGTGAGTGCACTGGGGAGCACTGGTTCTCAGACTGACACACATTAGAATCACGTGAGAACCTCAAGAGTGACACTGAGACACAGGAATCGTGACTTTCTGGGGGTGTCTGGCCGAGTTTCCAAACCTCTCCAGGTGTTTCCCATGTGCATGCAAGACTGAGAACAGTCTGGAAGGTGCCTTCTACTTACTCTACTCCTTATTTTGTCTTAGGCTTCCAAGCAATTTGTTTTCCTATAAAATTTCCCAAAGGACTCAATAAATGATAGACAAGTATTTTGAGGTCTCCGTGTCTTGGGAAACTGTTACAGATTGACTTTTTAAAGCCACGGGGGCCTGTTCATTTTTATAAAAGTTGCTGGGATACTGATCAGAACTCTCGGAACCGGACCGGGAAGAGGGTCCAGTTTTGGAGAACTCTGTGGGAAGAGGATCTTAGTGTTGTCATTTTAAAATCCGGTTCCTATATTAGGCACTTTTGGAAGTACTATCGATTTTTCAGTCTACTGTGTAGGTTAGGGCAGAACATAACATTCTAGACAAACCACAGGGCATGAAGAGTGAGACTGTCCGCTTTGCTGAGGGCAAGAGCATCCCTCCTGCCTCCTTTGCTAGGTACATACAGCTTTGTTTTTATTTTTAAATGTCTATTCTTCATTTTTGTTTATTGAAAAGACAGAGTGACAGCGTGAAAGGTCCATCTTCCACACAGTCAGTCCCTCCAAATGTCCACAGCAGTTGGGATGGAGCCAGGTTGAAGCTAGGAGCCAGAAACTCTGAGCAGGTCTCCCAAGGACTCGGGCATACACGCCCTGCCTCCAGGTGTGTTAGTAGAGAGCTGGAATTGGGAGTGGAGCTAGGATTTGTACCCAGGCACTGCGGAGGGGCATGTGGGCATCACAGCTGAGTCCTGTTGTGCTGTCTTGTGCCCGCTGCCGGAAGCTCTCAGCGTAGTCCTTTGTGGTTTATGATGGGTGCTCTTCCTGAGCAAATTCTTTTTAAAACTGATCTGGGACGTGGATAAGAAGGCAGGGTTTTCTTACTCAGCAGCTGGGCAGGAATTTAATTATGAAAAGTAGAGATGATGTAATGTACCTTTGGGCTGTCTGAATGGCTGGATAATTTAGTCAGCATTACTTTCTAAAAAGGCTTGGAAGGAAGTCAAAGCACAAGAAGCAACTGCTCTGGTGAGGAGGTTCCTGGCTAATTTGCCCACTTCGCACCACCGAGCGTGGGTGCTGGTTTGTGCTTCTGTAGCTGGGACTTGCTTACAGAGGGGTGGTATAAAACAGGAATGGCTGTGGATGTGTGCTTTGTATTTAATGCAGGGTTGCAAGCTGGAGCTACTGCTCCCAGGAGGAAGGCCTTTCCCTATGCAACCCACTTCCCAAGCAACTGCCCAGGGAGGTGCAGGTCCAGAGAGCACATTGTGAGCAAATAGTTCCTTGACACCGAGAACGTGGAGGCAGTAGAAAGAGACGGGTAGGGGCTGCTGGGAGCCAGAAACTGGTCATAAGTGAAAACAAGTTAATGAGAGAGGGGTTTCTAAACATTTTCACAGGGCTTGGCATGATGACTCAGTGGCTAAATCCTCACCTTCCAGTGCCGGGATCCCATATGGGCACCGGTTCTAATCCTGGCTGCTCTACTTCCCATTCAGCTCCCTGCTTGTGGCCTGGGAAAGCAGTGGAGGTCAGCCCAAAGCCTTGGGACCCTGCACCTACCTTGGAAACCCAGAAGAGGCTCTGGGCTCCTGGCTTGGGATTGGCTCAGCTCTGGCCATTGTGGTCATTTGGGAAGTGAACCACTGTATGTCTCTTGTTTTCTCCATTGTATCTGATCTGCCTTTCCAATAAAATCACATCTTGAAAAGCAATTTGTTTGCAAAATTTATGTATTTTAAAAGTGGAGCAAGAGAGAGAAGTCTTCTTTCTACTAGCTCATCCGCAAATGGTCCCAATAAACGAGGTCTAAGCCAAACTGAAGCCAGCAGCTGGGAACTCCTGGGTCTCTAGCATGAGTGGCAGCGGTTTAAGCAATTGAGCAGCTGTTGATTTCCATTTAGAAGCTGATTTGCTGAGCTGGGATTGGTTGAATCAGAATACTGAGATGGGAATGGTCTAAACAATATGCGGATGGAGCAGGTGGCAAAGGGGAAAGTAGCAAAGTGTTCAGTCATCATTAGCCTTGCCAGGTGCGTGAGCAGGAAGATGGATGAGAAGCAGAGCAACCACGACTCGAGGCCAAGGGATGCTGGCAAAGCAAGTGGCAGTATCACTTGCTACGCCACAATTCTGGCCCCGATTTTGTCTCAGATTAGAAAATGATCCTAATCACTTGCTTGGCGTTAGAAATTTGGCTTGGAAATGAAAAGACACATTTACAACTTGTCAATAATATTTTGATTCTCTCTGTAGAGAACATGATCAAATTGCCATCATTGGAAAGGGTGGTCGAAGAGTATGTGGATGAAAAGTATAGAAAACCACCTGAAAAAGGCATCACGTAGCATCTTTGGTATTTCTTTTCTCTTTCCAGACAAGCGTGAGATTTTGTCCTAGGTTGCGTTTTGCTTAAAGCTTGGTCTTTACATAGCGTGGGTCTCTGTTGCCACTCTGCCTGAGGCACAGCTTTTCTTCTACTTCTCCTCCTCCTTCTCTTTCTTTCTTTCTTTCTTTCTTTCTTTCTTTCTTTCTTTCTTTCTTTCTTCCTTCCTTCCTTCCTTCCTTCCTTCCTTCCTTCCTTCCTTCCTTCCTTCCTTCCTTTCCTGCTTTCCTGCTTTCCTCACCCCATCCCTTCCTCCCTCCCTCCTTTCCTCTCTTCCTTCCTTCCTTCATTTCTTCCTCTCTTCTTTCCTTCTTTGATTTATTTATTTGTATTTGAAAGACAGGGTTACAGAGACAGAAGGAGCAACAGAGACAGAAAACCTTCCATCTGCTGGTTTACTTCCCATATGTCCGTAACAGCTGGAGTTGGGCCAATCCAAAGCTGGGAGCCAGGAGCTTCTTCCAGGTCTCTCACATGTGTGCAGAGGCCCAAGGACTTTGGCCTATCTCTGCTGCTTTCCCAGGCCATAAGCAGGGATCAGCATGGGAAGTGGAGTAGCTGGGACATAACCAGACCACATGGGGAATGCTGGCACCACAGGTAGATGCGTAGTCTTCTGTGCCACATGTGGAGACTTAGCCTGGAAAGCCACCAGGCCAGTCCCACATGTCCTTCTTGGGCAGGCCTTCTCTGGTCTTGGGATCTTAATTTGGTATCCCATCTTGCTTCTTCCTTCTGCCTTTCTGTCTTGTGGTTCTACTGATGACCAGTCACCCCAAGGTGAAATGTCTGTCTCTGCTGCCGAGTGGCTCAGCCATAGCCCAGCCCCATGCTCCCAACTTTGGATTGACCTGACCACTGTCTGCAGAGAGCAGACCTTACACTTCTCGCATGCTTATTAGTGAGGGGAATTTGGGGGTCATGTTGCCCATTAGGTGAAGGAGAAAAGCACCGTGGAGGCTTTTTAACATCTCCTGCTCTAATGATTTTCTCTTCCGCTGTTGGTTTCTGTTTAGAAGCTGATTTGCTCAGCTGGGATTAGTTGAATCAGAATATTGAGATGGAAATGGTTTGAAAAATGCAGAGATGGAGGAGATGGCAATGGGGAAAAGTAGCAAAGTGTAAAAGGGATTTTTAAAAAGATTTGTTTGTGAAGCAAACAAGAGAGAAAATCAGGGAGGAATGTAGGGAGGAAGGCATGGGGCAGGGAAGAGAGAGAGAGAGAGAGAGAGAAAATCTTCTTCTGTGTACAGGTTTACTCCACAATGGCTGCCATGGCTGAAACCACAAGCCTAGAGCCCTGTGTCTCCCATGTGAGTGCAGGATCCCAAGGACTGGAGCTATCCTCTGCTGCTTTCACAGGCATGTGAGCAGGGAGCTGGACAGGAAGAGGGGCAACTCCAACTCACACTCTGATATGGGATGCTGGTGCTGCAGGTGGCAGCTTGGCTTACTGTGCCACAATACTGGCCCCCAAGGAGAGGTTTTGATTCATAGAGAGGTAGATGGGAAAACTAGGTGTCCGTTCCAAGATTGGTCATGGAGACATCAACCAACTTCCTTGGCTGTGGGACTTGATCAAAAGGCTTCCAGGCTATCCCCCTTAGTCAACCCAGCTCAGGAAGTGAGTTACCTCACTGGAGCATGGAAGCTCCTTCCCGAGTCTTCCCGTTTAAGGCACTGAGACAGCAGCGTGAAGGTGGACAGTTTCCTGAGCAGTCAGTTGAACTAAAGTGTATTCCGCAAGGCTTTTTCAAATCACTCTTGCTGTTCCTTTTCTTAGGTAAAGAGAAGCAGAAAGCCACAGGCAGCAGTCTCCCAGAGAAGAGAAAGAAGTGAATTCGGTTTCTAAGACCGAAGGAAGATGGAAGAGTAAACCAAAGTTTTATGGATGCTTTGAAAGTTACGCAGAAAAACGGTATGACACGTTTATGATTTGATTGTATTATTTGGGTCTAGATGATTTTGGCATTGTGAGCGAGAGGGGCGTGGCAGAATATGTTTCTGATGTAGCTGATGCCAACAATGTGCCAGTGATATAAGTAAATGCAAAATTGTGGGAAATCACTGTCTTGACAAAGAGAGAGAATTTCCTTGCTCATTTTTTTTGTTTCTAAACATTTCTCATATTTACCATTGAACCAACCCCAAAGTCACGACCCTGGTCAGACATGTCCACTTGTAGAGACAACAGTGACATCTTTACCTCAGCACGGTTAAGAAGACCATGACCTTGACACACGTGCTGCCTCAAGTGCCGTTGCTTATAGACTCAGCTTGGTTCTTCTTCAGAGCTTCTCCTGGGGTTAGACCCGATGTTGCTACCAGTTTCCATCCAAATTCATTGACAAATGGAGCAATTTTTTTAAATATAAATCAGAAATTTCTTGATTTGGAAAGTCTTGTCAGAAGGAAAGCCAAGGAAGAGCTATGTACACTTGCCAGGCAACAACTCGCTGCTTGGCTTTGCGAAGGGCTGTGAAGAAGCACTACTGTCGAGAGTGGGTGGAGAAATTTCTGTAACCGTGTCCTGAGGCCAAAGCCTGTCAGTAACGAGCCAGATTCTCTTTAGAAGCCAACTGGTTTTGCGAGTGATGGCTCACTAGGGCAAAGGCATCGGTGCTAAAGTCCTTTGCTGGGTCACTCTCTAGCACCGTGGTGGCTGCATGCCAAACTCCAACCTGGCCATCGAGCAAAGTCTACGCTTCTGCTATTTGCATTTTCCAGGACTTCTTTTCTTTTGCCCATTATTTTGCTAGTGAGCTCTATTTGATATGTTGCAAAGGTCTGTTTAAAGATGAGCAAAAGTCTGTTTATATGCTTGCACCTTTTATTCGACTTTTTACATCTGTGAAATGCCATTATCACTTAGCCACAATAGAGAGGGGTGAGGGAGAGTTTTGTTTTGGAAGGTATTTTTCCTAATTTTTTTAAAGATTTATTTTTATTTTTATTGCATAGTCAGATATACAGAGAGCAGAGAGAGAGAGGAAGATCTGTCCGATTATTCACTCCCCAAGTGGCCGCAATGGTCGGAGCTGAGCCAATCCGAAGCCAGGAGCCCAGAGCCTCTTCTGGATCTCCAATGCAGATGCAAGGTGTCAAGGCTTTGGGCTGACCTCGACTGCTTTCCCAGGCCACAGGCAGAGAGCTGGATGGGAAGCAGGGCCGCTGGGTTTAAAACCAGTGCCCATATGGGCTCCAGTGCATGCAAGACGAGGACTTTGGCTGCTAGGCTACCGTGCTGTGCCCTTTGGAAGGTATTTTCAAGCGTTTTTGTTCTTTTCCTTATAAAGTCAAGAAAACACAATTAGATCATTTATTAAATCTATCCTGAGATGGCCAGGTTATCCAAATTGCATGTTGACATCTGTGTCAATGGCCTACCCTTCATAATCTCTGTCTGATTTCTAGGCCTAGCCTTCTACACACCACAGTGACCATGTCAGCTCTGGGGTAACATTTTGGAGTTCATGTACAGTAAATTCACATTGTGTGATACACATTTCCGTGGGTTTCCATGGATGGTGACCATGGGTAAAATACCGGACCCACCACAGTCCCAACATAGGACATTTCCTTCAGGCCTCAAGTTCTCTCATTGCTCCTTTATAGTCCCCGCCGCCTCTGATATGCGTCCTTCTCCTATAATTATTCTTTCTTTCAGAGTCAGAGAATATTATCCAATAACCTTATAATGATATTTATTGTTGTAATTTCAATACTACTTGAAACAATTTTTAATAAATTACTCTCCACTTACATAATAATAACCAAAATTTAGTGCATGCTTAACATTTGCTCTATTCTTGTCTTGCTGAGTGGTTAACACAAATATACTCATTTGATATTTGTTACAGTTCCATTGGGTGGATCCTTTTAGTAGCCTAATGAAAACCCGAGGCACAGGGATATCAAGAAAGCTGTCCTAGGGATGAAGCGGAATGGCAGAGTTAGTGGCCAGAAAGTCCCAGAGGACGTGGTTGTCATCACTGAGTAGTTACAAATGCAAGTGAGGGAAAGGACCATAAATCTTTATAGCTCCTCATAAAGGCACCTGTCCTAGATAGTGGGTTACTGAAAATGTCCCTGAAGAAGTGACACTTGGGCAGCAACACTCACGCAGTAACTAGGTCAGAGTTGTACGCAAGGGTCTGTGGAGGATGCACGTGGAGGAAGGCGCCGAAGCCTTGAGACAGGAGGCGGCCTGCTTCAGCAGGTGGCGTGAGCAGCTGGGGGAAGCCCTGGAGAGGCAGGCCACTGGCCAGAGCACACTGGCCTTGGAGGCTACATCCAGGACATGTGAGGCCTTTCTGGCTTCTGTCCCTCAGTATCAGTGCAGAGTCTGCCCTCACCCAAGCAAAGCAAGACAATGAAGCAGGATAGTAAGTATGCGTGGTCCTGAACTTTGGTATTCCATAGGCTGGGCCTCATGAGGGCGCAGGTTGGACACCAGGACCCCTGTGTTAATCTTGCTGGAAGGCATTCCTGGATCATAGGCCTTGCCTCAAGAGGTCTCTGGGAATGAACTGGGCTCTGCATGATGTGCACTGGAGCACGACTGAGATGGGTTCAGAGTACGAGTAGGCATGAAGCTGTCAAAAATTTCTTAGGATTTGGAGTTGTTAAGCTACAGGCTGTGCAATACTTTGAATCTAACCTCCCCGAGCGATTGAGAAGTATCTCAGGAAACAACAGTAAAGGTGACATGTGTCACAGTCTATTCATCTACAGGCTTCGTAGACCCAGACTCGAGCAAGTGTGGGTGTGTTACAGTGTGATACTGTTTTCTAGAAAAAGGACATCTGACTCAAAAAGACAGGTTAGCCTGGCCAGGATTTCACCAGTAGTTAACGGGATGACTGCCTCGTGCTAGTGTTTTCTGACTCCTAACCTACTTCAGGAGGAGTTTGACACACGTAGAAGACTTCAAGTCTTCCGTGGAAAGATGGAATAAGAAGATAAGTTATGTTGGCACAAAATAATTTGGAAATACATAGTTTTTCATGTTGTAAACTTTTTAAAAATCTTTTTCAAGATCCCTCATATTCTTGAAAACATTCTGACAAAAATTCAAAAGCAATTTAATATGGTTTCAGTACACACTTATTTATTATAAAGTAGATCTAGTTCCAGAATGCACAAAACTGAAGATTTCCTAGATACCAGAAGCATACTTTCACTAAAGTAACTGAAACATCAGTAACATAAGGTTTATGATAAGATTTAAAAGGCCTCTTTTTCCCATAATTTTGCATTTGACTAATTTTTGAGACCGTTCAAATGTCTGGGCGCAGAAGAAAACTCAAGAAATTTTGAGCTCAGGAGGACCGAAGGCACTTAGAAAATAAGATACTATTCTGGTGTATTAATTACTACTTCAGAGTATCCTGACCAGTTAAAGATCCTTTGGGACATTTACCCCAATTTCAAATCCAATTAAAATGATATCCATTACCAAATTAACCCATGCACACTCAAATCTTGATATAAAATGACATAATCTCAAGACACCAATTAATCAAACACACAAAAAAGAAAAATGTCAAGAAAATGATGAATCCACTCTTTGATTTTCTAACTGAAAGGTCTTCAAACTTTTTGTATATTAGAGGCATTATACAGCACATCAATTCTTCATTTCATTTGAAAGATTACATTGCAAAATGCTTCACCATATGCTTGTTTCAATGCAGTGAAAAAATGTACTTTTTGAAACATATGGTGATATAATTATTAGGTGTCTTTGAATACAGCAAGGTTGAAAAGAGAACTGGCTGGTCCAAATTGAGGCAATTGCTGCTCTAGCACCTATCTTTGAATATTTTCCCTGGGTGATCATGGTTTGGATATAGACAAATCTGAGTCTTTGAGGCTGAGAACACCTGCTGTCTCCTCCCCAGCCGTGAAGGGTGGGGTCCCTTCCCTTTTGCGGGGAACACTGCTGGGATTCATGCTTGCTGGCCACCTCTTGCCCAGAGGGCTTTGGCATTCCTCCAGCCTTGTGGAGTCGTGACATGTTCTGGGAGTCTGCTTCCTTTCACCTTTTCTGTCCCAGCCTCTGATGTCCCATGACATCACTTTTGACTTAGTCATGGGCCCTCCCGGATTCAAGGGAAAGGTGTGTAGAACCAGTCTCTAGGTGGGAGAAGGGTCATGCTTGAGGAATAAACTGTTGGATGAGAGATCTTTGTGTTAGAATTACCATCTGCCTTGTGGTGAAGTACCCATTATCTCACTTCTTTTTTCTTCATCTTAGCCCCTACATTCCGATTGCATTTTCATAAGCTTCCATACATGACGGAGCAAGTGCTATGTATCTTTCTGTGTCTGGCTAATTTCTTGTAATGTGCGATCCTCCAGTTCCATCTATTTTGCTACAAATGACAGATAGGCTTTTACTCTTTTTAATGATTGAATCATATTTCATTGTGTATCTATATCAGAATTGCTTTATCCATTCTTCCATTGGTGGACACCTCAATGGATTCCATATTTGGCTATTGTGAGTGGTATCACTGTGGTAAAATGTGTTTGTATCATTTCTGTGAACAACCTCAGCAGTGGGGAAGTTCTGCTGTCAGTTTGTAGAAGACTCTCCAGCTTGTTTTTCACAGTGGCCACACTAGCGATCACTCTCACCGTTAGTGTGCAAGAGTTTATTTTCTGCACATCATTTCCCCCCATTTTTTGACCATTTCTATCCCTTCTTTTGAAAGATGTCTCTTCAAATTCTTTGCCCATCTCTCAGCTGACCTGGTTGGTCTTGCTGCTTAACTGAACTCCTTACATACTGTGGACGTGAGCTTTTTGCTGGGTGAATGATTCACAGTGCTTCCTCCCATACTGTCACGTGTTTTCTTTCTGACAAACTGATGTCAAACTCACATTTGAAATTATAGAAATTTAAATTATATATTATATCACATTATAAATTATGGATGTATATTTTTAAAAATAATTTATTTGGAAGCTGAAGATAGCAACATACAAGAGGAGAGAGAATTTTTATCACTGGTTCGCTCCTCAAATGCATGTACCACCTAGGATCAGATCAAACCCAAATCAGAAATCTGGAACTCACTCTGACTCTCCTGCATAGGGGCAGGGACTCAAGTAGTTGAACCATCACATGTTGCTTCCTAGGGTGTGTATTAGCAGAAAATTAGAATAAGGAGTAGAGCTGGAACTCAAATCCAGGCATTTCAACGTAGATACCTTAAATACATTTTTAAACCTATGCACACAAATGCAGTGATTTCAAAATCTCTCACTAAAATAATTTATCGTTTTAATTCTGTTTCCATACACTTTTCCCCCCGGGCCGCTCTGTGCTGTGTAGATTATAGACTGATGAGATGGCAGAAAAAGCAGCTTCTGAGAATACCAGAAGAAAGGAAGGACAACTTGGGCTACTGCAGCATGGGGGGGGGGGGGGGAAGGGTGCGATCCTAGAAGTGGAAACGTCCTAGGTTCTCACTCTTGAATCTGGAGGTGGTGGAACCAATGTGCCTCCATACAGGGGAGCTGGTTGGAACCTCGAGATTCCAGCGTTTGCACTTCAGTCTTGCTGTTCTTACTGTTGTACTGCCCGTGGTGTCATCTCCCAGTGTTGAAATCTTCTCATCCTTAAAGAGTCAGCTCAGATGCAGTTGGGTTGCTGGGTTTGCAAATTAGAATTGATCTCTCTCTCCTACAACTCACTTTTTACTTTCCCTTTCTTTGTAAAACTGATTGCACAGCAGTTTGTATGCAAGTATGTGTTAGTTAGCCTTATTAACCCAATCAAAGCTAAGTCATGGGTGTCAAAAGACTTGGATGACAAATCTCAAATGGATATCCAGAGACAGTTTTTGAATGAATAGGAAAGTGTATCAATAGCTTAGTGACAAATCTACATGAACATTTCCCTTCAATTGCCTTTAACCTCGACTAAAGATTTTTTAATGTCCTAATAAAATCTGTCAGGAGAGCATATCTAAGATGAAGCTTAAAACTACTTTAGTTTTGTTATTAATGGTGATATTACCTCAGAATATTAAGATGAGACAACAGACTCTTTAGGCTCTTTCCAAGTAATTGGTTTCCTCATCTATAATTTTAACCAGTAACTTGAAGTATTTTTTGTTTTCATTATTTGGTAAGCATATCCTGTGGGTTGTAAGCAGCTTTTTCTGTTAGCTTTGACACATTTTTTTTCTTTAGTTGGGTGTAGGTGCACTTGTAATCTTTAGATTTATTCAATTATTATGGTAGGGAATCTCTGTTTTTACATGCATGCTGCTATTTTCATGCTCAGCCAAGACAGAAAAATGAACATGTGCAAAATCAAATCTGGATCAAGTAAAAATGTATATACACTGGGAGCCTGTAAGTTTGAAAATACAGCTAATACAAGCGTGTGGCTGCCAACCTTCACCACACCACCACGGTCTTCATGGCCAACAATACAGTGACATCAGCCTGGCTTAGCCACCACCACAACATGGCAGAAATGACACTGTGTGGGGTCCAACTCTGGGCCAGTGAAGGCCAGGCAGAGCCTTTGTCACTTTGATCCCTTAGAACAACGCCTCCAGGGAAGTACAGGTGCCATGGTGTAAGGACACTCAGGGGCCTTTCCAGAGAGTTCTGCATGGAAAGAACAAAAAAACCAGAAACACCAGTTGGAGAATGAGCCAACTGGGACACTCTCCACAACCACAGTCAAAAATGAATGTGACGTCAATGCAGGCAGCTGAAGTGCTACCTTGTAAGAGGTGATGAGCCACAAGTGCCTGGCTTACCTGCTTGTGATTGCTGACCTGTGAGGGCAGGAGAGAGTAAATTCTCATTGATATTTCAAGCCTCTGAATTTCAGAGGCATTTGTTACATAGCCATTGATAACGAATACAAAATCAATGTTTGCTAAATCTACCAAGTTCAAATACAACGCAAATAACTATGGAGACGAAGGACACTGAAGATTTCTTTAGCTGATAACTGTAAAGCTGACAGCACAGATATTTTTCCAGGATGCAGTACAGCTGTCAAGAGCTGAGTGGAAATGTGTTGGACATAGATTTGGCACGAAAATGATTGCTTTTTACTGTATGATGACTTGAAGATGGGTACCATACTGTACATATGTTCAGCTGTGACAGCTAAAGTTATTTCTCCAGCAGACTTTTGCAACAGGTCCCATCTATATACATTACTTATAGCTCCATCGGCAAAACCCCATGTATCCATTTATAGATCACATTATCTCTGGGAACACAGCATCTTCGTTTCTGAGAGTGCAGAATCAGGCTCAGTGCCTCTCCATGTGGGGAGCTGAGGCTGCGTGCTCGCTGGGATGCACGCGTCACCACATACTCTCTAATGAAGCAAGGTAAAGAAGCAGGAGGGCCTTCATTCCTTCACCATGCAGCTGGTGTGTGATGCCAGATGTAACGTCGCCGGCACGCTTGCCAAGTTCCCAGGATCGTGTCAGGATTCATTGAAACTCAATCAAGAAGAGGAGGTTGATTTCTCAGAAAAACCCCAGATTCCAGGAGGCCAAGAAGCAGGTGGAGAGGAAGGCATCTTTTAAAATCAAACATTCTGTGAAATATGAGATGATTATTTACATCTTTCATTCTTGCCTTGTTGGTTCGTGTGATTCTCCTATGAAGAAAGAGTTAATGGCCCTACTTTCAAATCCCTCAACTCCTAGAGAATTACTTTATAATGAGGCACATAAATTCACTAGAGCTATAATTGTAAAAAAAAAAAAAACACTATGTTATTTTGAAGCAAATGTTACAGATGCCTATCCAAAATGCGCAGTAGGCAGCATGTCTTCTCTTAATAGTCTCAAACATTTCCTTTGATGCTTTGATATTTTGGTAAATTATAGTGGATTCTAATAGAGACCAAACTTCCACCTTTTTTTCTGGTGTGTGTGTGTGTGTGTGGTAGGGTACAGTTATTGTCTCCTTATGCAGTATTGTGACAGGAAACATTTCAGGGTTGGGGATGTTCTTTTTCCTCTTTTGGGGAGTCTTTTCCAGGCTGTGCAAGGATCATTCTGGGTGACTTTGACCATCAGAAGCAGCTGTGATCTAGAGCTGCGGGAGAGAAGAACACACTTTCAGACAGTGTCTGCCATGTGCTGGGCACTTGAGCATCTTGCTCAATTGTCAAAGATGCCTTCTGTCAGCAGCACAATTTCCCCCTTTTTCTATGTGTGCATTTTCAAATTAGGGCAAGATATATATATATCACAATTTAATATATTAACTATTTGTAAATAAGCATTTCAGTGGGAATAAGTACACTCATTGTTAGGCCACCCTCACCTTCAGCCACCTTCCAGAAGGTCTTGGAGGGATTTTAAATCATGCAGCATGTCTTACACATAATGGAACCATTTGTCTCCCAGGGGAAAATCATCCAGGAAGAACCTATGGTAAAAAAATTACGTACGAATAATTCTAAAAGCTCAGGGAACACGTAATTGGAAAATACACTTATTTTGGTGCAGTTTTTCTTTTTAATTCATGCATGATGCTGTAAATTCTAAACTCACCACTCTCCTTAGGTAGTATTCTATTGTTTCTTCAAATTGTTAATCAAAAATGCATGCTGTGGAAAATGACCCATGGATTCCATTGTTTTTTTTTTTGTACCAAAATACACTTACATGTCAGTTCTGTTTTCCCACCAACTTTTTTTTGGAAGTACTCTAATCTCAGTTTCTTTCATTTAATTTGATAGAAACTCAACAAATATTCTGATACCGACTGAAAACAAGGAGTCATGATAGGCATTTTGGAGGACATACAAGCTCATGAAATCACGTCTGACCCTGATGTGCAGTCTGGAATTTTGCAGTCTGTTCTGGACTCTGTTGGTGAACTCCTGCCTTCAGCAGGTCTAAAACACCTTATGCTGTGAGGCCTCTGCTAGGCATCTGATGGGAATGAGGCAGCATCCTGGTCCTCCTGGAACTACACGCAAATCCCTAGCAGGGCAGCTCCCACCTGTACCTCCCAACTCGAGGGCAGGAGATGGAAGGGCAGTCCTAAACTGTACACAAGTCCCAGGGACAACTTTTTATTACATGTTCATGCATTATACTTTACACGTGGGTGTAATTTCAGTGAATTCTTACAGTGACCTTGTAGGTAGTATTCTTCATTTCTATTTTTTAAAAATTTATTTATTGACAGGAAGAGATACAGAGAGAGCACTCTATCTGCTGATTCACTCCTCTGGTACCTGCAAAAGCTAGGACTGAAACGGGCTGGAACCATGAGCTAGGAACTCAATCCAGGCCTCCCAGAGTGTTGTTACTGGGAGCTGGAGTCAGGAACCAGGCCCAGGTATCGACGTAGGCGCTCTAATGAGACACATGGGTGCCTCAGCAGCTAGGCTAAGCACCCTCTCCACTTCTGTTCTATAGGTGTAAATCCCAGCCACACAGTGTTAAGGCCTGCAGTTCCAATGGTACGATTGTATTTACTTCTGATATCTTATTCCAGAAGCTCCATGTGTAAGCTTACTCCACACAGCTTCTTTTGTGTTCCTCTGTGAGAGCAGACATGAGGGCTTCATGGAGCTCCACCAAAGCAAGTCACGTTCCCAGGCAGAAAGGAGCAGAGGCCATGGCACAGCAAATGTCTGGTATTAGTCTGGGGGAACTGGCTCTACAGGGAAGGGGGCAGTAGCTTGAGGACAAATGTTTCTCTCATGAAGCAACACCAGTAGCCCAAAGAGTGAAAATCAGGTACACATCTCCGGTTAGATTCTGCAGGAGAAATCTTCATTTAAAAAAACAACAAAAGTCATGACAACTCCCGTCCATTGTGTTACTGGTAGAGCCATGGGAAATGACGCTGATCCAACAACCCCCTAGCCATTAGTACCTTCTGACAGGAGGAATTTTTTTTTTTCACTTAAAAAATATGATACAGTTCCACATGCTCTGGGATTTCCCTTACCCCTACTGAAATCTCTTCCCCCTCACTGATTTCCCCTATAGCACTACAATAATACAATCTTCATAAACAGTCATCAGTCCATCATTCCTGACAGAAGGAGTTGTGCCCACTCCCTCATTCACCTGCTGAGACCACAAACCCCACTAACTCAGAATGTAATTACGTAATTACTTAGAGATAGGATTGCTGAAGAGTTGGTTTAGTTAATATAAGGCCATTAGAGCAGTACTTTCATCCAAAAAGGGTGTCCTGACAACAAGAAAAGGTGGCAACTTGTGCACAGCTACTGTGTGAACCGGCACTGGGGACTGGAGGACTTGTTTTGTTGTGGTAGTCCTCCTACTAAGCTGGTACATGTGTCTAAACTTTCCAGATTTTACCAGGTAGAGGCATGGCGTGGCTGTTCCAAGATGGGCATTCAAGAAAGAAAACACATTTACACTCAGATAGTCCCTCATCCATGTATGTAAATATATACACTTACACACATGTCCATATGCACCAGGAGAGGGCACAGGAAGAGAGACATCTCTGTCCCTTAAGATAGAACTCTCAGAATCTTTTTTTTTTTAAAGATTTTATTATTATTGGAAAGCCGGATATACAGAGAGGAGGAGAGACAGAGAGGAAGATCTTCCATCCGATGTTTCACTCCCCAAGTGAGCCACAACGGGCCAATGCGCGCTGATCCGAAGCCGGGAACAGGAACCTCTTCTGGGTCCCCCACGCGGGTGCAGTGTCCCAAGGCTTTGGGCCGTCCTCGACTGCTTTCCCAGGCCACAAGCAGGGAGCTGGATGGGAAGTGGAGCTGCCGGGACTAGAACCGGCGCCCATATGGGATCCCGGGGCTTTCAAGGCGAGGACTTTAGCCGCTAGGCCACACCGCTGGGCCCGAACTCTCAGAATCTTAAAAGCTTAATGCTTCATATTCCACACCGGTTGTTCTCTCTAGCGCTTTGCTTCTTCGCGTTGGAGCAAGAACTGCATGGTTATTCTAATCATTGTTTGAATGACTTTTCCCCACTATGCTACTTGTATCATGGGGAGGTGACTTGGGCAGCCTGAGAATCTGCGCGGAGGGCAGCCCACACTGAGTGGTCAGGAATTCTGCGGGTGAGAGAACGAAGACAGGAGCAAGTGGCCTTCTGAACTTGTGACTGTCTTCAGCTGGATGATCACCCGATCAACACACACATCAGAGAAAAATGAAAGTATCGTACTTTTACAGAATAGCCTTTTATTTCTCACTTCAAATGACTAAAGTAAGCCCAGGAGTAAATAGTTCCTTCATGAGGATACTTTGCTTAAAGCATTTGTTTTTATTTGATGACATACAAACCTGAGGTCTGGGCCATTTTCTGCCATTGAAAGTCCCATGACTTTTCTTAGCAAACAAGGTTCAATATGCCAGCCAAATTCTAGTAATTATGTGTTTTCTCTTTTGAATTCCCAGAGTGTGGAGAAGGAAGATAATTATTTTCTTTCCCATGTTGGCCATTATGGTCATTTATTGAAGCTACCAGAGTGGAATGTAGCTGGTGGAAAATGTCCACTTGGGCCATTGCTGTAGCTGTATTTACAGGTTAGTGAAGTAAGGATTTAAGGAGAGTTTGAACTTTAGAGTAGATTTAGTTGAGATGGTTAAGTGGATTTTATTCTTGAAATGATTGAGAGTGAAACAAGAGGGGATAACTTCAACATCCTGCATGGCTCCTTTAGCGGATCTTTTCAAATTTCCATTCATTCACTTAGCAGCACTAACATTGTTATGGGAATGATGTCTGTTAGTTGACTTATTACTCAGACCTATATGGTTGATGTGATTCTTATTTCATATTTTTAGATATAACGGAGTGAGCTTAGGCCATCACTAGAATCTAGACTTTTCTTCCTTTTGTGTTAGTTGTTAAACATCCATAGAAAATGGAAAAAAGGATTAAAACATAAGGTAAAAATCATCAATGACTCTCCAGACTGGAACCAATCATGATTAATCATGATACACATTCATCTAACAGCTTATTTCCTATGATTATTAATGTCTTTTAACATGTTGCAGGTATTCTAGGTGAAGGGGTTTCAAACGTTGATGGAAACATGGAATTAAAAGGTAAACGTATTGGGCAGGTCTCTGTGTTTCCATGCTAAGACACAACCTCCACAGCAGGTGCCTGGGTTCAGTGCGCTGATGCACATACATGGAGTCGATTCGATGGTGCTGGCCCAAGGAGCTGGGCCCCTGCCATCCTCCTGTGAGACTGAGATTGAGCTCCAGGTGCTGGGCATCATGGGAGTGAACCAGTGGCAGGGCACGCGCTGCTTCTTCCTGTGTGTGTCTCTCTCTCAAGGAAGAATAGATAAATAATAGATAAGAACAAAAATGGGTAAATCTGGCACAGAACCTTTTGCAGATCATGCATAGTTTTTTCATAATATGTATCTTCCAACATGAAGATCCCTCATGCAATACTGTGTAATCTGCTTCTTGAACATTCTGATTTTGCTTTGTTAAACATTTCTACAGTATCACTTTTAGTGATATTGTATTATTCTAATTTATTAATGAGTTCTAATACATGTAATTAATCTTTCATCTGTGGCCATTTAGTTTATATTTACTTTTTCTATCAAAATTCTGTGACTAGATCTTTATACACAAATCTTTTTATACATTCACTATTTATTTTGGCTATATGTGTGTAACTAGAGTTAAATCTTTAAAAGGGAGAATGTTCTTTTTCTCTTATATTAATTTGCTGTAGTACAACTTTGTAATAAAATGTAAATTGTTAAAATTTCTAAGTTGGTAGGACACATATTTTCCTTTCATAAATTCTGCGGACGACAATAGTTCCCTTTGTATTCAGGATTTCTTGCTTTTGTACCTCGTAGACTATTGTTTTGAAGGCCATTTGGGAACTCAGGGGAGTTTTAATTAGGCTGCTTGAAGTATAAAAGTGCACAGAAAGTTAAAGATGCTATGAATGACATAAAAGGGAGTGTAGGCATCTAGGCCCAATTCAATTTTCCCTCTGTTTCTGTCTCCCTCCCTTTCTCCTTTCTTGCACTGAAATGTCCCAGCACACCATCACAATCTTCCTGTGTGTGATAACAAGTCATGTGGATGGCTTTTCAAAAGAGACTCCTGTGTATGAAATGGTGCTCCGTTTAGAATTTATCATTACCAAGATATTAAAATGTTGTGTCTATGAGTATCAAGTGGAATATGGAAATAACCTTGTAAACCAGAACCCCTTTCCTATCATGATCATCATTGAAAAGAAGTCTTACTTCACCTGTGAAATTCTGAGAGCAGGCCAATTCACAGAAGGAGCTATAAAAATTTAAGATAAATATCACAGTTGACTTTATAAGAAAACACAAGAGCCTTCCTAGGTTCTGGCTTGATATGAAAATCAGTGGTTCAGGAAAGATGGTTACTGATAAGAAAGAAATCAAGCTAATTGTTCCCTTCAGCTGCCCATACCTCATCTGCCTGCACTTATCTTTTTGAATTCCTTTAGTTCAAAGAATAACCAGCATCTTGTTGCCCACGGGACAGATGAATGAGATTTGTATAAGTTATGTGTGTGATCGATTGGTATGTGTAGGAGAGCCATTTCAAATTCAGTGTTGTTTCCCATCAACTGGTTTCTGAGCACTTGATGTGTGAGAGGCACTGTGCCCAGCACTGGGTGCCTAAGAGATCCAATGAGACAGAATCCTTTGTTTCTTGGGAGGTGGTTGAAATTTCCTGGAGTGAAGTGTTGGAAATTCTTTTACATGAAACCAAAAAAGTGGACATTAAGGTAGTGGAGTGTAGAGGTGACTAGGGCAGGCTAGCAGGGCCTGCTCCAGAGAGTAGGAAATGAGACTGGAAGGCAGTTTGGGGTGTTTGGAATGAGCTTAGAACACCAGTGATGAGCAGACCAGGAGCAAACACAGGACACCGTAGCCTCAGCTCCAACTCAAAATGGGAACTACCTCTTGGTGCGTCTTTCAGGAGTGAGCCAAGTGTGAGGTCAAAACCAATTCAAAATAAAGCAATGAAAAAAAACAACACCAAAGAGTTGGAAAAAGCATTGAAGGAAAAAAATTAGATCCAACTTGGTGTTTAATTAGATACGGTGGAGGTGAGTGAGGAACAAAGCAAGGTGGCTCATGTTTGGAGCCAAAGAGAGCAAACATGTGCTTGACAGACAGGGGAGCCAACAGAAACTGGTTCTCAGGGAAGTTTCACTTCAGAAATTTGAAGTTTGAGGTGCTGCCAGAGTCCCCAGATTTAACCCCTTAATGGTAGGGGGAAAGAGACAGGTACGCTCCTATTCTAGAAAGTGCCCTGCTCTTCACTGATTGTCTATTTTACTTTTTCTAGTGGGTTCCCTCCCACCCGCCTGTTCCCGCCTCCCGCCACTGTTTCCCTGTGGCTATTTGTCTCTTTCTTGGATGAGCATTTTCAGACTCAAGATATTGAGGCGTCTGTAGGAAATGGTGCCTTCTTTCTTAGTTGACATCAGTTACTTCTCCCACTCAAACTTCAGTGTGAGTAGGTCACCATAGCTGTCTTCATTATGTTTTCCCCAAGCTGCCTCGTCACAACAGCCGCAGAGCTGCAGAAGGTAGGCGGGATGAGTCACGGGGGAAAAGCGCCAGTTTCAGAGTGCTGTATGGTGGACCACAGCTGGGACAGAGGTCAGGGCTAGAGACAGGCCTGGGGTGATGGGTTTGGCGGTGCCTGTGCAGAAGTGAGTGGGGAGGCAGCAGCCCAGGAGATTTTCCGAGTGTGTGCTTTAATAAGCTCTGTTTATCATTTGCGTTTTGTTAGTGACCAGCTGTGTCTTCTAAAATAGATCACCCTGGGCTAGTGCCCAGTGAGTCATTCCATGATGTTTGCTCCCTCAGCTCTCCTCAGCACTGGTCTTACATCCACTTCTCTCCAATCATTTTACCAGCGTGTCTGTTTCTGCATTTCTCTGGTCTCCATCCAGGTCAGAGAAAAAAGGGAAGCAGATTGCAATGGCTGGCCCTTTCGCAGGGGTCTATGGAGTACCTTGGCTCGGGAGAGCGTTGTTCTATATGCTTCTCTCTGATCAGATGAGCTGTTGACGTTAGACAAGGCGGAAGCTGATGTTTAGGTGACAGTTATAAGCTGTAATTACTTTAAACATGAAAGAAACCAGAAGGTTGGGGCTTCTTGCTGATTAATGATGGGACACAAGACCTTGTATCTTCTTGGGATAATACAAATATGTTTCAATTATGTTTTGAATTGGTTTGAGAATTGTTTTCCATCACTTTCCACATTTTTTTTTCAAGCAAAATCCTTATCATTGAGTTTCTGCCACTCTTTATATGATTTATGTAATTACTTTGGTACCTGCCACTTCCTCCAGACTGGCTTATATGTAGGAGACTGAAATAGGAAATTCTCTATTCTTTCACTTAAATCTTATTTACAATAATGTGGAGAGAAGCATATTCTGCATCATGTTTTAAAGTGAGAATGACAAGTAAGTATCTTATTCACAGACTGCTGTGCAAATGACAAAAGCCTGTTCTATTGGATTACATAGAGAATGGAGAAATAGGGTGCTCATTCAGCAGGAGATGTTTTTGTTTTGCATAACTGAGACATTTCCCATTTAGGAAATGACAGTTGGTCAGCAAAAGACTGAAGAAATGATTTTTCTCTGATTTCTGCAGATTTCTATGAATAGAAACAGACTCCCTCCGTCCGGATGCTTAGGTGTAGCGAGGCCAGTTTGAGGCAGACCTGCTTCATGGAACGGCGAAGCCTCACCTTATGCTGGCTGAGGCCGGAGAGCCTGAGGACAGAATTCCTGCTTGTTTCTGTCTAGCACGTCCACTTCATAAACTCCCACCCCTGGCTCCCGCTGTTTCCTTCGATGACTGTGTCGGTGGGAGCAGCGGAAGCACCTGGTGGGCGCTGGACGCAGGGATGTATTTTCAGGCACTATGTTTCCTCTCGATCCTTTCTGTTCTAATTACTCTGGCCAAAGCTTTGCTTTAATAACAGCAAAGGCTAAACCAGGTGAATTGCAGTCAAGAGCAGAAGTCTTTCAAGTGATTTCCTTTTGTGGTTAACTTTTTTCTCTGCTTTGTGAGTTCCACCTAGTTAATTGGTTAATTATCCAATTACTACTAACTAGTTTCTAGCATGACAAGCTGGTCATATCTCAAGGATTATTTTGTTATCCAAAAGGTGTGCATCAAAACAGAGTATAGATTTGCTTTGAGGATTAATGAGATCATGCCTATGTTACATGGAATAGACATTTGATGAGAAAATCAATTCAGTTCAAGTTGCCACTGGTGTAGAGAATTTGAGAATGGCTAAGATAACTTTGTACTAGTTTATTCAACAATTTCTTGTTGATTGTTTATTTTGTATAGGGCACTATATTAAGCATGTATATGAGCTTTAATTCTCACTATGGCACCAGGAGTTAGGTTCTGCTATCTCTATTTTTTTCTAAAAGAGTTATTTATTTTTATTGGAAAGGCAGATATACAGAAAGGAGGAGGGACAGAAAGAAAGATCTTCTGTGTGCTGATCCATTCCCCAAGTGGCCGTAATGGCTGGAGCTGAGCCAATCCGAAGCCAAGATCCAGGAGCTTCTTCTGGGTCTCTTATGCAGGTGCAGGATCCCAAGGCTTTGGGCTGTCCTTGACCACAGGCCACAGGAAGGGAGTTGGATGGGAAGTGGAGCAGCTAGGATTAGAATTGGCATCCATATGGGATCATGGCATGTGCAAGGCGAGGACTTCAGGCCCTAGGCCTGGGCCCTGATATCTCTTTCAAACAGCTTGGAAATAGCTTGCCTACTTGTCTGCCTTGGCCATGGACTGAATGTAGGTATCATATTTAGAATGTATAATACCAAGAATTGAACCGTTATTCCACGATGACTGGGAGATGATAACTGTCCATGGAATGGGAAACATAATTATGAACTCCAAACTCCATTATGGGATATGTTATGGATCAAGGACCTCTGGGGATGACTTCTTTCCACACCAGTTAAGAGCATGGATTCTAGAATTCAATGTCCTGTGTTTGTATTCCAGTTATTAGCCTTGGCAGGTCTGTGACCTAGGCAAATTCAACTTTCTGAGCTTCTGTTTCTTCATTTATGAAATGGTAATAACAGTATTATCTACCTCCCAGAGTAGTTGGAGGATTAACGGAACTAATTCCTGCAGATTCCATAGAATGGAGAAGCACTCTTAGACATTATTTTCGTGATTCTCTGTCCTTCTTGCTGTAACTCTCTCGGGCTGTCTCCAGGCATTCATAGTTACACTGTTGTTCAACAATGCATGGATCTATGTAGGACTGCTATGATGGTAGTTTTATGACCATTGCCTATTTTGAGAGATTGTATAATATTATAGTAAAGGAAAAGCTTGACTGTTAGATTTTTTTTCGCTCTCAAAAACTCTTACTTCTGAAGAATGAATTGGTTTGATGTTGGCATTGTGTTGTAGCTGGAAAAACCATATGTATGCTTGTTCCTCCTTTGGCTGCTCAACTTCTAATCCAGCTCCTTGCTAATGGCTGGGAAAGCAGAGAATAATGACCCAGTTACCTGGGTCCCTCACACTCACAGGGGAGACCTGAAAGAAACTCTTGGTTCCTGGCTTTGGCCTGGCCCAGTGTTGGTCTTTGAAGCTTGCCGTAGAGTGAACCATGAGATGGAAGACCTTTCTCTTTCCTGTCCCTCTTTCCCTGTAACTCTGACTTTCAAAATAAATAGATCTAAAAAAAGTGAGATAAATTGTGCTTTTAGTGTTTAGTTCTTTATATTTATAAAATTAAACATGTTAAAAACCAGTACCAATAGAAATCAACTACATTGACTGAGTCAGTGGCCTTGTCTTTAGACATAGTTTCAAACTGGATGTAAAAATGAATTTGACAAACGTGGTTGTGCAGAATCTTTGTTTTGTGCACATGCGTGAATGAGCTACCTGGTTAGACGGCTTAGCTATTTTGCCAGTTCAGGGAGGAGTTAATAATGTGATGTTATGTAAAGAGCTTTGAGCGTCTCAGGAGAGAAGTGTTATATTAATACCTGCCTCACAGTGATGTTCTAAGACTTAATGACAGAAAGTTTGTAAATTGCCTTTGTATTCCCAGCAACATCCTGAAGAGGCATCATTTCATTTTATTGCAAGGAGCTCCAAGTTACACAGGATGCAAGTTAAGGGGAAAAGCATATCCCAATCTGTGTTTTACACTCAGATGTATGTTAAATAAAGACCAAACACTTTGTCCCTGTTGTGAGTGGTACAGTGGATCATTTAAACAGATTGTTTCTCTGCTACTTGTGGTAGGTGGCGCAACTGATAATGCAGTTTGAGTGCTATCATTAAACTGTATCATAAGAGAAATAGTGATCATGACACAGAGATCTATATAAGTTATTCTAACATTTTTAAATTGAATTCTGATTTTAAAAGAGGCTAGATCTGTTTTTTTGTATGATTACTATTAGCATTGGCATTTTTGAGACCGGTCTCAAATCAATACCTGTAATACTTACAGACATCAATAGGGAGAATAGTATTGTAAACACATATTCTGGCTGTAGGGTGCATTTTAAATGTCTAAACACTAATCAATAGAGCTAAATTAAGTATTGACTAAAATAGCTTTATAATAAGTAATTATTGGTTTGCTCTTTTAGAAATTAGACGTTTTCACTTTGGGAATAAAGAGTAAATTTACTGTCATGAAATTAAAGTGTTTTTGACCTTTTTGTACAACTTTCCTCTCTCTGTGAAATGATTAGGTTTAAATGTGATTGCACAGCTGTATTATGTTGCAAGCATCAATTTTTAATTATTATAAGGTCAGTGTTAGAACAAATATGATTAGTACAGTACCGCAGTCTGCTTATTTACCTTCCACTCAACAACCAACCTGTATTTACTCAAACCCATGCAAATATCTCTCTGCTGCTGTGGCTAATTAGAATTCCACCAGATCCTTCTCACTGTTCATCCTGTGTGCTGTTTCATGGACTCTGTCGTTTTTTTAAAATGCTAATTGCTTGATTTAACGCTTTCATAAAGGGACATGCATTTGCTACCATGTCTGAGTGCGCGTGTCACTTTTTGTGTGTGATGACCGCTGGCAACAGCTCACATTCCTCTGGCCCTGTGTGTGAGAGTCTCTCTTGTACCTCGTCTCCAGGACTGATGTACACGAAGCACACCTGAAGAGTGAAGGACTTGCCGTTCTAGAAATAGATTTCTGTGGTTCTGTGTTTATAGACTTGACACTGGTCCTTATTTTGTGCCCACTGCTCTGTGTGGCTTTGCATTTACTTCTTTACATTGGAAGATGTGCATAAGCATTTACTACTATGGAGTAATGGTGTGATTCACATATTGATCATAACAGTTCCCAAGATTTTCATCATGAAGAGCAAATTTAGCTTTAAGGCTGAAGTGATCTTATAATATAATTCATTCCTAATTAGAAAGGGAGAGAGAGAGAGAGAATTTTATCTGCTGGTTTTCTCCCCAAATGTCTATGATAGCTGGGGCTGGGCCAGGACAAAGCCAGGAGGCTAGGCTTCATTCTGAGTCTTCCATTTTTGCATGGACACCAGGTACTTGAGCCATCACCTGCTGCCTCACAGGGGGCACATGAACAGGAAGCTAGATTGAAAGTGGAGCCAGGACTTCAGTCCAGGATCTGCATGTTGGATGCCAACATGCCAACCACTGTGTTATCCACTGCACCAACACCCAACTCCATATAAAAATATCAGCTTTGAAATCAGCCTTCAGATTTTGTGTTCTGTTAATAGTTGTGGTGCAGAGTGTGAAGCCATCTCCAACAATGCTGGCATCTTGCACTGGCACAAATTAAGTCCTGGGTGCTCTGTCCAGTCAGATTCCCTGCTGGTGTTCCTGGAAAAGCAGCTGAAGATGTTCCAAGTGCATAGGGTCCGACCACACATGTATGAGACCTGAATGGAGTTGCTGGGCACCTGGCTTTTGCAAGGCTCAGCTCCACCTGCTGTGGCTTTTTGGGGAGTAAACCATTGTCTTTACCTCTCTCTGCTACTTCCTATCAAATAAATAAATAGATCTTTAAAAAAAAAAAAAACAAGGCCCTGGCGCGATATCTTAGTGGCTTAAGTCCTTGCCTTGCACATGCCATGATCCCATATTTGTGTCAGTTTGTGTCTCAGCTGCTCCACTTCCCTTCCAACTCCCTGCTTGTGGCCTGGGAAGTCAGTAGAGGATGACGGGTTCCCCAGGCCTTGGGAACCTGTATGCAGTTGGGAGACACAGAAAAAGCTCCTGGCTTTGCATTGGCTCAGCTCTGGCCATTGTGGCCACTTTGGGAGTGAGCTAACGGTGGGAAGATCTTCCTCTCTGTATCTCCTTCTCTGTAAATTGGACTTTCCAATAAAAAATAAATCAAAAAGATCCAGCAAGGGCATGAGACCAGTAGATCAATTTTCAGTTGTCTTAGCACTCAGCATACTGATTTCCATAGTGACTGCACTGCTCTCTACTTCTACCAATAGTGGAGTAGGGTAACTTCTCCCCAACATCCACATCACCAGGTGTTGTTAGCAGATTTCTATATGTTGGCCATTCTTACTGGAAGTAGGTGGAAACTCAATGTGGTTTTTATTTACATTTCCTGGTAACTAGGGAGCCTAAACATTTTCCCTTATGTCTATTAGTTATTTGAATTGTTTTTTTGAAAAATGCCTGCTCATTTCCTTTGCCAATTTCTTCACAGTGTTATTTGTTTTGCTGTCATTGAGTTTCTGAAATTCTTTGTAGATCCTGGATATTAGTCTCCTATCTGTTGTGTAATGTGTAAAACTTTTCTTCCATTCTGTTGGTTGCTTCTTCACTTTGTTGATAATTTCCTTTGCTGTACAGAAGCTTGTTAGTTTGATGTAGTCCCATTTTTTTGATTTTTGACTGCCTATGCCTTTGGTGGCTTTTTAGACTTAAAAAAAAAGTCTTTGTTTATGCCTGTATTTTGTAGTGTGCTTCCTAGATTTTCCTCCAGCAGTTTGATGGTTTCTCTGTGCATATTTTGGTCTGGGATCCATTTAGAGTTGATTTTTGTATAAGGCTACAGGTACAGGTCTTGTTTCTTAGTTCTGCATGTTGGGATAACCAGTTGTCCCAACAGCATTTGTTGAAGTGACCAAAGTTTTTCCCCGAGTTATTTTCAGTTCTCTTGTGGAAGACTAGTTGGCTGCACATGTGTGGGCTCACTTCTAGGATTTCTATTCTGTTCTGCTCTTCTCTGTTTTTGTGCCAATTTTGATTACTGTTGTCCTGTAATATCTCTTGAAATTTGGAATTTTAATTCCCCCAACATTATTTTTATTGATCATGATAACTTTGGCTATTTGTGGCCTCTTGTGTTTCCATATGAATTTTTGTATCATCTTTTTTATTTCTGAGAAGAATTTTGATCGGGATCATATTGAATCTGTAGAATACTTTCAGCAATATGGACATTTTGATTATTTTGATTCTACTGATCCAGAAATGTAGGTAGTTGTCTGTGGATCTGGGCCTTCCTGGCCTATCCCAGAGGTCATGAGGACTTAGCACACTATGCCCCCTGGGATACTGGCAGGGGCCTTTGCAAACTGAGACCTGTGGCTGACAGGTGGCCCAGAACCAGACTACATATCTTGTTTTCCTCTGCTTGGAAGGTCTCTGCCTTGCAGTGGGAAATGAGGGAATCATTTAGGTACTGCTTTGGTCAGGTCAGGCTTGCAGATTGCTCTCCTCAGGAAAGATTGTATCTAAAATGGATCTTTAAGTTGATTGGTGGCTATGGGGGTTGAGGGCACCAATCAGGTTATTGTTACTAATGCTTTGGATTTCCTGTTTATCACCCTGTATATAAGCTTTGCTATTAGACTTAATAAACGGATTGGCTAGTTGACTTCTGGTCATCTCCTTTTCTCCCATGATTGTCCGTGGGTCCTCCATCACCTCACAGGAAGATAACACATTTCTACATCATTTAAAGTATTTGTCCTTCTATTTTTCTTTCTTAATGTTTTGTAATTTTCAACATAGAGGTCTTTTGTATCTTTTGTTAGGTTTATTTCTAGGTACTTAAGGCTCTTGTTATTTCAAAGGGGACAGCACTCATAAGTTCTTTTTCAGACATTTGGTTGTTTGTGTATGCTAAGGCCATTGATTTATGCTCATTGATTTTATACGCTACTACTTTGCCAAATTCTCTTATGAGTTCCGATAGTCTCTTAATTGAGTCTTTCGGTTTTCCTACGTATAGAATCACGCCATTCATCTGTGTACAGGGATAATGTGATTTTCTTGTTTCCAATTTGATTTCCTTTAATCTCTTTTTTCGTTCCTAATAGCTGGAGTGAGGACCTCCAATATGACACTGAACAGCCACCATGAAACTGGACATCCTTGTCTAGTTTCAGATCTTAGTTGAAATGCTTCCAGTCTTTCATTATTCAGTGTGATGTTGGCATTGAGATTTTGTAAATTGCTTTGACTGTGTTGTAGAATGTTCCTTCTATGCCTAACTTGTTTAGGGATTTTAGCCTGAAGTGGTATTGTTATTTTATCCAATGCTTTCTCTGCATCTATTGATATGATCACACAGTTTTTATTCCTCATTTTACTGGTGTGTATCACATTTACTGCTGTTCTACTTACACTCTAAGCTGTGTGGAGGAGCTCACTTGATAGAACAGGTCATGACAATATATTAACTGCCAAACCCTTTTACTTCTCGTGTGTTGATTTAATGTGTGCCTGCTTTGTGTTGGGAAACATTTGCCCGAGTCCAGTGTTTTTGGTGGACTGGACATTATCCATTTTACAGCCACCAGAGAAGATAGCAAAAATTCATCCTCACTGAGCTTTTGTTGTCGGGGATCTGAATTAGCATCCGGAAGTTCTCATTTATCCACACCACTTGCTTAATACATTTCTCTTATTTTTTTAAATTGAACTTTCTAGTTCCTCCCCAAATTGTATCAAGTTGAATTTTCATAATTAACCACTTATTTCTTATTTCTTCCAAGAGGTTCTACTTTTCTGATTAAGTTCTGGAGAAGGGATGCTTTAATAACAAAAGCCTAAATCATAAATCACTAGCTTTGACACGGGGTCCAGAACAAAGTGGGGAAAGTCTGGAAGTGTTTGTTTACATAGCGGAGCAACCATGAGTAGACTTTTGTCAAGGGCTCCAAGAACAAACAGTAAGAAGATGCAGTGAAAGCTAGAGGAAAAGGGTTTTTTGTTGTTGTTGTTGTGTAATAGTGGGAAGTTTGGCTACACTATCATTGTCAAATGGCTTTTATGCCTATGATAAAAGAAAAGTGAGAGGACCTACAAGAACTCAAGAGGAAACAGTTTTCAAATAGAATTTTCAGTTAAAAATTCAGGAATAATTTTAAAGCAAAATTAGAGGAAATATAAAGAAGCCAAGAATTCCTGCGTTCAAAAATGTAACATTTTCTGATTTTCAGATTTTCCCAACAAAAGATTCTCAGTCAGTGGTGATATCATGGTAAATCCAGGATATGGCTAACCAGCTTAATATCACAACTTAAATATCTCAAGAGTTTGCTTGTAGGATTCGTCGATGTGACATAAGAAGATGTAAGGGTAGGTTTAATAGGGCAGCTAAGAGCATTAAGACATTTTTGTTGTTGTTTTTAGAAAATAGGATCTCTAAAAATCTTAACAGTGTAACTGAGGCATTTTTGCCTATGCAAAAGGTTTCAAGGTATCTTAAGGACATTGACCTATAGACAATTTCCTTGCTTAGGTAACGAAAGGAATTGAGGTGTGGATTTTATTGAATGGAGTGGATAATAAATTTAACGCACATGAGGTCTACAAAGCCTTTAAAAGAGGTTTATAGGTCTGTGCTGAAAGGGATGAACTAGTGCAAAAGGGATGGCGAATTTTTACCTTACTTGCAGGAAGGAGGCTGGAAGCAATCCCCTTGTTACAAGGATAGTGATTCCCCTGGTGAAAGCACTGTGACTTGGAGGGCAGAATCAGGACTGCAGAAGGAGCAGTTGCAGAGAAACGCAGTAAAGCCCCAGAGAATCGTTTCCGGGAGATGGGATTGTGCCACAGTCAAGGAACTGGTGACATATGCCCAGAGGTATTTCACAACTGTGTCACCGTGGTGTGCCTCCCATGTGGCTTATTGTCAGAGGGAGTTTCCATTTCATTCTTCATCAGCCTTCTCCCAGTCGTGCAACATGAATGGATGGAAGGAAGTTTTTCTTTAGATAGCAGGCCCTCAGGTTTATAGGCTTCGGAGTGGAAGGGCTCAACCCAAGGCCAAGCAGCACGTCTGCCTTTGGATCTGGTTTAAATGATGAGATCTCAGACATACTCTCAAGCCCAGAGCCAAAGTGGGATGAGGCTACTGGAGGCAGAGGAGACTCAATAGGACACACATGGATTTTGGAGGGCAAAGAATAGACTAATAGTAAAAGATTGACGTTACATATTCTGTTTCTCCTTATACACTTATGTCAAGAGGTAGAGTTTGATTTCCGTTTTTAAATGTGGGTTGACTTCTGTGACTTACTTAATCGACAAAACACAGCGGAAGTTATGTGTGGGCTGTCTGATGCCAGATGAGAGAGGCTTTCTGGTTCCTACATTTGTTTCAGTGTTTGCTTATGAACAATGGTTTCTTAGAGAGAAGCCCAGGTTATGCTACAGGCCACTTCTTGGCATGAATGTTTCAACGAGGCTTCCTACTGAGAGCTAGTATCTGCCACTCCCTGGGATGAGCCACTCAGTTAAATCTCATACCTGGTTTTCCTCAGTCCCGCAAGAGACTCCAAATAAGAACCACTCCAGTAGAGCCTGGCCAAGGAACCATGAGAGGATGTGGAACGCTACTTTCAGCCACTAGTTTTAAGAATGGTTTGTCACACACACAAAGTCAAACACTAACCACTTTTCTTTTTTTTTTCTTGTTTTTCTTTTTTTTCTTATCTATTTTTTTATTAATTATTTTGCATTATGTGACAGTTTCATAGGCTCTGGGAATCCCCCCACCCCTCCCCCTCCCCTCCCCTCCCCTCCCCCCTGGTGGATTCCTCCACCTTGATGCAGTATTACAGTTCAAATTCAATCAAGATTCTTTCCTTGCAAACATATATTAAGCATGGAGTCCAGCTACTTATTGTCCAGATGGGTTGAACAGTTTCTTGGGGAGACCATTTCTGGTCCGAAACTAACCACTTTTCATACAACTTCCCTGCTTATGGAATTACCTTGCTTTGTCATTGTGTGACATTCCACATAATTTTTCATTTGGTAACATTTCAAAATTTCAACTTATATTATTTCTCCTAAGTAACTTCACTTGTTTCTGCCTTTTAGCCCGGCACTCAAGATTCAGTTTTCGTTGTGTTTATTGGCACTTGGTCACATTTTGTTTCAGAAGTCTCTGATTCATCATCTTTTTTTCTTTCCAATCTGAAGACAGGTTCCGTGTCTGGGATTCTGCCACTCCCATTCACAGCCTCACGTTTATGTGGTCACTCACATTAACTGCTTGAGCCCTCTTGCACAGAAGCCAGGTTTTATACTCTTTTGGTTTGCCCTGACTAGCCGTACTGAACTGGTTTACGTGTTAGTGATTGATCACCACATGCAGCCTTCTGTTCTTTATTACATTAATATTTTTGAAATACGGGCACTATTGACTTACTTTGAGCTCTCATTAACCTGTTTTCCTGTTACCTGGTCCTGTCTTGCCTTGGTCCATTTTCATGTCATCTCATTTTTCAGCCCTTTGGCTTTGGTAGTTTTCCTAGAATGCCCAGCATTTTCCTAGCTGAGGATCTTTGCCGTTGAGTAACTCCCAGCCTTTATATCTGCCTGTTCTCAGCTCAAATGTCACATGCTTTGAGACCTTGTCTTCCATTGACACCAAAGTGGCTGCACACGCTTGGTCCCCCTCCTATTATAAGATTTTCTTATGTACATTATACTCATAATTCTATGGAATTATGTTCTCAATCCACATGTCTATTTCATGGGTCCTCTTAACCTGTTTCTGTCCTTCTCCCTCACTAGTATTAGAATTCCAAAAATAAATGTTTTTGTTGTTTACTTCAGTTGTTCCATTCCCAGAGTGTGGCAGTGTGCCATGCTAGCAAGCAAAAGGAACATATTCAATCATTAGGAAAGCTCTTCCCTAAACTCATGGTTTTATTTGTACTAGCATAAACTTATGTTTTAATTCCTTGTCTGTCAACTTGCTGAAGTCCTCTCATATTCATTGAATAAATGGTTCGTCTCATACTCTTCTCCTGGTGTCATAGGGTAGGCCGTGGGTACCATGTGGGTGCAGGAAATCTTGATGTTGCACAGCAGCAGCTACAGCCACACGGGCCTGCATGTCCTAGGGTGGCAGCAGGAACAGTGAGGAAGGAACTTAGCCATGAACGTGTCAGACCAATCAGAACCTGCACCACCATGGGTATAGCATCACAAATGTAGAAAACCAAGTTGGAAAGAGGTGCAACTCAGCTTCAGAGAGTAAATGAGAATTACTGGAATCTTAGATGCATTATAGATTCTGTTCCTAAAATAGGTCTTTTTGCTTCAAGAAGCCAGCAACTGGGATGACGACATCAAAAGGAAAAGTTTTAGCTAGAATTATTTTTATTGCTTTCCCAAATGGAACATCATGTAAACATTTTACAGATAAGTGCTTTTATTAGTATAAACTATAGACAGAATATTTGCTTTCTTTCCACTTTAATATACGCAGAGGTTTCAATAATGACTTGCGTTGTTAATCTTATCTGGTATTACATAGGTAATTTTCCTTTTAATTGGATAAGTGTCTAGATTCCAGAGCAAGTACATGATTTTCAGGATTTTACCAAGATAAATACCTGAAATAAAGGTGTACATCTTTTATTCTTTAAAAACACATATTCGTGATTTTTCCAGCTCACTCGTATCCTGACTATTGATTCCAGGTATAAAAGGATTTTCAAGATATTCACAGAGAAGGGAATGATAGATTAATTTTGGAGGAAAAAAAAAAAAGGAAAATCCAGGCATTTGAGGGAGTCTTCAGAAAAGTTATGGAAAATGAGTCTCTGAAAAAGCTGCACCTGGGTTTGGATTGGATTTTCCTGTGGGCTCTTTGGAGCATCCTGGCACACAAGGATTATATTCTCTCCCCAACTTCCAATGGGGAGGAGCCATGTAAGGCCTGCTGCCTGATGGGCTCTGAGTACAAGGGCCAGGTAGTGGCCTGCGCAGTTGTGATGTGATCATGGCTACAGGACCCTGGGGTGCTCACTGCCCCTTTGATGTCTCAGGAGGCTGCACATTCCAGATGCTCCAGGAACAGGTGGTAAAGCCTCCATAAACCGGCTCCCCAAGTAACTGCCTGGTGCCTTATATGAACTCTGTAGTATAGGCCCATGAGCCATCACTCCCCTAAATGGCTGTTTGTGGACCTGCTTGACATACACAGCACTATTGAGAAATGATTGTGCATGGCTGCCAGGATTTTGTGGCTAATTGTCATTGCATCTCAATCAGTACTAAATGTGTAATACAGTTAAGGAAATAGTGCTGGGGTTGATTTTTTAATTACCTTATCTCTAACAGAAAAGATTTATACATTTTACAGTCATTGCCTTAAACTGTCTTATGAAATATTATTTTTTGAAAGAAGAGATTTGTAATGTGAGTATCTGAATTGAATGAGAGGGGAATATTTTGTGAGTTGCTGGTTTTTCTTAATGGTGTCGAAGAAAAGCTCACGTGGTGAGGCACCTGCAGGGGTGTCACAGATGTCCCCACCGCGTGTGTGGATGCAGAGGGAAAAGCTTGAGCTCTTCTATGGCTTTAATTGAAAAAAATATTTTCTCTTAAAGTTGCTTCAACTACTGTCACTTAAGGTATTTTTCCAGCCTTCATTTTGCTGTTGAGATTAGCATTTTTGTTGCTACAAGTTGTTCTTGCTTACTAATTGCAAAGACGTCCAGAAGCCAAGAGCAGCTTCCTAAGCTTTAAGACATGAGGAAAGAACAGTAAATCAGGGAGTCCATGGGACCATATATCATAGTAAACCCTGGGAATTCACCACCAAATCATTGCACTAAAAAGCGACAATTTTGATTGATTAAAATGGTATGGGCTGGATAGTGTTAAATCACTATGAGTGATATGACATTATAATTTTACATATCATATTTCTGCCAAGACAATGAAGGTAAAAGGCATTGTCATCAGATGATAACAGACAATAAGAAGAATCCTGATGTTAGATTTATTACCAGGTTTGGATTTAGAAAGAAGTAATTCTTGTCTTGCTCCACTTATCAAATGACTGTAAATTCAGTGATGATGTAAAATCCTAAGGCAGAGCCACTTATGGGCTTGACAAAGTGCCAGCCATAAAGTATTTATTGTTCTCACTGGTTCTGCCTCACACGCTTAAATATTTATCAGAAACATAAGACCATCTGATAAATGTTTCTGATCTTTGTGGCTAGATTTTTTTTTACCACTTATATTTTTCATCAAAAATCACTTAACATATTTTTATGATGTTAATAATGTTAAGCTCATAACTTGAAAAGGCAGTATGTCAGTGCTTAACATTTCATTCCTTTTAACTTCTGGTTTTAAGTATGAAATTTTTGAAGTAGTGTTTGTTATACGGAACTGAGAATGCCTTATTTCACTATTGGTTTAGGGTGGCCCAAGCAAAGTCCTTCAGAGTCATCCTTGTGTATGGGGGTCGTTTCAATAGTTCATGGAAAAATGGCATTAAATAATAAGTTCATTTTGGTACAAGATTTTTTTGAAACACATGCATGGCATTTTCCAAAAGATTTCCAAATACCAACTCGCCTACCACACATACACACATATATACAATGATTGAGATTACAGCTGATGATGGTCTAGATACAGTCTGAGAATGTTTGTTGTGTACCCCAAGTTCATAGTTGTAACCTGCTTCTCTCTGTATCCTGTATTTTTTTTTTTACTTATTTTTACTGCATTTCATTTTATGCCATCGTTTCATAGGCTCTGAGGTTCCCCCTACTGCTCCTCGTACCCTCCCCCCATGGTGGATTACTCCACCTTGTTGCAGTATTACAGTTCAAATCCAGTCATGCTTCTTTCATTGCAAGCATGTACCATGCATAGAGTCCAGCCTCTTATTGTCCAGATCAATTCAACAGTTTCTTGGGGAGACCATCTCTGGTCTAAAAGCAGAGCTGGCAGAATATCATCCCAACCAATTAAAAGCCATAACATAACATAACATAACATCAGCAACTGTTTACAACATTATGGAGTTAATTGACATGGTATTGAGTGACTGATATGTTAGAAAATTCAAGTTCTTAAGCACATCCTGTGACTACTTCACTGACATTTCAATTTTAGTTTATATACAACCGGCTTCTATCCACCTTAAAATGGCTATAGGTGTATCCTGTATTTTTGAATACAGGCACAGGGACTCCCTTCTCAGGGGTGCACCTGAGCTGTGGAGTGGTGACATTGCTGATAGGACAAAAGATTAGTAGCTCTACAGTCATGTGTGGGGCGGTGGATTATAGCTTGGGAATCCCAGCAAACAGAGGGCCTGGGTAGGAGACAGGGACTGATGAAGGATTCTAACACACAGGTGCCAAAGCAGTGGGGGAGCACAGAGGGACAGGCCAAGGCCTGGTGGTGATGCCAAAGGCAACGGGTGAAGGAAGCTGTCCTGAGGAGTAGAGATTGCAAAGACTGGCAAAGATGGCCAAACCATCAGGGGATTGAAACCCAGGTGGGCTAAAATGCTGAGTAATGCTAGGAGATAATGTTTCTTTCTTCCTCCATCCTCTGGGTATATCTACAACAACTTTATATTAAACCTAGCCTTCTGTCTTCCTCCAACTTTGACAAGTCTGATGCATCTAAGAAAATGTAATGAATTCATAAATCACAGAATTTTAACTCCACAAGAGAACTTGGAGACATATTGCCAAAACATTTTCTACTTTTTTTGTATTATGTGGAGTTCCAACACCAAGGAAGTTGAACCGTGTCGTCTAGTATACCCTCTCCGTGAACTTAGCTTTGCTGTTGATTTGCCAAGCGACAGCTGTGCTTGAAGGATCTGTGTCTACCTGCTGTGGTACAAAGCAGGAGGTCAAGAAAAGCTTTAACCATTTGAATTTGTTTTGTTGGTAGAACTGGTTAATTCTGAACAGTGAAAAGAGCAAATTCCCAATAGCTGAAATAGTCAATTCTACCTACTTAGTGAATCAGAAGGGAAATGCTGTGAGACAGGTATTGTAGCATATGGGACACCCAGATGCCATATGGAGCACTGGTTCCAGGCTTGGCTACTCTACTCTGCTCCTATTTCCTGCTAGTGCATCCTGGGAGGGAGCCAGGATGTTACGGTCCCTGCCTCTCACTGGAAAGGCAGAGCGGACAAGGTGATTCCAGGATTGGCCTATTGCAGGGATTTGGGGAATTTGGAACCAGAAGTTGGAAGATTCTCCCTCCCCCTCTTCTCTTGCCTCTCTCTGCATGTTTATGTCTCCCAGTTGCTAAGATTTTCAAGTTGTTGAAAATAAGTACTAAAAATATTTTAAAAATACGAAATGACGCTTCTATAAGCCTCATTCCATGGTTTTTGCTCCCTGTATTATGCCACACGTACACATAGTCACACACACTGTCAGATTTGAGAATTATTAATCCCATTTCCTTGGCAGTGTAAGCCGATTAAGGCTGTTTTATGTTCATCAAAATTTGCCCTGGAAAATTCATTGCACAAAGCTGGCATTTGGGGTTCACACGTTGTATGGGCTGAGGGGGCAATGACAGCTTCCCACTAACTCCCAGCTGGGTCTGCACACACGCTTACACTCGTGGATTACAAAGGAAAGGGATTTTGTGTTCAGCAAAATGTTCTGATTCCAGGGCGAGGAGGGGGAGCATGGGCCTAAGGTCTCCGACCTTCTCGTAATGTCCAGGAGCCTTTTGTATCGGTCTCATTTTCTTCAGTATAGAAGGCTAAAGATTATTCTCAATAAATTAAATCTGGAAGGTCTCTTCGAGACACTGCCCGTCTGTTGAGCAGACTGTTGCACGGAAGAGAACGATTAGCTCAATTCAGGAATGTTTCTTCAATTTTTGTCGCTTCTGAGAAAGAACACCAGCGAGAGCTACCAAGCCCCATCTGGCACTCAGTTTTGTCTACTTTCAGTTTTATTTTCCCTTGAGAGAAATCCTTACAGTCAGAATAAATATTTCTTTGAGATACTACACAAAAAGAGGAGAGTGTGCGGAGTTCGAGCTTTGGATTACAAAGGCCAATCTTTAGTTTTGGATGAATTCTGGATTATAGACTCCAGTGGAGGGTGTTTTTTTAAAGAAAGTTTCCACATTTACGTTTACTATAAAATGAGTTTGGAAAATTGGGATGGTTCAGGAGACCTTGTTCTGGGCACTGTGTTTAGAAAAGGCAGAAGATCCAACAACTTGTATTACTCCTCCTGAGGGTATAGAAAGAACTCTTGAAGGTCAGAGGTGCTTCAGGGTGATTTCTGACTGTACAAAAAGCCCCTTTATTCACGGAATCAAACAGAACCTTCGCATTTTCTGTGATCCAGGAGTTTTCCCTGTGAATGCTGGTATGAAATAAGTGGCAAAGATCACAAAGTCAAGACTGGAGTGCTTCTTTGTGTGAAATGAAGGGAAGAACTAAGAGGTTGGTGACCGTGCTGCACAGAGGTAAACTTCCTGTTGTGGTGAGTACAGGAGCAAAACCTTTCAGATGTTGAACAGTGTCCCTGTGTGTGAGTGGGGCTGGGGGCCTCAGAGTCGCCCTCTGCTGGCTCAGGTTGTCTTGCACCCGTGAGGCACATTCTGAGCCCTCCCGGGGAGGAAGTAGATGGTCTAGCTGTCCTTATTGTTTACCAACGTCATCTTTGGTTTAAAGCTTAGTGCTGAATGACTTATTCACATAAGTTCAGACTTAACAAGTGATTTGTTTCTCATTTGTGAAACTTACTCTGGGAATTTTTCAAGTGGCCGCGGTGGCTGGAGCCAACCCTATTCAAAGCCAGGAGCCAGGAACTTCTTCCAGCTCTCCCACGTGGGTGCAGGGTCCCAAGACCTCGGGCCATCCTCGACTACTTTCCCAGGCCACAAGCAGGGAGCTGGATGGGAAGAGGAACAGCTAGGGTATGAACTGGTGCCCATATGGGATCCCAGCAGGTGCAAGGCAAGGATTTAGCCACTACGCTGCTGTGTCAGGCCTGAAAATTTTTACTTTTTATTTTACTTAAGAGGCAGAATCAGAGAATCAGAGAGAAGAGAGAGAGAGAGAGAGAGAGAGAGAGAGAGAGAGAGAGGTGTGGCGAAACAGCCTGATGGGAAGGCATCTTAAATTCAGTGTCTCACTGGCAGACTTGAAATAGTCAGGGCTGGGCCAGGATAAGGCAGGAGCCAGGATCTCCATCCAGCTCTGCTACATGGATGACAGAAACCAAGCAGCGGAGCTATCCTCTGCTACCTCTTAGGATATGCAGCAGTAGGATGCTGGATCAGAAACGGAGTAGCATATGCTCCAGTCAGGCTCTGTGTTATCGCCGCACCAAATGCCTGCCCCCTAGCTTTCATTCTGCATTAGTTACATAAGTCTGCACTTTGCCTGACCTAGAGTTGCCCTTGAACCTTGGGAGATGGACCTGCAAAATGAGCTGAGAGTGAATGAAATGCCACAGTGCTCCCCAGAGTGGATGTTGGTACTCACATAAGACACGGACTGTATTCACGGGGCGGTGATAGGTCCATCAAGCAGGTGGGCCAGGAACAATTGTGTTAGAGAAGATTGAAATCCCCATGAAAACGTTGATTGTCTTAATTGGTCACCGAGCTGCAAATGGTTTGAATCCATTAGTCACTGCTTTTAAAACTGAGGTTGTTCTGAAGCTTGGTTTTGCCCACCTGGGTTATCAGGCGTCCAGTTCATCTTTCTATCTACCCATCCACTCTGTTCTTTTTGCCGCATCTCAAAACAGGTGGCAGATGACAATTGGTCCACTTTATGCCTAAGCATGTCAACAGAAAGCAGCAGAGTTCGTATCTGTTTACCTCGGTGAGGGGTAAGGGTTACGTTCAGTAAAGTTCTCAGGTCAGAAACGTACGATCTGATGATGCTGGTGATGATCTGATGATGCCAGGTAACCAACACCCGTGCCTGCGCCCCGCAGCTCCCTGTGCAGTCACTACCTGCACTCCACCATCATGGGTTTTTTTTTAATGATATATTTAATTTGATTGTCCCAGAATTTTCATGAGATAGGTTCATTTGCAATTACATTTTTTGTAAGATTTTTCACTATGTTTTTGAAATTCATTGATGTTGTGATACCAGTAGGTTTCTCTGTGTCACGTAATATTTCAAGTGTAATGACTATGGTTTGTGTATTCATCTCTTCATCGACACCTGTTTCTGGCTGTTATGAGTCAAGTCATGACAGACTCATGTTTTCATTTCTACTTATTTATTTATTTAAAAAAAAAAGTTTTGAAAGAGAAACAGCAGACACACACACACGGAGAGAGAGGGAGAAACCAAGGCCTTCCATTTGCTGGCTCATTCTCCAAATGTCTGAAATTGTCATGGCTGACGGTGGGAGCTGAGAACTCCAGCCAGGGCTCCTACTGGGGATCAGGGTCCCCGGCAGGCGGGCCGTCCCCTGCTGCCTTCCCCAGGTGCGCACTAGCTGCAAACGGTGCTGAAAGCAGAATGCAAATTGGAATCAGGCACATTCAAATTGGGGATGCCAGCAGCTCAAGCGTTGTCCCAACCGCTATGCCCCTGTTTCCATACCTCTTCATCTATAATTTAATGGACAATTCTTTGCCACAGCAAAGATGTATTTGTATATTTAGAATTATAAACATTTTAGTAAGAGGTTGTGTCATGTCATACTCCCATTCTTAATGAATTTTCATCTTTAATACTTCTGTGAAGTAAGACCGTGGGATGCAAATATTGTTTGCTTGCAGCTCCTGAGGCCTGGGGAGGGCGGGGCTGGGCTGGGGGGGGGCTGGACTGGGCGGGGCGGGGCTGGGCGGGGCTGGGCGGGGAGGAGGGAGCAGCTGTGCTGTGCTCATTCAGAATCCGCAGCGGATCCCGCTGGTCGCGGCTGGACAGGCAGAAAAGTAGTCGAGTCACACAGTATTGTACAGTGTATCCAAGTGTGTCACAAGAGGGACATAGAACATAGTGTGACGATGTCTGTGCTTTCATCGAATCAACCAGCCTCATTGAAGAGATTGGGGGTGCCAGTGTAGGTAACTGTGTGTGCGTTTCCATCAGTTGTTAAATTCATGCTCCTCAGATTCCTGCCGCTCAGGGTCAGCAGGTACAACTGATTCAGTGAACACGTGTTCATCCCTCTTTGTAACAGCGTAAGCAAAAACCCTGATATAAATTTAACATTTTTAGAAGATTTATTTATTTTTATTGGAAAGTCAGATATACAGAGGAGAGACAGAGAGGAAGATCTCCCATCTGCTGGTTCACTCCCCAAGTGACCACAACGGCCAAAGCTGAGCCCATCTGAGGCTGAGCCGATCTGAAGCCAGGAGCCAGGAGCTTCTTCTGGGTCTCCCATGCGGGTACAGAATCCCAAGGCTTTGGGCTGTACTGCACTGTTTTCCCAGGCCACAAGCAGGGAGCTGGATGGGAAGTGGGGCTGCCGGGATTAGAACCGGCACCCATATGGGATCCTGGCACGTTCAAGGTGGTGACTTCAGCTGCTAGGCTATTGCGCCAGGCTCCAAAATTTACCTTTTTTTTTTAAGCACAGACATTTACTACTTGAGGGCTCTTCAGAAAATTCCTGGAAAGCTTACACTATGACAAAACCATACCTGATTTTCAAAATTTCCTTTTTCTAAGCAACTCAAATTATCTACTTCAATGGTCATTTTTGTGTGTGGATCGGATAGGGGTTTATCAATGATGAAATATGGCGGATATTGTCCAGGGCAAGTGGTGCTCACAGTGTTCCTTGGAGGCCGCTGCGAGGGTGCGGACCGTGCTGCTCCATCAGGGGGAACCTTTCTGAATTTGTCGTGCTTGCTTTAGCTTCCAAAAAGTAAGTGGTTTGGGGAAAAAAAAAAAGTACCTCTACAGACAAAATGTTTGAGCTTCATCAGTTATATCAGTTCCTTTTTTCAAAAATGAGGACGGACGTTTAGCATGGGGCGAAGAGGACTGACATCAGGGCACCCACTCTCCCCTCCACACTCCTGCCGGCGCGGACCCAGGGAAGCCGTGTCTCAGGCTCTGAAATGGTTCTGCTCTCACAGCAGTCCTGGCTCGCTTCTCTCCTGGCTCTGTGGGAATTTGCTGAATGCATAGTATATGGGAGAGCGTTTATCTCTCTCTGTCTCCCTGCTCCGCCTCTCTGGAAAATAAATAAATGATAATAAAAGGGTAAAACTGTCTCTTACAGCGCTCTGCCAGTCCCGCTACTATAGACAGTTCTAGAACCTCATTAGACAGGATTCACATCTCATGTTAGGTGAGCCACACAGCCCACACTTCCTGAGAGTTTCCAAGAGTGGCTCTCCCCTGGCCTGAAGATGTGCTTACATCACTTCCTAAGATGGCAGCTCAGGCTTTGCAATCTTAACTCCGTGCTGAACTCAATGCGGAATCAGCCCCCTCTCGCCATGCTGCGGGTTCCAAGTCTCACGCAGGTCCTTGGGGCTAGAGTCCAAGTGTGGTGAGCCTCCTTTCCCAGCCCATGGCGGAAGCGTTTGTGCCTCCCTCCAGAAGCCACAGCTTGCTGGGGGATTAGGGTTCAGCCTCCCACCACGGGGTACTCGCACTCCTTCCTTTTCAAAGGCAGCAGCTGCACACTCAACCTGCCTTGTGTCTGCTCTCACTAACTTCTGCATGCCTCTTCCATCTTTGTTATAGAATTTGAAGAGAGAAAAATCTCTCAAGTGCATGTCAGGTCTGGTTGAGTCACCCACAACATTCTATAAAATGGGAACCAGCTCTGATTTGCTGGCAAAACAGCTGACATTCATAGTGGTTAAACAGTGTGCTTCCTGGCCACACAGAAAGCCTGTAACAGATGGAGGTAAAGTCCAGGTTTCCCAGGTTTCAAACATCGGGTTGGCAAAAATCTTTAACCAGGGAAACCACAGCTAAGACGTTGTCTGCAAGTGTGCTTAGCTGGGGCAGAGAAAGAAAATTGAAGTTTTTCTTGGGCAGCTTTGTTGTTGGTGCTTTAGAGAACTTGGCTAACCTGCTGAAAGGTCATTTTGGTCACTGATTTTATCTGTCTGTAACATGAGGCGTGGGTGCAGAACCTGAGGAGCATACGAATACATTGATTCTGTATTATTTTTCTTTTGAGCTTTTGTAGTCAAGGAAACAATCCAGTCATCAGTATTTAAAAGCTTAAATTCAGATAATCCAAAGGGCGCTAAGTCCAGAGTCAGAACTTATCCAGGAATGGAAGATCCTTGCTAAAGTTTTTATTTTTAATACACTTTTCTGTTTTTATAGGCAATGATGATACATCACTTGGCATTGCCACATAGTACCACTAGATGGTGCTCAAAGACTTAAATTACCAGGGCTGCACCATACCGTTTCCACCTCATTTTCTTTTTGCAGTGAAAAGTGATTTAAGAAGGGATACATTAAAGAAAAAGAAAGTAGAGTAGCTTTGACTCATCTTATTCTGTTGTGTTACACTTTTGCAGAGTATTTCTTGTAAATCACTTGCTGAAAAATATAGTAACTCAGCTAGTATCTGTTTAGAGCTGATATAATCCGACGTGTTAGACAGTGTTCCTTCACTCAGGTGTAGCTGATGTTTCAGATCTAGTCTTTGGGTTGTGTCTTTCCCACAGTATTTTAAATTGTGGTGTTAATGAACAGCAGACACAGGCTGTCCCTTGACTCCAGCTCTCTGTAGTTTTGAAAGCAGTTGATCTGCACTGAGAGAGGGTGCTTGGGCCATTTGTTTCTGATTCTGTGGTCTCAGAGACTTTAATAGAGGCTAGCAGCGGTTGGTTTATTTATTTTTTTAATTTGAGAGAAGGTGAGAGAGACATCTTCCTTTCATTGGTTCACTTCCCCAAATGGCCACAACAGCCAGAGCAGGGCCAGGCTAAAGCTCCACCAGGGCTTCTGTGTGTGTGGCAGACACCCAAGCACTGCCTCATCATGTGCCACCTGCGACTGGAGGTGGAGGGAGGCTCAATCCCAGGTGCTTCAGAATGGGTTGTTGGGCCTGGCATGGTAGCCTATCGGCTAAAGTCCTCGCCTTACCCGCACCGGGATCCCATATGGATGCTGGTTCTAATCCTGGCAGCCCTGCTTCCCATCCAGCTCCCTGCTTGTGGCCTGGAAAAGCAGTTGAGGACGGCCCAAAGCCTTGGGACCTTGTACCTGCATGGGAGACTGGGAAGAGGCTCTGGGCACCTGGTCTCGGATCGGCTCATCTCCGGCCGTTGTGGCCACTTGGGGATTGAGTAATTGGACGGAAGATCTTCCTCTCAGTCTCTCCTTCTCTCTGTATGTCTGACTTTCCAATAAAAAAAAGAATGGGTTGTGAGTGTGCGAAGTGGTTCCCTAGACGGTGGTACTCTCACAGCATGCCCCCAATTAGCTTTACGAACAACAGCTTTGTATTGAAAAAGTCTTACTTTGTTAAAATGTACTGAACTTTATTGCCTAAATTGTGTAATGAAAATTTTTGCAAACCATGTCTTTCATCCTTCGAGTTCTTGCATCCTGCCACTTGGCTCTGGATAGTCCATGTTATCTTCCAGTCGGTTCATCCCTTCCCCTACTCCCATGAGCCTTTGCTGTTCCTCATTTTTCTTTTCTTCTCCAGCTCTTGCACGGCAACAGGCAAGATGGGAACGGAGCAGGTTTCTATCCCCAGCCTGTCTTTCTCACTGCTTTTCTGACCATATGACAGAAGTCAGTGGGTGAGAGCCAGGATGGCTGACAGTTTTTGCCACTTCCTATCACACACTGCTTCTGATGGGTATATACTCCCCGGGACAGGACAGCATGTCTGGGTTCCCATGGACGCAGCCTTTGTCTCTCCCTGATTCCCACAGTGCCTTGCTGTTTCACTGTTACTGCCCAATGTATTCCACCTGTTTCCACTGCTTGGCGCACAGGCCTGAGAAGAGGCCTTCTGATGGAGGCTGTGTTTGTCACAGGCCTCCGTGGAGCAGTTTTCCCTATTGAGCTTGCAAGCATGGGAAGGAAGCAATGCACCCCAGTGCGTGATTATCCAGTCCCACACTGCAGAACTGCACTTAGCGCAAGTCAGCTCTGGAGAGACAGGAAACAGTAACATGCAGCTCAGCTCCAACAAGCACTGATCCCTTCATGTCAGCATTCCACTGCTGTTAGTATTTCAACTGCCAGGTAGTTAGCAGGAGCAAGGTACAGCAGCTAGACCCCCTGCTTCTGGGAGATAAGGGCATCTGCCTGTTCTCCTCAGGTGGGGCATCTCAGCTCTCCCGGCATGCCGCTGGGAGACCTCCAGGTGTGGCCCATGCCGGCTGGGAACCGGGCTCTGCCATTTGACAGCCTGTTGCTTCCCGTCTGTGTTGGGAGGATGGCTCAGCTGCACATTATCAAGGGCAGATGGGAACCAGTGAGCAGTATCCAATCCACAAAGGCTCCACGCTTCCCCAGGAGCCTGGGCCGCGGGAGGAGGGGGGGAATGAAGAAGATGCGGGCCAGAGAACACTAAAGAGAAGGAATGGGTAAGTTACTCAGCCCAGAACTAAGTCTCTTGGTGGTTAAGAGCAGAGCACACCAGTGAGGATTTGCCACCAGAACCTTCTGCTGGGCTGCAGTAGGACCCAGGTCCTTGCAACCCAAGGCGTGGTCTGGGGACCACAGGGTGGCCATCGCAGGACACCTGTTCAGATGGGTAGGCTCTTGGGTCCCATTTGCACAGCATCTCCAGCACCCACAGTAGTTGGAGCAGCAGGGTTAGTTCCTGATTAGAATGAAGGCTGCCGTGTTTCGGACTTGGCTGGTGCCTGTCTTCTGCCCCCTTTGGGGACAGTTATTATACAGTTTCATTTTGGAAATGATACAAAACTAAGACTTTTAAAAATGTTCAATTTGAAATTCAGTGAAAGGTAAAGTACAAACACAGCCGCAGTGGTTTGAGTGGGATATATTCCTTGACCTTCGCCCTGAAGTGGACTTCGGCCTCACAGAAACAATGGCGCAGACAACAGCACTCCACGTGCAGCCGTAAGTGTTGACCACCTCCTCCAGCTGCGTGCTTTTCTTCCGTGTTTCTCCCAGGCCTTGCCTCACCCCCAGGCCCGTATCCAGCAGGAACGGCTTATGAAGCACGGTGCACAGTGCGAGCACCTTGTTAACGCTGTCTCAGCTGTTGGGTCCTGGCACGGTCAGTGTCAGGACTTGTGAATTTGAACTCTTGACGGGTAGGGCCGGACGCCTGGCTGCTGTTGGCATCCCTTCCCATGATGCAGTGCTGTGGCTGGGTAGCAATTCCCACTATTCCTGCCTGGAGTCAGATCGAGAGGGGATTCTGAGACTTACTTCAGATTGTTAGTGGGGCAGACGCAGCGTCAGTAGGATCCCTTTATATTTCTAAGTGCACTGCAGGCAAGTGTAGACGCGAGAGACGGATTAATATTACCACCTTTATTTCTAATAGGGGACATGTGACATTGCGTGAAGAAGAATAGGAGAACTTTTTTTTCTCTAATTTTGTCACAACAGCTTATCCTTTAGCAATGTCTACTTTCAGGAGAACTTGTTCATTGGGTAACGTAATTGATTAAAACCAAGTGTTTGTTCAAGAAACATCCATTTTGATCTCTAGCTGTGAGGGGAGAGGGCTAAAAAAAAAATGATGACTCAAATCTAGTATAATCCAGCTTCGTGCCAATTACAGTGTACCTAATCCTTTTTTTTCTCCATAAAGAAAAATGTGGTATATAATTTTTTTTTACTTCACACTTCGGTTAAACGGAGTTTGAGTGGTCCATTTTTACTCTTGCTTGTAAGGTTAACTGTGGGGCCGGAACCGTTTGTTTCTTTAACATTGACCTAACTCTGACTGCTGTTGACATTTTTTAAGGTCTGTTTCTTTTAATACTACATAATTGAAGAGTAGAAAATCAAGACTAATTAGTTGTTAATGAGAAACGTGTATAATGAGAAACAAATGTAACATTAATGTCAGGTACAATGTATGTCTGTGTGCTTTAAAAGGTAGGAACATGACCATTACTCAAAATTAGGGGAGAAAATCACGGGAATAATTACTAGCAGATGTGTTGTAACTGGCGTTCCAATCAACATTTGTCAGACAATGTAGTGGAAGCTTGACTAATGTTTTTCATATAATTTTTGAAGACTTCCTCTGTGTATCAGATATGTATATATGTGTGTGTGTATGTATATATGTATGTGTGTATATATGTGTGTGTGTCTTATCCACTGGCCTTCACCCTTTGGCGATTGAAAATATGTTCTTTTCCTCACAACTCTGTTGCTCCCTCATCAACACCGAGATGTTCGCTGGCATGCCCCGAGGCCAGACGTGGTGGTGGGAGCCAGCTTGCTGGCCTTCGGGGTCTGGCAGTTAGTAGTGTTTTGTGTGCTGACAAGCCAGGCAGCGGCCTGAATGCAGCCAGGGCTGCTTAACACCATTTTCCTGGCATGCTCCCTCATGTGTGTGTCCACGTCTCCATCCTTCAGTCACTCAGTATTTATCGGTTTCCCCTGAGGGTCGGAGTGGACGGCAGAGCACTGGATGTCGCGGAGGAAGTCCTTGCCCGTATGAGATGTGTGTTCACAGTCTATACTTGATGTAATTGAGGCTCATTGTACTCATGATTATTCTAACCACTTCGCAGTATCACGTGCGATCCCTGTACCAATCCTTTTAGATTGTTCTAACTGAAAAAGAGGCCTATGTAAAAGTGTAACATCACTCATTTAAAAAATGACAGCAGGAACTGGCATTGTGGTGTAAAGCTGTTTGTGATTCCAGCGTCCCATCTGGGTGTCAGTTCTATTTCCAGATGTTTTATTTCTGATTCATCTGTGTGACAATGCACCTGGGACAGTAGCTGAAGATGGCCTAAGACCTTGGGCGCCCGCACCTATATAGGAGACCTGGACGAAGATCCTGGCTCGTGGGTTAGGTCCGGCCAGCCCCAGCCACTGCAACCATTTGGTGAGTGAATCAGCAGATAGAATCTCTCTCTCTCTGTCCCTCCCTCTTTTTTTCTGTACCTTTGCCTTTCAGATAAATATGCATTAGTGAATCTTTTTTAAAAAAACATGACAGTAACCCATCCTTATAGAAATGTGTACTTGTAAGAAAAACATCTATGACTCTTTTTCACAAAATAAACATTCAAGCTACTGAAAGAATTATTTGTTATCAGCTTAAATGTAGGAGAATCTTTATTACATGTATATAGTGGATGACTGGTCTTCAAAAAGTTCATGGAAGATCCATATCAGCTAAAGGTTCTGCATGGATTTAAAAAACTTGCACTCATGTAAGATTATATCTGTTGTTCTCTTGAAGAACAGCATTTATGTGTGTAGCTATACATCCATGTGCATTTAACTAAGGTGGTATTGGAACTGACTCTGATAAAACTGATTTGCAGGAAAAGCCTTGGAGTATGTATAGGCAGATGCATTATGTTTGCATCAGAGCATGGTTTCCGAGAGGGTGGCACCTGAGGGACCTGCGTGCGGGTCCCCTGGGGTGCGTGGACAGCTCCTCAGACGCAGTGTCTGCAGAGCTACAGCAGGACGCAGGAACCTGCCTTTTCCACCGCAACCCTAGGCGATTCTTAGTCATGCTGAAGTTGGAGAGCCACTGTGCGCATTGCTATTTTCACAGCCCAATATCTCAGATGGTCTCTCTGTTTGAAATTCTCAAAGAGCTCTGCTGTCAGCTGGTGAACATCTGTCTGGAATTCTAATACCAGCAATAATATTGTGTAATAGCACACAATGTCCATTAATGTTGAACAAGAGTGTCTGTTCTCTGGCATTATGAAAGCTAGGATATTGCTTTTCTTTCTAGGTATGTTATGAGCCAGGAGCATAAATCTCAATTTTTGTCTAACTCTGGCTCTGATGGCTGTTCCTTCATTTATCATAGCCAATGCACCAACGTCGCTGTTTCCTGCTATGTCACCTTGCCCCTGATTGTCTCTCTAAACAACTTTCTTTCTTTTTTTTTTAAAAAAATGTTACCTTGAATATGCTTATTTTTTAAGGACAACTAACAATCACTTATCAAGACAGATTGACAAGTTGTTAAATGCACACACACACACACACACACAGGGGTTTTCAAGGGGCTCATTGGAATTAATATTATGAGAAAGCTATGCATACATTTTTTTTGCACTAAACATATCTTTTAATTCTATTTTCCATGAACTTTTTGAGGTATCTCATATCCTCTTTTTTGGTCTGGATAAGAGAAGTTAACTTTCAGGAATAGTGTCAAAATCACGGTATACATGTGCACTCGCACACACACACACACACAGTTGATTTCACATGAATGTGTGGTGCTTTCCTCCTGGAAGCCACAAAGGCACAAAGGCTTCAGAGATTCTACTCTTAGCAGCGTCACTGCCTGAAGCAGGGGCCTCTCGGAGAAGGGTTGAGGAGGAGGGCTGCTACGCAGGCTAAGTGCTGTAGTCAGGAAGGAGCCCACACCATTGCCTCTTGTAGACCATGGCTCTCGCTGGTCACATGTCTACATCAGAAAGAGGGGGGCAGGACCATGTAGGGGAGCACAAGTGCATGGGTGGGTACCTGAACACTTGCAGGGCCTGTGCTTCAGCCCACCAGGGGGCGGTAGACCAAGAAATGACTGCTAAGTGACATCCAGGTTTGAGTCGGTCAATGAAGACATTTGCTCCCTAAACCCTCCAAGTCTGCTAATACTACAAAAATACACATAACGTGTCAGATACAGATGGAGAAAAGTAATACAAAAGAGAAACAGAATATATAACCAAGAAGCAAGTGATAGTTTTAATTCATTTTTTTAAATGCACAAATACTACTACTAGATGTGTTGGGTTGCTACTATGAAAAACTGCATGCATTTTTTTGGCTCAGATTTTTTCATAGGTAATTTATCTGGCCATTTATCTGGTGCTGTTGAAAGAGTAGGTTACATTTGTGAATACAGTGAAGGAAGGTCCTGCCGTCCTCACACTGCAGTGTGTAATGTGCGTTCAGGTTTACCATAAGCACACTTGTTAGTACTTGACATGCCTGATCATACTTAGCGCAGCGAGCCATTGCTGGTTGTGATGGTAGAGGGAATACTGTGATGAGCTTTGAGGAAAGGCGTCGTTCTTTAATAATTCCTGTTCTTGTGAATCATTAGGTGACTTAGAACTATTAGGTTGGGTTATATGAAATAATCACCTTCGGTAGGTCAGAAATCGCTGCACTTTTCACACAATTTTGTCTTTGTAGTCAGAATTTCTGGAAATTGTTATCTGAGCCAAAACAAACTCCCATGCATTATTCACATGTTGGTAGGACTGAGTCCTTCAGTGTGTCAGGTATTGTATTATACACTTAGCATGCATCTTCTTTTTTTTTTTTAAGATTTATTTTATTTTTATTGCAAAGTCACATATACAGAGAGGAGGAGAAACAGAAAGACCTTCCGTCCGATGATTCACTCCCCAAGTGAGCACAATGATGCCGATCCGAATCCGGGAGCCAGGAACCTCTTCTGGGTCTCCCACACGGGTGCAGGGTCCCAAAGCTTTGGGCCGTCCTCATCTGCTTTCCCAGGCCACAAGCAGGGAGCTGGATGGGAAGCGGAGCTGCCGGGATTAGAACCGGCGCCCATATGGGATCCCGGCGCGTTCAAGGCAAGGACTTCAGCTGCTAGGCCACGCTGCCGGGCCCAAGCCTGCATCTTCTAATTGAATTCTGTAACTATTTCCTATGGTTCCTACATAGAAATTTCTGTAGATTTAGTGACTTAGCGCAAGCCAGATCAATTATGCTCCCAGATAGTAGAAATTCAAGGAATCAAGGGAACTAAAATCAAGGCTTGCATTCCTTGGAGAGGCATCAGGGGATACCATGTTCCCATCACTTTTCTAGCAGTTTCTCCAAGTCCTTGGCTTTTGGCCTATTATTGTTTTCTCCTCCAAATCCATCGCCACATCCTCTTTCCTGGCTTGTCTGAGGACCCTGATAATTACATCGGGCTCACCTGTTGGATACAAACTCCACTTCAGAACCCTTCATCTCATCTGCTAAGTTCTTTTGCTGTAACAGATAACATAGACACACACTTCAGAATGCAGATGGTGGCGTTTTTGGGGAATCATTTTTCTGTCCTCCAGGAAATATATTGAAGGAAAAATCAGGTTGTAAAGACTTGGGTGTATCTTGGGTGGAAGCTAGGCTCATTTAGACCCCCAAGGAACAAAATCTACACACTTACGTCCATCATTCTTCTTCTATTTATGCATATCTTCACACTGTAGGTATAGGGAATGGTATGAAGTCCAGCATTGTAGTGTCGGGATATATTTAACAGTTTCATTGGGAGTCCATCTTTATTCAGAAACAATATTGCAGTGTATCTCCGCTTCATGGTGTACTTGCCTCCATTATACAGATCCGCTAGATACATATATGTATTACCTGCTTACCTATATATCTATTGATCTTGTATTTTGTGTGAATGTTGCCTTATTTCAGAGAGAACATGATATTTGTCTTTTTGGGATTGCTTATTTCACTGAGCGTCGTGGACTCAAGTTGGAAGGCAGAGAGGGAGAGGGACAGGGCAAGCAAGAGAGCTCCCATCTGCTGGTTAATCATGATAAAGTCTGCATTTAGGGAAGGAATTTTTGATTCCAAATCAATACATTTGATTATATTAAGAAAAGGTTTATTGGTCAAAAATTACATTAGAAGCCAACTTCAAGTCTTAAGTCCAGCATATATAAATACAGATATTATAATTTTAATATACATATATGAGCAATTTTTAAAAGCTAGGGTAAACACTAAAAATATGCAACACTTAAATGTACTTACAAAGAAGTATAGAAGGATCTTAAATATGTAAAAACTAACTTCATTAATTATAAGAGTAATTTAGATTAGAAATATAATGAGATTTCATTTTCTCATACATGAAATCATCAGAAATTCAAAGAGTTGACAGTGTCACTCTGTTGGCAAGACTGTGAGGGGAGAAAGTGCTTAACAGGGTTGCAAAGCTGGAAGGCCCGTATGGGTCTACGCCTTGATCCCGGCCCAACGGGCAGCCTGCCACATGCCCTCCTGGAGCCTCTGTCTTATTGAATTTGAACTTCTGATGAGTTCTCCTTCCCACTTTCCAACTCCATTCCTTCTTAGACCGTCTACACTTCTGGAAACTTTTACTTTATTATTTCCTTAGTCTCACCCTCATCAGAAACACTGACACACACCAGCCTTTTGTATACGTTTGGCACTACAATACTTGATGACATACCTGATTAAACATTGATCCTTTTTCTTCATATTCACACGATTTCTGAATTAAAGCATTCACACAACCTCAAAAATGACTAACATGCTTATAGTATCCAAGTGTATTTCACCACATCCCAATTTGTTCCAAGCGAGTTTTGTGATTCTCTTCTCTACCCCTTCTCAGTTTTCCTTGTATTCTGTGCCTCTGTGATTACTGGAATCTCTCTAAGCCCACAAGCTGGAGCCTTCTGGGCCTCTGCTGTCTTTCATCCCCATTGCCCACATTGAAGATGCCCACATTCTAATGATCCTTTGAATTGGGCTCTCATGTCTGAATCCACCAGCATTGCCTTAGGTTAAGTCATCTCACCTCTCATTTGAGTTAGTGATGACTTTATTATTCTCTTTATTTCAGGTTTTTCTCCATAATGTTCACTTTCAATACCAGTTTGATATTCTCTCTCAAATATAAATCAGGTTACAACAAGAGATTTCAACATCTTTAAGAATCAATGTTTATGTATGTTCCTTTGTTTGTTGGTTCATTCATCAATTTCTTTAGACCTCAACCAATTGGTCAGGAATTCTGTGCTGCCTGACATAAGGTTAAACATCACCTCTGTGCTTATTGACATGGCTCCCTTGCCTTGATCGGATAGTGTCTCAGGAGTAGGTGGCAGAGATGTTTCTCTCTGCTAAGGCTGCAATTTAAAAACATTCAATTCAGCTACCTATTTTTCTTCTAGATCAACTTTCAATGTGCTTTGTTCCTTGCATCTTCTCCCTGGTATGAAATTTCCTCATCTATCCATCCCTACTTTTTTTTTAATTATTTATTATTTAACTTCATTAATTACATTGTATTATGTGACACAGTTACATAGATACTTGGGTTCTCCCTACTTTTTGTCATCATTTTATGGCCTGGGAAACCCTGAAGACAGAAGTCCTGAAGTCACATTGATGATGGTGATGATCATCATGGTGATGAAGCAGCTGTACTTCACGAAATGCAGAGTCCATACTGGTCCACCGCACAACGGCATGACTGAATGTTCACTTTATGGATTCTTACCTGACGTTACTTACGCTTAGTATAGTGCTCACTGGTAAAGTAATCACCCACTAAATGCTAGTTGGATAAATCAACACATGTATAATAATACAGTGAAAAGTTTGCAGAATATGAGAAGAACTTTACTCGAAGTTTCTTCACTGTTCTTTAGAGAAAGTGTTTGGATTCGGAGTTTATCTTATTGAAAAGCCATATTTAAATCAACGTAGAGCAGTGTTAGTGGATTTAAACTGCTGTTTTCTAAATTTTAAAAGTTTCATAATCATTACTAAAACAGTCTCAAAATTGCTATTGCATAGTTGAACTACTCTCTATTACCTCCATTTATTACAAGACTTTAAATCAATTTTTATTAATATGAAGGGAACAGATTTTCTTAAGATAGGAGCATGGATATTCCTACAATCTTCAGTTTTAATAAGACTAACGGATGGAAATCATAACAACTATAGTATAGTGCTATACTAGAGTGTATTTTTAATCCAAAAATAAAAATACATGTATATATATTTATCAGACTTATTTAATAGGTACATATTAATTTGGGGAATTATATTCTACCATATTCTCTTAAGAAGTTATAGTCCAAAGGAATTATGTGTCTTGTCTTGGAGCATGACTCTAATGGATCATATACAAGTGGGAAAATATCACAGAACTATTTGCATGTTAGGATGCACAGGTGAATTAAAGCAATGTGGTCCATGTAGTAAGCTGCCCCACACAGAGAATGTCAGAGACAGGGCATCTGAAATTCTGTGAATTGCCCATTTTTCACATGTGTTTTGTCATAAGGGAAATTTGTTGTGCTCTGAGCTTGGAAATAATTCAACTTAGAGCGAAGCATCTGAAACAGAATGTCAGAAAAAAATCTACATGGGTGCTGAGGCAACTGAATGGAGAGCTTGTCATCAGAACAACAATCCCCAAAGGGCAAATATCGTAAGTTCTCTCTGCAAAACGGCAACATTCATGTAAAACACAAAGCAAATAGCATAGGTAAACATGCATATACATATATGAGTGCATAGATGAACTCTGTAATGCATGCTATCATATCAGGAAGTGAAGATATGTGTGTTCATATCTTCATGTGAAGTTCATATGAAGTTACAATATACATCTCTAATCCCTAATAAAATGAGGATTCCCAATGAAACTGTAATATTCCTTGACAATATGATACTAGATTTTCCACATTGCCAATACCTAAAATGCCATGATACGCTTACATAGGAGGATGTTGGACTTGTGACTGTCGCTGAAGGACTGTGTTATTGTAATAATGTGGAGGGAAACAGTAGGGGGGAAGTAGAGGGGGAAGAATGGGAGGCGGAAGAGAAGGTGGAGGGGGAATATGTGTACCTACAAAACCATATCATAGAAATATCATAGAAAATAATAATAACATAAAAATACTCCCCAAAATAAATTTTTTTGAAAGAACAAACAAACAATTTAAGAATGAAAGATTTTGGTAATGTAAGACAAATAATTAGCAGGATAAACAGATGAAGCAAATTTTCATCACTTCTGTAGAGAACTTTAAAGTTCAAAGCTTAATTTGGAATAATTTCTTTGAAGTGAGAGTGGTATGTTTCCTTTAAACAGGGGTTGAAGTCTGTTGAGGATGGTGGTAAGATAGCATGAACCAAAATGCAGATGTGTAGACTATTTCTTTTCTTTCCTACAATTTTTTGATGGCTTGAATATGATCCCTTTATGTGTGTTTGCACACTCTTGGAATTCTCTTAACCCGATAACCTGTACCCTGGAAGCACCGAGGGTACATGCCACTGGGGCCTGTAGTCTCTTCACCGTTACGCATGACCAAAGCATACCAGCAGTTATTTCCAACAACTGAAACCCTCTACTCCTGCTTAGAGTGCCTGTTCAAGGAGAAAATAAAAACATGTCTGGTGAAAAAAAATGTGGAGGAATGACACTCGATTTTAATATTTAATGCTGTTTCTCCAAGTAAGCTAAAGCAAGATATTTTAGAGGATGCCTATTCAGCTCCTAGATTTAGAGTCATTTTATTTTGATTCATCGCCATTTAATTATTTAGCCTTTTCTTTGTAAAGAGTAATAATTAAAAACGAGCATGAAAGAATAGACGATACACTTCACATTCATTCAACAAAATGTGTGGCTAGAAATCATACGGTATTAGATGTGATCGTTATCTCTCATTTTCCTGGGAGAAATGTATTATAGTACTCCACGTATTTAAATCCAGCCACTTTCAATGTTTAACACTGAAAATTAGGTATTACTTAAATCCATGTAATCTCAGACCTTTGCGAGAGGGAAAGTGATTGCTAGCTAGGCCTTTGGAAAGCCACGTTCTGACGTCTCTGTCATCAGATTTGGGAGGAAAATATGATTTGTCTTTGTGATCTTTTCTCCTACATTTACCTTCTTTGAGGAGAAAGAAATCCCGGTGATGGGCTCATGTTCTGTTGTGGCCTGTTCGGTGGTATGAATGGCGACTGATAGGTTACATCGTCAGGACTGGAGAAGGCCATTGGGTCAGGGGTTTCTGGTGACCAGGCACAGATTCCCTGCACTCCGATTATAAATGACACATTTGCTTAACTTGTAAGTCGAGGCTTTAGAACTTGGGCTATTCTGATGAGATGCTTCTGATTTCGTTGTTCTAGAGGTTGTTTGTAGTGTGTGATGGTATAAGCAGCATGGCAGAATGCTTGGCACTGAGAATCTAAGAGTCTAGTTATTTGTGAACAGGGCCTTAATTTCTTTATAGAAGAAATACAGTTTTTAAAGATTACTGTATAATATTGTTTTTAGCATTAGTAATTGAATTGGGAAGTTACCTGTGAGTTTTTGAAGTGTCTGACATATTACAAAGACCTAATGAGAAGGAGCATTAAAAGAATGTTTAAGAGTAGTCCTGTAGGTGAGTATTTATGTCCTTAGTTAAAAAAAAATACTTACTCATTTTTACTTGAAAGGCAGATCTACAGGGAGAGAAGGGGAGATGGAGAGATAGATTTTTCTGTCTGCTGGTCCCCAAATGGCCACACCAACAAGAGCTCGGCCAATTTGAAGTCAGGAACCAGGAGTTTCTTCAGTTCTACCACGTGAGTGCAGGGTCCCAAGGACTTGAGGCATCCTCTACTGCTTTCCCATTCCTTGAGCAGGGAACTGGATTGGAAGTGAAGCAGCTGGACCTTAAAACAGCACCCGTATGGGATGTCGGCACCACAGGTGGAATATTAGCTTGATAAACCATAGCACAGCACTGACCCTCTTAATTTAGTTTCGATTCTGGAACATCTTTTTTTTTACTGGGGCTTCCCTTTCCCAAGCAAAAGGCAGAGATTATTGTTGCAATTCTAACACATATCTTTCTGTGACACTCCTGTAAAGCTGTCAAAGTTTTCCAAGGAGTTTAACCCTTTTCTGGTTCTATAGGTTGATCATGCTTTCTTCATGATTTTGTTTTGTTGGTGGACGGCAACAGGGAACCTCCCTGGTGTAAAACTGTCACAGGCTATAATCCTGTGAGAAAACCCCAGGGACTCATGGGAAAAGTCCCAAAGCAGCTGGAATGGAAAAGAATGGTCACAGCAATTCCCTCATTCTCTGGCTTTGATAGCAGATCCAAGAGAGGTGCTTCCACTAACATACACTGTTGAATTCTTAGTATCCCACTAGAAAAACACATTGTCTACTGAATGACTACTCCCTGCCCCAGTATGCAGGGACGTAAACGCCCACTTCCCTTTGCCTCTGTGACCTTCTCTCTTTGAAAGTCTTTTGCTGTTAAACTTTGGCTATTGATCATCAGTAAGTAGTCTCTGTGTGTGATTATTGGCTCTGTATTCCAAGTCCCTCGCCGCCGAACAGCAAACAAGGTTTCACTAAAAATATTTTTAAAAATATGGCCTGGCGTGATGCCTCAATGGCTAAATCCTTATTTTACAAGTTCCAGGATCCTGCATGGGCACTGGTTCATGTCCCAACCGCCTCACTTTCATCCGGCGCCCTGCTTATGGTCTGGGAAAGCAGTAAAGGGTATCCCAAAGCCTTGGGACCCTCTACGTGCAGGGGAGGCTGGAAAAAGCTCCTGGCTTCAGATAGGCTCAGCTCTGGCTGTTGTGGCGAACTGCGGTGTGAATCAGTAGATGGAAGACTTTCTTGATCTACTTCTCTTTCTCTCTGCCTTTCCAATAAAAAATAAGTTCATCTTTAAAAATATATTAAAATAAAATGGAATTACGGTGCAGTAGGTTAAGCCAATGTTTGTGCCTGTGGAATCCTACATTGGAGAGCTATTTGAGAACTTGGCTGGGCCTTCTTCATGCACCTGGACAGGCAGTGGAAGATGCCCATGTACTTGACCCCCAGTCACTTATGTGGGAGACCCAGTTGAAGTTTCTGGCTCTTGGCTTCAGCCTGGCTCAGCCCTCTTGTGGCTGTTTGAGAAGTAAATCTGCTGATGGGAGAGCTCTCGCTTTCCTTTTCTTTCTCACTTTTCAAATACATGCACAAATCTACAAAGTAAAGAATGCCTATTGTGGATTTCTTGCCAGCCATTGTTGGGTTGCATTTTGTTCCTAAAAGCATGCCAATTGGCACTTTTGAAACAGTTTATTTTTTAACAGATGAAAATTGGCTTAATATACCTTCTGGCAGTGAGTGACAACTCACTAGATGGAGCGATCATACATATTTCCCCTGTCTTTGGTCAAGGTTCCAGGTAAACCTTCCCTTTAAGGTAAAGTCTTAAGTAGCCTTAGACTGCAAGTAACAGCTGTGGCTGCAAATCAGAGAATGATGTGTGTGTTCTTCAACAGAGAGATCATTAACAGCTGATCTTTCTAGCAAAACTTGTAGACATGAATTGCTGTGGAATAATTACAGTATAATTTTTAAAAAGTGACCAACAAAGTTAGATAGTATGATAAACTACTTGTCCTCTTTTATCTGGAATGTATAAAAATGTTGAACTTACTTAAATTATGGAATTGTAAAAGACATTTTTTGAAGTTTTGTTATTATATTTAATTGCATATCCCATTGCAATTAATACCTATAGTGACGGTCCATAATTTACATAAAAGACAGTTGATCTTAAGTGAATTTAAAGAAGATTTGGACTTCATGCAGTCAATAAATATTTATCAAGTACTTACTGTAAAACAGCGTGTGTGCTAGGCTATAGAGTTGCCATAATGGAAAGCAGAAGCCTCAGAGGGCCAGCATAGTTGAGGTGACAGACATTAAAAAATAGCTAAATAATAGTTATACTTGTAGTTAATGCTGTGAGGGGAAGGTACAGAGAAAAGAATCAGTTTGACAAGAGCCTGGTTACCTTGCCGTTCAGATGTTGCACAGGAGAATTCACAGCAATCCTTCTGAAAGATAATATCTGGGTATTGCAGTTTGTTATTTTTGAGGCAGAGGTATACACTTAATTTTCTAGCTTTAAATAGTTATTTGAAAGGCATAGCTGTATATATAGAGAGGGAGAGATTTTCCCAATTGCTTATTTGCTTCCTAATTGGCTATAACAGTCAAATCCGGGCCAGACAGAAGCCAGAATCCCCAGAGTCCATCTGGGTCCTTCTCCTAGGTGACAAGGGCCTAAGCACTTGAGCCACTTTCCATTGCCTTCCGGACACATTGTCAGGGAGCTGGATGGGAAGCAGGGCAGCTGAGACTGGACCTGACACTCTGACATGGAACATCTGCTTCTAAGTGATAAATCGATCATCAGTTCCTCTCCTTTTTGAAGATTTGGGTGTATGTGTAACATTTTAAAATCTATGCATCCATTGCCAGAGTTGGGTTGGTTTCGTGTCTTGGCTGTCCTGAACATAGAAATGCATATCTCATCAAGATCCTAATTTCAATTCATTTGAATATAAACTCAGATAGAACAGCAGGAAATGGCTGAAGTGCTTGGATTCTTGCCACCTGTGTGGGAGACCCAGATGGGTATCTCTAGCCTCATGTTTGGCCCACGTTTGATCATTGTGGGTGTTTGGGGAGTGACCCAGCAGATGGATCTCTCTTTGTAACTCTTTGTTTCAAATAAGCAGATCTGTAAAAAAATGATAACTCAAATAGAAAATGTTTCAAAGTCACGCAGACATATGAAATTGCAAACCTGAGATTTGTGTAAAATCCTCTATGAATGTGTAAATGGTTCACAAAGGAGGTAAGACTGATAGAAACGGAAAAGAAAACAGCTTTCAGATGCTGAGCACTGAATGTGTAATTCAGCAGTTAAAGGGAATAAATGTATGGCCAGCTGATCAGTTAACATTATTTGTGGTTTCCTGTGGTTACTGGACATAGCTAATTCCATTCTGTTTCACAGCCACAAATTACATTCCTTTGGCTGTATGAGAATGAAGCTGACACACTCCGTAAGTGGGTCTAGAAACCAACTCATAAAAGTGGAAGTTTGTGACTGTTGGCCCATCAGTGTCAGATTCAGGCTTCACACAAAGCATCGAGCCTGCTTCCCAGAACGCTCTGCTCCACTGGTGTTCATGTGGTATCAGACAGTAGTTATTTACTTATAAAATATGTGCTCATTCCAGAGGTCTGTGAGTGCAATCACATTAATTATTCATGCAACGATTCTAAAGCACGTTGGAGGTTCCGAAAGGTAATTTCTGACTACTGATGGGAAATGTTCCACGTGAGAGCTCATCAACCAGGTTTCAGGAAATGGGTCATGGATTTGGGAGGTGGGAACCAACCGGGCACTCTCGTCATTTCCCTTAAAGTTCTACACCATTTAGAAAGAGAGAATGAGACAATTAGGAAATGAGATGCTCTCCTTTCCCCAGAAGTCAATACACCACAAATACGTCCACAGTGCACCAGGTCGTATCTCATCTCACCCCTCCCGCACCCCCCACGTTCTCTTGAGGGCTGCAATATCACAGGGTTATAGAAATTAGATTTGTTGTGCTGATGTTTTAAAGGAATAAGAGTGCATCACACTTCAAGGACAGCCCGTGTAAATGTGGAAGTTTAGACATAAAGACAGAAGAATTACAAGGTTAACTCATTTTAAAAGGTGCATTTTTTGTGTTTGGAATTATTTTCCATGGTATTTGTTGAAATACAAAGCCATGAACAGTCTAGAATGATTTCTTTTTCTTTTTTTGTAAATTTTAGTTTTGGCATTCTAAAATCTATTAGTTGCTGAATTTACATATGCATGTCTACGTAGCCAATTATACCCTTACATATGTTACACAAAGCGTATTTCATTGTTCACAGCTCAAAGCAGAATTGCAGTGGAGGTGTCCATTTGCTTTTCCTTCTCATTGTGGCTATGTTTTTTCCTATGTGAGAACACAGTGAGCAACATTAGGTACTCAGTTTATGTCATCTTTCTATACACTTGCCAATACTACTACTACTACTAATATAAAAGCATATGCACATATAAAAAAGAGCATTTTGAAAAGCTCATAAAATGGAATTCAAGAAGGCAAAATTTGGTGAAAAAAATTAAACTCTATAAAAATATTTTTCTATTACACATCCCCAGGAACTTTTTGAAGGCCCTCATATTATTCTGTTTTGTGCAAAGATTTATTTTATTTATTTGGGAGGTGAAATGACAGAGAAGAGTTGCTCCCCAGATGGCTGCAGTGTCCCAAGGTGAGCCAGGCTGAAGGCGGGGATCAGGAACTTCATCCAGCTCACTCGTGTGGGTGTGTGAGGGCCAGGTGCTTGAGCTTCTGCCTTCTCAGCTGCGTGAGCAGGGAGCTGAGGAGGAAGTGGAGCAGCCAGGACTTGAACCGGTGTTCCAACGTATGGTTCCAGAGTCACAGGAACTGCAACAGCGGCCTTTCTCGTACTACTCACTTGGAAAACTGTAATAAAGAGTTTTAAGAATTAACTTTATTAGAAATATGGGTGTTAATAATCTCTTACATGGAGAGATAACTATCTTTTATAGTAATTAGCTCATTCTGTTTCCTTTTGGGTTCAATATCCTAGTGCAAATTTATTGAAGCCCTTCATTAATGGTAAATGTTCTAGTTTTTTGTTCTATGGTAGCTAATACTAAGTGCTTGGAAAATATTATTGGTTTAATTTTTTCTTTTTAATTAACAGTGAAGATATATTTGCATTTTCTGATTAGATAATCTGTGGAAGCATAGTTTAATGGCAGAAGCAAGTATGTAAATACAGAGCATTTGATTTAGCAATGAGGAGGAAGAAGAGTAAAGAATTCCAACTTCCGTGGGGGAACTTACTGTGTAAATTATTAATCCTTATGTTTAAAAGACCAAGATATGAAGATGCTGCCTTAGGTCTTAGAGGGAAGGAAGAACAAAGGGGGAAGATTTTAGTAAGTCTAATTTTTTTCACAAGATAAAAAAATTTCCATGTATGCAAAACTTCATTTTTACACTTCAAAATGATTTATGCGCATGAGGAAAATAATTCAAACAGTACAGAATGTTCTTACGCCCATTGTTAATTCCACGTAAGAGGTACTTGTTAAAGTGTTCATCAATACTCTCAATTCCAGTAAATCAGAAGCTGATTATTTCATATTACAAAAGCAGAATTAGATGAAAATCAAAAGAAAGTGATTGTTTATTCTCCAACATATCAAGATAGTTGAGCCTTTAACCTTAGGTTGGATTTTTCAATTGCTGCAAAGTGCTGGGCTTCGGACTCACATTCAAGGATGTTCTTATGACTGTGGACTCAGGGGACAGAGGCATACCCATGTCTCACTCCTACAGGTTTCTTTGGCCATGTCTGTAATCCAAGTAGTGAAGGGTGAAATGTACATCCAACAAATAATTACTGAACACTAACTGTTTTTGTTGAACACAGCACTAAGGTATAGGGCAGTTAGTTACAGCTTTGAGGGATATCAAAGTATCTGAAGTCATTTAATTTTCCGTTTTGTTTGGATTTCTAAATGATGAATGTTGGATTTTATACTTATACTTTAAAAAAAAGATTTATTTATTTTTATTACAAAGTCAGATATACAGAGAGAAGGAGAAACAGAGAGGAAGATCGTCTATCTGATGATTCACTCTCCAAGTGAGCGCAATGGCCGGTGCTATGCCGATCCAGAGGCAGGAGCCAGGAACTTACTCCAGGTCTCCCATGCGGGTGCAGAGTCCCAAGGCTTTGGGCCATCCTCGACTGCTTTTCCAGGCCACAAGCAGGGAGCTGGATGGGAAGCAGAGCTACCGGGATTAGAACCGGTGCCCACATGGGATCCCGTTGCGTTGAAGGTGAGGACTTTAGCCACTAGGCCATGCTGCTGGGCCCCTATACTTATACTTTTTATACTTCATTTTTTCCCCCTCACAGTTTCAAATTTTTTCCACTGTATGTAAGAGCAGTCTTTGAGTTTGTTTCCTAACTATTCATTCATCTTCAGCATGGTCTGCTACTAAATCCTTTCATTAGGGGTGATGGGGCTGAGCAGATCTTGCCGCCTCTGCCTCTTAGATTTCTGTAACAGCCTGGGCTCAGCCAGACCAAAGCCAGGAGCCTGAAACCCCATCTGGGAATCTCCTCTGCATGGTAGGAACCCAAATAATTTGGACCATCGTCTTTGCTCTCCTAGTCTTTTAAGGAAGAAGTAGAATTGGAAGAAAGGAGTAGTGAGGAGGGAAGCCAATAACCACCTGTGGAATGCAGGTGTTCCAGCTCTTGGGCGCCTGCATCACAACACTGGCATCTCCAGTAAGCTTAGAAGCTAAAGCTTTCATGTTCTTGACAGCAGGTATTAATGGAAAAGTTCAGTCAAGCACAAAGCCTCTTCCTTGCCCACACTCTCAGTGTGAAGTGCTCAGGGCGTGCTGGTGTCCCATCATGCCTGCTGGATCACAACTGTGTGAGTACACTGGTCAGCAGTGTGGATTCAATGGCACCCTGCTTCTGGCAGCCTTCTGCTGGAAGCTATGGGAAGCCGTTTATTGTACCAGGCATCTGGATTTCAAACGGGTTACTACTTGAGAGAGAGTTAAGAATGATTTTATTAGCAGAATTTCATTTTATTTCAGGAAAATAAAGCTTTCATTTTTGTAATCCATATTCTAATAAAATACTGATGCGAAGAAGCTATTTTAATCATATTAATAGAACAAGTCAATATATAATTCCCTACAATCATAAGAAAATTGATCAGACACAGGTAGCTATTTGATTTGTAAAGAATGTGATAATTCTGAGAAAGGGAAAATGTCTTAAACGCTAAAATTAATATAAATGGTCTGCTGGAAAGTTCTTACCATGGGGAAAAAAAACACAACATTGTGGGGAAAAGGAGTTCAAGTGAAACCTGGAAGACTTGGGTGTAAATTTTGGAGCTGGATAGTCAAGTCCAGGCCTATCACTTTAGGTTGCGCAAGATGATATCCTCATTGCTTTTTGGTTTAAGTGTTACAAAAACCCTGGAAATACAAAGCCGCAGCCTTTCTAGATCTATTCCTGGTACTCTGTAGGAGAAAAAGGCAGATGTGAGGAAATAGCGCTGACCAACTGGTCCTGGTAAAGTCTTTTGTGTTGATCTCTAATTAGAGCCCCACAACATGCTGCTGTTGCCTGGTTCTGTTCACTGTAAACTTGGCACTGGGCTGTGCTTTGGCCGTTAAAACAACTTCCACCTTGGCGGTCGTCTTTGCTGCCTGAAACTTCTCATCCACTCTCTATTCCGCTCCAAGTTGCTAAAATTCTCTCTTCTATGGATTGCTCCTATTCCCTACTGCATCCAGTCCCTTATGCTCATGTTTCTATTATTTTAACATGATTTTAGGAAAAGAGGAAGTACATATGCATATAGTCTTCCATTTGAAATTAGAAACCCAAGTATCTAAAAAGAGGAATCTAATTGCATTTTGGAAAAAATTAATCTTTTTGTGGTTTAGATGCAACTTAAGCATTAAGATATGAAGATTTGTTCAGTCTCCATCTGAGTACTAGCTTTTGTTCTTGTATCCCACAGATTGGATGGCTACATACATCAGGTTTGCAAAAAGGTTCAGAATAGCTCTTCAGGTAATCCAGATTTTGTTTGAGATATCCCAGTTGCGAATCTCAAATTTAGAGAAATTTAGAGCTCCTAAGGAACAGATTATATTTTAATCATTGCATTTCAGTGTCACAAAATATTCAAAGTCATTTTTACCACTAAGATATGTTCCATAAGGCAATAAAATCTAAACTGAAGTACCATTCCTTCTGTTGCTAAGAGAAAAATGTTCTTAAAGAGCTTACCTAATAGAGTTGGATTTACAGACTGGTTTTCAAGCAGCTCACCTCGCAGCCATCATTGACTTCTATAACTTAATATAAAGAAAATTGGTTTCTTCATAGATTACAGTTGTAAGATTTATTAGGGACTAAAGCATGTTATCCCCATAAATAAGCCGCTTCTGGGTTAGATTCTCCAAGGCCAAAAGGCTCACGTGACATTTTTCACTTGGGTACAGAATGGCCATTTGGGCTTATAGGATCATTGAGTCTACATTTCTAGTAGTTGACACGGATCCATTCAAAGTCTATAAAATATAGGAGACACCTCAGATGACTTTAAAGTTTTAAAATAAATAATTCAGACACCTTATAATTTTTTTGCCTGCAGGCTCTCTGAAGCTTAGTGAAGGCAAATTTGGTCAGTACTTAAATAGGAAATAGTCAAATAAAGAATGGAGCAAGGGATGGCTGAAGTGGCAGTCATATCTTTTCTCTGTGTATTTATAAGATTTCCATAGCACAGTTTCTGGGAAAGGATTAGTTATTCTGTTATGAGGAGTGTGTTTCCCGGGTGTGAATTGTTAGTTTTTAGATAAGAATAATACTACAAAATAAAACTCTCGGGGCACAAACTATTTAATTTTTAAAGTTTGACTAAAGTAGGCTTATAGGAACTATAGAAACCATTTCTAAATGCTGGAAGAATTTTTTTCAGAATTTGCATGTCAATATTTTTTTCATTTTTTCCCTTATTCTAAGTCTCAGAAGAGTAAGGAAATAGGTTAATGAATATTGCAAACATTTAATATATAAGAGTATAAATTGCAGGTACTGCTTAATTGCCTATGTATATATAAATACAAATAATAGTTCCTAAGATTTGTGTATAATTTTCATAGATTGAAGAAGGTATTACTTGGAATTCCAGTTCCCTGCTACTGGAAGCTTAGAATATTGAGAATTTTGTCATCTCTTGTTTCTTGCTTCCTGGGCTTTGTGTCGGTCCTCCTGCGTCCTCCTGCGTGCTCCTCTGCTGCGATGCGCACTCTCAGGATGCTTGGTGTAGCCTATCTGTGGCTATCTTCACAATTATTTTCTTTTTCTAGATTTCCTTTGTGTATTTGAAAGGAAGAGTAACAGAAAAAGAGAGAGAGAAAGAGAGAGAGAGGGAGAGAGAGAGAAATCATCTCTTTCATTGTGCAAGTGGCTGTAAAGACCAGGGTTAGACCAGACCAAAGCTAGTTGCTTGGAATTCCATCAAGGCTTCCCATGTGGGTGGCAGAGGCTCAGATACATGGATCATTGCCCACTGCTTTCTCAGGTGCATTAGCAGGAAAATGGATCAGAAGTGGGTAGCAAGAACACTAACTGGCACTTTGATGGAGTATCCTAAGTGGTTGATTAAAGTGCTGCACCATCTTGCCAGACCCATAATTCCCTCTACCCAACTCTGTCCTACCCTTCTGTAATAGACTGTTTTGAAATGAGTTTTAACCTTGATTGAATCCAAATAAAAAGAAGAGAAGAAAGTATATTTGATGGAGCAGAGAGAGTAACAGGCATTCTTGATGAATTTGCTGGTAAGAGTTGCCATAATTCTTTGGCTGTAGGCCATTAGCCACAGTATAAACCATATATAGTACACATCCCTTCAGATAGAGACATTTGTTTAAACTGTGTCATTAGTGTTGTTCAAAGTGAGCATACAAAAAACTCAGAAACTCATGTATCTGTGTGTGAACGTATGCATTTTTGCTTATTACCTCACTGGGGGGAAGTTTATCCTGCTTTTATTCATGATGGATGCAACCTTAAAGGACTGGTTTTACCAGAGCTCCACGGGTGGTGCATGGTCCACACCCTGCTGATAGATGTTACATGTCCGTGGATTTCCTCTGATGGCATTTGATCCAGGTTATGGCAAAGCTGAGTCTGCTGAATTACGAACTGACAAGCAGTCCTCTTGGAAGTGCCACTGCATGGGGAAGGCACAGTTGGCAATCAAGCTGACAAAGAAGAAAGCTGAGTTAAGTCGTGGAGAGAAGCAGTGTTCAGCATATGGCTTTTTACATGACTTCACAGGTTCCTTGTTGTTTCAAGCTGGCTTGAATTGAGCTTTTGTCCCCTGCAACTGAAAGGGTCTTGAATAAGATATTAACTTGAATACAGTTTTGTTTTTTAAATTGGAAAGGCAGATATATAGAGAGGAGGAGAGGAAGATCTTCCATTCAATGGTTCACTCCCCAGGCGGCCGCAATGGCTAGAGCTGAACCAGTCCGAAGCCAGGAGCCAGGAGCTTCTTCTGGGTCTCCCACACAGGTGCAGGGTCCCAAGGCTTTGGGCCGTCCTCGACTGCTTTCCCAGGCCACAAGCAGGGGGCTGGATGGGAAGCGGGGCTGCCGGGATTAGAACTGGAGAAACATCTTTGCGGGGAACCTTTAAAAGACGCTTTCCCCACCTTTAATACGGGTTTTTCTCTCTTGCTTTTTCTCCTGCCACGATGGCAGAGGATCTCAAAACCTCCTCCCGTCACTAGGACGGAAGTCTCCTTTCTCAACTTTTCTAATAAATCTTCAACCACTATGCTATTGCACTGGGTCCTGAATACAGTTTTAACATTGTTAAATAAAGATTTTACTAGGACATAAAAATTGTATGTATTTTTGGGTTACCATGTGGTATCTCAATATATGGATAAATTGCATGATGTTCAAATCAGGGTAAATAATTTGACTGCCTCTTTTATGTTGAAAACGTTCTAAATCACAATTTCTAGCTTTAGAGCATTTATTTATTTTAAAGTTGGAAAGAGAGTAGTGAAGAGAAGAGGTAGAGAGAGCTATCTCAAGTGGTATTCCAAATGCTTTTCCAGATTCTTCCCTGCTCTCCTTTTTGTTTGTTTGTTTTTGTTTTTTAATGACCCATTGCTGTTATCTGTGGTCACTGTACTGTGTCACAGAATACTAGGATTCCTCTAAGTCCTAGTTAGGTAACAAGAAAATCGTTCTTCATATAGCTTGAGGTGAGGTGCCAAATTGCTCATTAGCGTGCTTACTGTCTTACTGAAAATAATGCAAGGCTTTAAATCCATTTCCCAATGTTAACATGATAACTGAGTCCATCTTTTAAAAGATATTTACTTTCTCATTGGAAAATCAGAGAAATCACACCTGCTTGTCCACTCCCCAGATGTCTACGACAGCTGGAAGCCAAAATTAGGACCTCAACCTGGATATCCCTTGCGGCTTCCTGGAGCCATGGGTTGCTACCTCTGTGGATCTGCATTAGCAGGGAGCTGGAATTAGGGGGAGGGCTAAAGTTCAGACTCAGGCAATACTGGTATCCCATGTGAGTGCCCAAATTGCATCTTACACTGCTATCCTGTACAAGTGCCCTGAAGACTTTGAAATACGATGGTCTCCAGATAACTTGTGTTTTGAGAAGTGAAATTTTATTGAAGAGAGGGATAACTTTAAAGACAGAGAAGTTCACTTTTATTTCCTCAGGCGCTATAGATCATATGCACCTTTGTTCTAAACAGGATGACAGTTTTCCTTTGTTTTCCACTCTTGCAGTGGGTACCTAATGATCTTGTTGGAGTGTTCGCCAAGGAAACTTGCTTAACTCATTTAAAACCTCACTGGGCTCGGTGTCTTGTATATCCTATCTCAGTTAAAAAAACAGTCAACTAAAGGGTTTCTTCCTTCTGTGCCTTGAGCATTTTCATCTCACTCTCTGACCCAAGACTGAATTTGAGGTGGTTCCATGGCTAGTCTTCTTAAGTCAGCTCTTTTTCGATTTGTAAGCCTGCCTTTTGCATTTCTTTGTTGTCTTGTGGAAATATGGACTTGTCTCTGAGTAAATTTTCAGAATGAAGGAGAGCTTGGAAAACATCTCATTATCACAAAAACATGGTTTCTTATAAGCTCTATTCCATATGTAAATGCCCACTCATTTGGGTTTCTTTTCAATGTTTGGCATTTCAGTTTGTATACATCTACATATTTGTATATAAATTATTCTATGCAGTTGCACACTTGAGGAGAAACTATTATGGGGGTGGGAAACATTATGTTAAATAATCATCATTTGAAATTTTTTCCCTGTTTTATTCTTTAAAAACACTGCCTTTTACAGCTTAGGCAGCAGTGACGATAAAGGTTTACAGGTCAGGAGAACCGTGCAACTGAAATAATATATTTCATTCTTGAATAATTAAGGTTCATTGTAATTGGAGATTTCAGTAGATGCTATTCAGCAAATTTCCATAGTCTACCTTGTCTGTTCAATTGGTGATTTACTGTTTGCAAACTTCTCTGAGAGAAATGCACCTAACAGCTTGTGATTCAAATTATGCACATACAAGATTATATATTTATACACATGGAGAATTATTTGCGGCGGTGCTTGTGTACTAAGACAAGGCTTCTAGTCTCTGCTGACTATCTGATCACATTGCACCACTGCTTGAAACCATGAATGATGCTCTGTTTTCTGAAAGATCAGTGTCAACTCCCGGGCACACTGACATTCTTAACCCTTGTGTTCCCTGATGCCCACCGACGTGTCTCAGGCTTTTGTGCAGCTTTAGGCTGATAGGCACAGGCTGCTGTCTCAGTCTGCTGTGTTCTATCTGCCTGCCTTTGTTCCTGGCAAACTCAAGTCTCAGTTTAAATGGGCCATAATTTTCGAGTGTGTCTCGACTGCTTGCAATAGTCTTAGCCATCCTTTCCCTCTGTACCTGGTGCTTTTCTGACATCCTTCTGCCGCGGTCACTAGAGTGTGTGTATTTGTTTAGCTTGCCCATCCATATGGTGGAGTAAGAGCTGTCTCTTGTCTTACTTGGCTGTACTGGGCGGGGTAGCCTTGATGAAGTTGTCATCTTGTTTTTCTTTGTTTCTTCACAACTACCTGGAGTAGAATACATTATGTGAGGATCATACTTCCCAATCTCAAACTCCGACAGAACACATTGAAAACAGCAGTTTCACAACTTCATTATTGTGGATCCTTTGATTGTTTAGTACTTTAAGGACTCCCTATTGAAGAATATTTCCCTTGAATCGGTAAGATGAAATCACAGGACAAATGCATTGACTAATTAATTAATTTGTATTTAAATGTAAGAACTTGATTGAGGTTGAAGACAAATTTGAAGCCCAGTGATTAGAGACAGGTTCTGGATCCTGTCTTTTTATATTGCACCCTAAAGTAAATACCTCCATTAAAACTAACAGCTGACTTAGGACAGAATCCCCACATAGGTGATTCCATTTTCTGCTTAGGGTATAACTCAGTTATGGCAGTTGTCTTTTTTTGTGATTCTCAGTGATAACAGAGCCTACTACATTATCATCTCGTATGTCCTTCCTCATCACTGCCTGGAGCACATTTGGCTTGATCTGAGTCAATCCAGGCCAACAGAAGAGCTCTGTTTAGCGACCTGGGACACTGAACAGTCTTCAGAGTGGTGAATGGAGCTGGGATTGAGGAATTGTAGTTTGTTGGGGAAAAAAGAGCTTATTACCTTTGTGTTGCTAAATAGGTGAAAATTGTCTTAATAGGTTAGCACAGCTAGAAATGGACCAGATAGGATCAGCCACCTTTGGTAGCTCTGTTGAGGCTGTCCCTGCTACCCTCTCAGTGTTACTAGAATGGTGTCCTAGGAAAGTGGTGGAATCAGTGGGAGAAGTCATTGATGTTTGGAAACAGGTCTGCAAATGTGATTTGACCTCTTATAAAAGATTCTGTGGCCGAATGTCTCTATTTTCCCTGACTTCATTATCCCAAGGACCTGGGATACAGACTGCAGGGAGAAATAAATCCTACTTGGTGGCGAGAATATTGCATTTCCTTGTGTGCTGTCTTTTTGTCCTTTGCATTCTTCCATGGGGCCATCTTGGGACACACTCTGTGTGTTTTCATTTCCATATCCTCAGCATCCAGCATAAAGCGAGCCACCTTCTGTTGCCTCCCAGGGTCAGTGTCAGCAGAAAGGTGGATGGGAAGCATAAAAGCTGGTGCTTGAACCATGTACTCTATAGTTGTTGTTGTTGTTGTTGTTTTAATGATTTGAGAGAGAGAGAGAGAGAGAATCTTCGATTTCCCAACTCACTCCCCAAATGGTCACAACAGCCAGGGCAGGGCCAGCTTGAAATTAGGAACTAGCAGTTTCATCTGTAGGTTGCAGGGACCCAGGTACTTGGGCCATCTATTGCTGCCTCTCTAGGTGCATTAGTAGGGAAGTAGTTCAGAGGTGAAGCACTGGATGCTGCGTGGTAGCCTAGTGACTAAAGTCCTTGCACTGCATACTCTGGGATCCCATATGTGCACCGGTTCCTGTCCTGGCTGCTCCACTTCCCTTTCAGCTCCCTGTTTGTGGACTGGAAAAGTAGTTGAATACAGCCCAAAGCCTTGGGACCCCTGCACCTGTCTCTGGCCGTTGTGGCCACTTGGGGAGTGAACCAGCAGATGGAAGATCTTTCTTTGTCTCTCCTGTCTGTAAAACTGACTTTCCAATAAAAGTAAATAAATTTTAAAAAAAGTTTAGAAGTGGAGTAGCCAGGGCTTAAAAGAATGCCCATAAGGATTCTAGCATTTTAGACAGAGACTACTCTGATATGGGCTGTTGGAGCCCCAAGTACTGCACCAACTGCCTGCCTCAGTAAACTTATCTTTTCCATAAACTTTGTGAGGTATCTTCATGTTGGACTTCTGATGCCCATGAGCATGGCACTCTGAGTATCCTTCTATGAATAGATCTACCTGTAAGTCTTACTTAAACCCCCTTTTGAAGTTGTAAACTGACAAGATCAATGCAAGATTCTGTGAATGCCACCTCCTTCTTTAGCATCCACTCATTTTAGAAAAAAAAAAAAAGGAAGTTTCCTTTCCTCACCTCCCACAGCCTGAAGAAAGTTTCCTTTTTGAGGACAAAATTACCATTTATTTCAAGATTTTTTTTCTCTACGATTATAGCAATTTCCACATGTTTTTAAACTATTTTCAGCAAGAGAAAAATCAACATTATGTGCTTTTGAAGCTGAGGCTAGCCGGGCAGATGCAGGTTTAAAGGAACCATGGCTGAAGCGAGTGAGTTGCAAGACTTCACTTGCTGGCTCTTGGGTTTTGCTCACCTGGTGGTGGATGAGCCAAGAAGCAGGTGAGACTGAGCTGTTGGGAATGCAATCAAGTTGCAATCATGTGGACCCTGCAATGCACTACTGGATAGTTCAATACCTTCCTAAGGATCAACTCAAGTTTTCCTTGTGTATTTTAAGTGTTGCCTAGTCTCCTGTTAGGAGGACAGTAAGGGAGCATCCATCACAGTCAACCAGCTGTGGCTGCTGGTTCTGTTCCTGACAGGTAACAAGTGAGATGCTTGGCTGAAAAGCGCCGCACACAGTTTCGATATGCTCCAGGGAGAGCAAGTGTTTAGCCTAAGCAATTCAAAGAAGCATAATTGTGCTCCCCAGTACACAGAAAGTCACCACATCTGTTTCATATTTTTGGCTTTTAGAACTAAACTAGAATAGAGAAATAAACATACAGCTTTGAATATAGAGTAAAAACAAGTTCATGGTGCACAGATGAGCATATTGTATGTAAGTCAGTGAAAAATTTCCTTAATGAGGGTTTCTTTTGGCAAAGTGAGAAATATTTCTGGTGTTAATCAAGGTTTTTTTTAAAAAAGATTTAATAGAAAATATTATCTATTTAAATGCCAAGGCAGCCTGTCATTCCCTCTTAAAATCTATTACACTCAATTGTTGCAATGCCACATTGGCGTTCACATGACCAATTGCAAATATTTGGGGGTGTCATCTGCACTGCTTAGCCTGTCTAGTGATAGTTATTTAAAAAATAATTTGGATGTAGTTGGCTAAAAACATTCTAGGCAATGAATTAGAACTTCATTAACCACTTTCATCTTTTATTTTGGTGCAAATGTAAATGCAATCATTTGATATCTACGTGTATATAATATGTGATGACTGTCTTTTAAAAATGTAATCTAGTAGAAAATGCATCTTAATTTGAATGTAACACTGCTTTAAATATAATTTTAATATTCTGCGGCATCTGGTGTCTCAAAGAACAAGGTCATTTGAGGTTAAGAAACTTTTTGCGGCAGAAATAATAATACTAATAATCTTCAGACAAGTAGTGAAAAAAGTAAGTGCTTATGTACAAGGACTGGATACCATGGAGAAAAGAGAGAAGAGATCATGCGCATGGAAGGCTTTATTATTATTACCATTTGTTTTTCTGGGGCTTTATGTAATGACACATTTCATATAGGTCATATTTTTGAGATTTCATAGATGAGGAGCCTGACATGAAATAATTCACTCAAACACGGTCTGTTCTTGGTACTCAGATCTCTCATTCCCTTTCAATCGACAATTACTTAGTTTTGAGTTTGTACTGTCATGAGGTCAAAGGCAGTGTCTGTTTTCTGCTGTGTGCCCCAGGACCTGCTCCTGCAAGAGAGCAGTACTTATGGAGCAGCAGCAGATGACTGCTTGGAGGCATGGACTCATACACTACCTCCAGTCACCATAGGAGTCAGTCACGGTTCTAGATCGCAAAAATCAAAGCACAGAGAAGACAAGCGACTTGGCAATGTCGCACAGCTACTAGGTAGCAGAAGCACCATTTAAGTCTATGGAGTTTGGTTTTCTCCAGGTTCTTGTTTTTGCTTATTAAATGAACTCTTGCCAGAGTAAGAAATATTGTGACTTTATTATTGAAAAAGATTTACTAGACAGAATTAATCCTTTTTGATGTTAAAGCAATTCAACAGCATCCATTCTATGGTGCTGACTCACTTAATAAAACTGTGTTGAGCACTTCATGTGCCCTGCTGTGCCAAGTGCCTTCTTAGATTAATTCACTCAGACCTCAAAGGAACCTTGTGTGTGTGTGTGTGTGTGTGTGTGTGTGTCATTCCCTGTTTCATAGAAGAGGAACTGAGGCTCCAAAAGACAAAATCTTCTGTTGCAGGTAATGTGTCCTGCAGCTAGCCTCAAGATTGCAAACTTTGTGAAACTCCCAGTTCAGTGCTGTTAGTCATGGCATAGAGAGCAAATCACTTTCCACTCTCTGCTTACCAATACAACAGGGGTAAAAGTTAAGCAGCCCAAAACATCCAGAAAGATGTGAATCCAGAAAGCTGTGAATCTCCCTGATTCTGGGCCTCCTTTCCTGCTGCTCAACAAGGTGGGCTTGGTGTCTAACATGGGTCTGCCTTCCCCTTGCCTTGAAGGAGAAGCCAGGCAGGCAGCTTTCACCTCTGCCGCTGATTTAGGCTGACAGGAGTTTAGTGTGACCCTGAAGTTATGGACCAAAGGGCTTCATGAGCTGTGCTGAAGCCAGAGGGAATAAATTATTCTGTTCCCTGCTTCTGTCACCTTAAATCTATAAAGGAATTGTGTGCTATAAAAACTTGAAGCCTGCTCCTCTATTGTTAACATATGATTCTTTTACAGGCTGTCAGAGATTAGAAAGAAGGACTGCCTAGTTCAAGTGTTATTTTCAATCAGGTATCTATAACACATTTTATATCAGAAACTTGACACATAATTGTTAATTACAGAGCTCATGTAATCTTTCAAATGCAAATAGCCCGACTCCGATTTCAGTTTGTTTGGTACCAACTGATGATTAAAGAATGGTATAGCTTTATAGTTGTCTCTCTCCCATCTGTGAGCGCCAGGCAATCACCGCTTGCAGATGGTTGTGATTCGAAGACAGGTTGCCACATGCAAAAAAAGTATGTTTCAGTTATTTTAATAAGATTTATTGCAGTAGTCACAGTTAAATGCTTAGACCTTAATGATAATTGCTGCTAATCTTTCAAGAAAATGGTTAGAGTTTAATAAACCTCAAGAAGGATCTTTCACTCTGAACTTCAGCACAACTGCAGAAGGAAATTGGATGTTTCTATCTGTAGCAAAGCAGTTAGAGCCACATGTGTACCTTTTTCTCCTCCTGCCCTTTTCAGAAAGTGACGTTTAGCTATACACGTATTTGGGCTCAGTGAAAGATGTCCAGGTGCCATGAAAAAATACCCGATCTGGTGGTATCAAATAATTCTTAAAAATGTGCTAGAATCAGTCTGATTAGTTTGAGTTTTTTCTATGATAAAATCCACAGAATGTGTGATTTATCATTTTGAGTGACATGAACCGCATAATCAGGTGGCTACAGGTATGTTTGAGTGCATATGCAAATGAGGGATATTTAAAAACTGGTGAAAAATGCATGTTATGAAAAAATTCTGTATAGATTTCAAAAAGCATTTTGCACCCAAATCTGCAACTTTAAATTTAACTTTCCACAAATGGTGAAGTGGCCAGGATTTTGTCTCATCAACCAGAGACCAAGTCCTCACCAGACATAGAATCTGCTGACATCTTTATCTTGAATTAGTCAGTCTGTAAATCTTTAAGAAATACATTCCTATTAGCCTCTTCAGTGAAACCATAAAGGACACATCATTTTGTGTCGTTTTCACAGTTCATCTATGTTTCAGAATATTATTCATTTTTGTGGCTGGATACCACTCCACTGTCTGCACCCACTGCATTTCATTTATTCATGTTATCTATTGATGGATATTAGGACGGACATTGAAACTTCATTATTGCAGACGGCGTTGCAATGAACATTGGATTATACATAACTGCATAAATTTCTGTTCTCAATTACTTTCAATAAATATAAAAATACACATAGCAATTTTTTGAGGACACAACAAACACTTTTTTTTTTACAATTATTTTAAGTTTCTAGCATTGGGCATGCATCATGGCTCAACTGGCTAATCCTTGGCCTGTAAGCGTCGGGATCCCATATGGGCACTGATTCATGTTCCGGCTGCTCTTCTTCCTTTTCAGCTCCCTGCTTGTGGCCTGGGGAACAGTGGAGGATGGCGCAAAGCCTTGGCACCCTGCACAAGTGTGGGAGACCTGGAAAAAGCTCCTGGCTCCTGGCTTTGGATTGGCTCAGCTTTGCCAGTTGTAGCCGTTTGGGGAGTGAACTAGCAGATGGAAAATCTTTCTGTCTCTCCTGTCTTCAAATATACCTTTCCAATAAAAATAAATAAATTTCTAGCAACAACACATGATGGTTCTAATTTCCCAACATCATTAACAATATTTAGCACTTCTTACTTATCTGATAATAAAAATCCTGGTGGGTTTTTTAACGTACTAATTTTATGAAAATTATAATGTTATAATTTTAAATGATCTTCATTTAAATCATCTATTGTTTCTACTTGGAGTATTTTCTTGACTGAAAAGTTTCTTTATTTAAAAGTGGTGCCAAAGACCATTAACGGATAAAAGATGAGCAACAATAAATTTATGAGTTCATTGAAAAGATAAACAATATAGGTTATAATTTAGGTAGGATGCTGTGTGTTTGTTAAGCAGGTTGGACAAGAACATGCATGCATTTTTGTGTCAGTGTATGAGAGTGTCTCAAGAAATTCATGGAACTTGCCCACGGTTATATGCATGATACAGACAAGCTCTCTGTCCTTACAATCCCAGCAGTAGGTGCTCCAAGATTCTCAAGACAGCATATTTCATCTTGACTATCACATTAATAAGATTGTCTTTGGGTACCTATATAAACCATCTTGTTTTAAGATCCGACTTTTCCATGACCTTACTAAGATAGCCTCATATGCATATACACCTACATACGTAAATGATACATGAATGCTCTACATACACATGAATAACAGTCTGCGATCTGGAGGCCACTGTAGTTGAGACATGAGCATGTTGAGTGAGATGCTTCTGGTATCTCAGTGTGAATTGCGGAAGTTGTCTTTACTGATGTGCTGATACTCTGGGACTGGACTCACAGACTGGCATGAATCTGCTTGTACACTCTAATTGCATTGTTTTTGAGGTAGGACCTACATTTAATTCTTGATTTGAAAAGTTTGTGCCTTTTCTAAGATTTTTCTGTGTTGTGTTCTAGCTGAGGACTGGTGTTGGGGATATAGCCCACATTCAAAGGCAAACTTGGCCTTTTGTTTTTGAAGAAAAAAAAAATCAATGGGTATTGAATTTTGATTGAAGGTGGCTACAAACCATCCTTTAGACACATTTTAAGGTTTAGTGTTTCATTTCTTGGACTAAGCACCAACATTTTATCACCATATAATTCTAGGTTTATATGACTTTGAAACTTCAACTTTGGGTTCATGTGTGAAATAGAAGTCCTTAAATTATTTATTTGTAGTTTTAAGATGAAATAACTTGGTTGTATTTTTTGCTGAATCAAGTTCAATATGCTGTGTAGAGCTATTATGCAGAAAAACTCATTTAAGAATGTAGATTCAAGTGAAGCAATTCTTTAAGATACAGCGTTAGTAGAATTTTGGGAACACACATTGTTTAGTTTTAAGTAAATTTGTGTATAATTACACATAATGACAGATTAATCCAAAAAAATTCTTCACCTCTTGTCAAAGCTCGATAAATATAAATCATGTCCTTCTCTCAGTTAAATTATATTCCAAACTGCACAGGAGTGCAGGGTTGGAATGTTGTACACATCTCTTAAATGCAACTGCAAGTGAGAGAATACGGCATGTCTTGAGTAACTGATTAACTCATTGTCCTGGCAAATGCAGGTTTGTGTGGGTAGTGTAAAACTGTGCAAATCATAGACTCACTTCCAACGAAGGAGTCACGACTGGCTGAATTAAGGCGGGAATTTCAAATGCTTTTTCTTGAAAGAAGTTTTCATTAGTTTATATACTGTTCAATACCTCTGTCACTATTCCAGTGGATAAATGATATGAAAAATGATCATTTATCACTTAAAATCAATTGGGATATTTACAACTAGTATATTTCTACCATAAATATAGAAGTACTTTCCCCAAATCAATTAATTTTCACAATATACTACTGTAAGGTTAGTCTGATTATCACCATTTGTGGATAAATACAAAGTAGGATAGGTTAATTAACCCTTTGCCGAGTCAAAAGGCCTGGAGTGGCAAGACAGAAATGGACTGATCAGAACTCACAGGCCAGGAACTCTAATTTTAGTATGGATCTTAATTGATTTATATCAGTTTCTGCAGCCTAAGACGCAAAAGCAGTAATTCTAAATTATCACGCAGTGATATAGTGTGGATTAAATAATTAATATTCTGAAGCCCTTTATAAATGTGAATTATTATTCCTCATTCTAGCCTTAGACCACTAAGTAGGCCATGCCACCTTCCAACACTGATGAGTACAGTGTAAATTAATTGGCTAAGTGAGAAATTCATCTCACACATTTCCTGCTGAGGAATAAGAGAGTCTTCTGATTGGAAGTCTATTTATACAGTGGTACATTTTAGTCTGCTCCTCATAATGTATATGTTTACATTCAATTCCTTAACAAATTGGAAATTCATCTTAGAGAGGGGACATGTTCAAGATATAATACAAAATGTTCATGATTTTATCAGAATGGCTGAATGCCCTTTAATTCAACCCTTACACAGTTGAAGCGTGAAGTTAAGTGCCTAGTCAAGCAATAGTTGGCTTTGCTAACCTTTTACACACATTTGAAAAGAATATTAAAGATTGTATTTTCCCTAAAATTTATGAGAAGAAGTGGGGAGGGGGGAAAAAAGAGAGAAAGTGAGAGTGAGCAAGCCCAGGTCATTTGGTTTACTTTTTAAATGCTGAAATGGTTGGGAACAGGTCAGGGCTGGAGCCAGGAGCTGAGAATGCAATCCAGCTCCTCATGGAAGGCAAGCATCCATTGCTTGACCCTTCCCTGCTGTCTCCCGGAGTCTGCCTTGACAGGTAGCTGGAGTCAGGAACTGAAGCTGTGGATTGGACCCAGGCACTCTGTGGTAGAGCCTCATTGTGCGCATCTGGGCTAAATGCTTGCTTCCTCCAAGGGAATACTCTGAGCTTTCAGGCTTTTTGCTCATGTTTGTGCTTTCTCAGTAAAGATAGTTAAGGGATGTTAGAGTATTGGAAATCCTAGAGTTGCTTTAATTAATTAATTAAGTAACTCCAGTATCTGAAAAGGAGAGGGAGGTCAGGGAGAGAGAGAGGAGAGAGAGAGAGACAGAGAGACAGAGACAGAGAGAGAGAGACAGAGAGACAGAGACATAGACAGAATGAGGAAGTTAAGTGTTAAATGTGGATGGTAGCGCCTCAAATACTTGTGTCATAACCTGCCTCCTAGTGTGTGTGTGTGTGTGTATGTGTGTGTGTGTGTTTACAGGAGGGGAACTTGGACTCCAACACAGGCACATGTTACAGCACGCACATGCCAAGTGTCATGTTATGCACAATGACGAACGCTCACTCCAGCAGTTGCTTTGTTCAAAGCTTATTTCCCTCAGCATTTGATTGGCAAAGCTGCTGTAGAAATTCCAATGACTCCATTGAAAGGGAGACCTGATGCTGAAGCTTTTAGGGATGAAAACTAATTTAGTTTTATGTTTTCCCAGAGGCATAAGAAAATCTATTTTAGGAATTCTTACCATATTAATGAATAGATAAAAAGGATGATTATATTAGAACAGCTTTGATGTTTCTCATTCAAGAAGTGTCTATTAGGAAGCTATTATCAGCCACAAATGGCTTTAGATGCTGAGAATAAGGGAAAAGGACTAGCCTTGTAACATTCAGAGTTGAAGAATGTCTCATCATTTCTGTATCAGTGAGTGTTTTTATTATGAAAGGGTACTGAATTCCATACAATGCTTTTTCTGAGATGATTTATTTGTGCCCCTTATTCTGTTATGAGGATGTCTTTTGTATTGATTGATCCTCATATGTTGAATGCATCTTTGTAGTTTTTAAATGAATCATCCATTGTCGGTTTGCATAACCTTTGTAAATTGGTGAGTATTGTTTGCTAGTGCTTCACTCAAGGACTTTTGTGTCTACATCCAGGAGGACACTTGTCTGTGGTTTTCTTGTAATGCCTTTATTTTTCATATCTGGGTAATTCTGGCTTCATAAAATAAATTGGGAAAACATCACTTCCTCTGTTTTTTTATTAGGGAGGAAAAGTTTGTAAAGGATTGTTTATAGTTAATTGTTCTTTAAACATTTATGAGTAACACAGTGATAACTTCCTGTCCTGGTATTTTCTTCGTGGAAAATTTTCTGCTTACTAATTCAATTTCTTCCTGTAGGTTTCAGATGTCTCCTTTCTTCTGGAGGAATATTTGGTAGAATGTGTCTATTTTCATATTTGTTCATTTCATCTAGGTTATCTGATTGATGTTACTGTTATTCAAAGTAGTCCTTAATTTTTTTTGTTTGAGATAAGTAGTACTATTGCTTCTTTTGTTTCCGATCTTAGTATTTTGAAATTTTTCTGTTTTATCAAATTTCTAAAAATCTTTTCAGAAAGCTTTTTTTTAATAATTTACTTTAGGTTTTAATGCATTTTATTAAATAGTGTAAAAATTTCTCTTATTTGGTTGCATTTTCTTTCCTTTCTCTCTACTGGCGTCAAATTTTTTTCTTGATAAAATTTGTGTCCTTAGATACGAAGCAAGTAATTATTACTTTAAGCTGTTGCCTTTTAAACCATATAGGAAAGAGAATTATAGACAAATATCATTATACTTTATATATCTATGTGATTAGATACATTTGCCAGTAGTTTTTATTTCTCCATGAAAATTGATTACATCACAGTGCCTTTCATTTTATCCTGCAATGATTCCTTTGATAATTTTTGTAAATCAGGTTTACCAGAAACTTTTCTAATATATTTCAGTTACTGATTATTTAGAAATGTCTTAATTTCTCCTTATCTTCTAAATGATAGCTTTTCTGGGTAGAGAATTCTTGGTTGATGATTTTTTTCCTTTTAGTGCTTTGTAAACATCATTGCACTGCTTTCTGCTTTCACGATCTGTGATGACTAGGTGATTATAAATGTTTGATGATTGCCCTGTGTGAAATTACACTCCTGTACTACCTCAAAAATTCTCCGTGTTGGCCCTTCAACATTTTCCTAAGGTGTGAATCTCTGACTTTATTTCCTTTAATTTCTCAGAGGTTCTTGGGTTAAGACTGCTTCCCATCAATCCTTTCTGGGTCTCAAGTCTTTAAGTCTTTTGCCACCACCTCTGCCCTCAGCTCTACTGGTTCTCAGGCCTTCCAATGTGGCAGCTGTATGATCCAGCAACCCCACTACTGGGTATGTACCCACAAATGAAAGTTTGTTGTATGAAAGTGATTCCTGCTCCATGTTTATTAAAGCACCATTGTAAAAGTCAAGATACAGAGTTAACCATACGTTTTCCATTTCCAAATGGATGGATATAGATATTGTGTTGTACATACTCAACACATTTCTGTTCATCCATCATGAGAATGAAATGTTGTCACTGACAACAAAATGGATAGAACTGGAGGACATCCTGCTGAGTGAAATAAGAGAGATATGGAAACACAAATTCCCCAAGTTCTCCCACATGTGTGGGAGGAAAATAAACAAACAAAAACCTTATATCAATCTGAACACATTATTTTAATTACTAGATGCTGAGAGGAGAGGGATTGGCCAAATGGATTGGGTTTGGTTAGAAAATAAAGGAATTTTGCATGATTAATTAACTGTGATAAATGTGTCATATCCAGAGGTGAGGATACAACACAGTATGCATCTGTACTTCCAGACAAAGTTGGACTCCCAATGAAACTCTTTACTGTATCTTTTTTATTTTATTTTTTTATTAATTATTTTGCATTATGTGACAGTTTCATAGGTTCTGGGAATCCCCCCATCTTTACTGTATCTTGACAATAGGATGCTGGACTCTCTGCCATTGTCCATGCCTGCAATGATGGACATATGACTGTGTATGAAGAACTGTACTACAGTAATGATATAGGGGAACTAGTGAGGGGGGAGGGAATTTGGGAGGGGATACGGGAAATCCCAGGGCCTATGGAACTGTATCATAAAATGATAATAATAAAAACAAGTAAAATTTAAAAACAAAAACAAAAAAGGATATATATATATATATATATATATATATATATATGCTAATAATGGGGAAATTATGTGTGGCTTATAAATTGTGACAGTTTAATTATTATGCCAACATAATATGTTAGCAAAGGGGAAGCTGGGTAGGGGAAGCATGGGAACTCTTGGAACTCACCTGTAATTTTTGTGTTGTAAATGAAAAACTTCGGAAATAAAAAGATCACAACAATGATTGCGAATCGTGTTTCACTACATATCTGGAATTTCTTGGCTCAGTTACCATACAATATGAACCATTACATTATGATGTTTGGGCATTTATATTATAGTCAGATAAAGAAACTAGTTGGAGCAAACTAGGTAATGATAACTTTATGTGACAATTGGAGCATAGTGATAAGAAATTCTAAGTCTCATTAATCAACTTCCATACATAGGAATAGAACTACATATTCAGCCAAGATGGAATGATATTTTCCAAACCATATAAACAATGAAGAAAAAAATAAAAATGGGAGTATTGTTTCAAGCACAACCCTTTTGTAGTTGAAAAGGTAGACTAAGAAATGTGTCATTTAAGTAATGTAACACTTTTTGGTTATGAATAAGTTGTATACTACCTAGGGTTTCCATCATCTCAAATGTATGCACTACCACATTATTAAAGCATACTTCATAAGGAATTTATAGAGTATATCAATTCTTGCTAATTTATAACTCAACTTTCTTTAAGAAGAACTATGACTAAGTTATTTTCCACTTCATTTGATGCCATAATTTTAGGTGCTGTTTTTATTAGTACTGCGATTCATTAACTTTGCCCTTATCAATCTAAGTTTCTTATATTTGAGTGCTTGTGAGTTAGATTTCTAGCCTCAGGGTATTGAAAGGTGACAGCAAGTTTCTGCTGCATTTTGTAAATTTATTAGATGTGTTTGAAAGAGAGATACTATATGCTTGGATTAAGAAAATTTAGAGTTTGCCAAGTTTCTTTATAAACTTGAAGATAAAAAAAGAAACACATGTTAGTACAGAAAATTTAACTTTGTGTTTCTACAATCTCTCCTTTCTTGAATTCTAAAATATTTATGTTACGTTACATTGACCTAGGTTGTGTCAGGTGAATGAGACATTTAAGGTCGTAAAAAGGAAGCATTTTTTGAAGTTTATGGCGTCATTTTTTTTTTTTTTTGGCTATTTGTTAATGTTTGACCTGTGACTGAAAAAATATAACTTCCATAGGAATGACCACAAGGAGGGCCGAGGACTGCCCTCCAGCACTTAGAAGACATATTATAGCATCAAAGACCTCTTTCAAGCCTGGAGCACTATGGGAATTCTGGATTTTGTCCTTACTCAAGTGCCCAGGCCAGGATATTCTTTATTTTTCCATTTTCTTCTTTCTGGAATGGACAGATCTGTTTTAGGCCCGTCTCTCTAATCCTATTTGGAGTGGATAACTTGTTTGTATTTGGACATTTTCCCTCAGGATTGATTGATTTAGGTGTCCAGAATGAGAGTTTTTGTGCTTCTCTTTATATGACTTCCTGGTAATTCTAGAATAAATGAAGACTTTTGAGGATGCTGAGAAATGACCACTGTTCGCAGCACTGACACCACATATCAGAATGCTGGTTTGGTTCCCAGTTACTGCGCCTTCAATTCACCCTCCTGCTAATGCACCTGGGAAAAGAGCGAAAGATGGGCCACGTATTTGGGTCCCCGCCACCTAACTGGGCTACCAGGAAGGAGCTGCTGACTCCTGGATTCAGCCTGCTCCTAGAAATGACAACTTCGCAGTGGGAAACAGTAGGACTTTTTGGATTTGCTTTAAGGAAATGCCTGATATTATATTTAGAGATTATCTAATTACTGTGAATTTTGGTAGAAATATTTGGGAAAATGAGTATTTTAAATATTCATTTGAAATAACAGAGAGATAGGAAGAGTCAGAGAGAAAGAAAAAGAATGGGAGAGGAGAATTTCTACCCACAGATCCACTTCCAAAATGGTCACAACAGTCAGAGTTGAGTCCATTGGAAACCTGGAGCTACAAATTCAACCCTTGTCCTCGGTGTGAGTGCCAGGGTTCCAAGTACATGGGACATCTTTTGCTTCCTCACCAGGCGAGTTAACAGGAAGCTACATCAGAAGCAGTGCAGCTGGGACTCGAAACAGCATGCAGAGTTGGGATACCAGTATCATCATCCATGGGCTTAAAATCAACTATGCCATAAAGCTGAACAAGATCTATGAATATATGCATATTCATATTATATGTACATATTGATCTTGTATTGCACCTGATGGCTGCCTTATATCAGAGAGAGTATATGATACTTTTCCTTTTGTAATTGGCTTATTTCACTGAGTGTAATGTTCTCTGCTTGGGACCATTTTGTTGCAAATGGTATAGTTTCATAGGTTACTTTGTAATTGGTGATATTTCAAGTTGACTTTACTGTCATTATATTTTTCTCATTTGATGTTTCTATATACACAACACTCCGAGGTTATAGATCCACAATTCCTTGAATCACTCTTGCACATGAAAAGCCCGTTCTACTCTGTGACTGTGTAACCTTAGAGATCTGTATGTGCTTAAATATTTACCATTATGATTGTTTGGTTTTCAGCTCATGGCCTTATTTGGGGTATGGATGTGCTTTATGATTCCTCTTTATGCTTTTGTAAGACACCGCATTGTGGCATGCATGCCTCTTAGGATCTTGAGTCCTTGGAAATAATTTGGAGCGTCTGCAGGCTATGTGAAGAGATAGCCAAGAAGGTTGAAAAACCTGCTTGACAGTTTCCTTGAATCAAGTTCAAAGTTCTGACACCATCAGGTCGGCTTAAAGTGGGCTGGACAGACCGAATCTTTCTTCGAAATCCTGTTCCCCCGATCAGAGTTACTCCAACGATTTATTAGTCTCTTTGTATCCCTTTTTTTACTTAAAAATTAATAATTGAGAATGATTCTCAGTTCATGCAAATGAATATTACTACACAGATAAATGTAGTTGACATTCATTGAATGCTGATTTTATTATTCTGATTTAGGTGTGCATAAATTCAATTGTATTGTTCAGATTTCTTTAATACAATTGTTAAGAAATGAATAGTTCCTAAGCTAAAGCCATTCTCTTCCTAACTTTATTTTTACATTTCTTTATAAATATACCTACAAAAATCATTTTGCCTTTGCTATTTCTCAGAAAGGAAGAATTATTAGTAGAAAACTGACAGTGGGAAGAGTCTGAGCTTATTTGTGTCAAATTATTGTAAGAAGAAATGATTACACAAGCATTATAATGTTAGGAGTATATGCAGTACATAATAATTATGTTGTTGTATTTTAAATCTTCTGTTATCAGTCAGAATTGCCAACTTTTGAGAGTAACTTTGAGAAATACCATGTTGAAGTAAGTAGTTGGAGAAAGACAGTTTGAAGCTAGTGAAGTGGTGTTATGGGTGAAAACAGCTATCTGTTCACCAGACCATCTTCCTTTCTGTTCTCTGGCACAGGCTCTTAACCCATCCTGCCTTCCCAGCAATCATGTGGAGATCTACTCATTGCCATGTGAGCAGAAGTGACAAGCTCTGTTTCTAGGACTTGGAAAACCATCGCAGGCAACCCTTGGTCTTTCTCTTTCTGCCAGCTTAGCACGAGTGTGTCCAGTGGAGACATGGAATCTCAGAAAGGTCTTTAATGTGTGAATTTCCACTTATGTGAGGGTCTCTGGCTGCTTAGAAAAAAAAATAAGTTGAATTCAATATAGCAAGAAGTAAACCCATATTGTGTTTGAATTGGCATGCGCCTTGAAGTTTGCTTTTTTAAGCTAATACTACCATAACCAATGCAATTTCCTGATAATCATTTTAAAATTTTTAGTATTTCATTTGTAACCCATCAAAATCATGTACAGCCTTAAAATAACATATGCTTTAAAAATTATCTTTGCAAGACTTTATTGTTGTAACATACTCAGGGTTAATAGAGCTGTATTATTAGTGAGTAACAATAAGAAAAGAAATACTAGACTTAATAAGGGGACTTACACATTTGATAGAGACACAGGTTTTTATCTTTATTGTACACATTGACTCTTTTTTCAATTATTCTTTTTTCTCCATTTATTTTTATTATTGTTTCATGATATAGTTCTATAGGTTGTGGGATTTCCCTTATCTCACTCCCCAATTCTGCCTTACCCCCCCACACATTGATTTCATATTATTATAATAGTATAGTTCTTCATACACAGCCATATGTCCATTATTGCAGGCATGGACAATGACAGAGAGTCCAATGGCCTGTTGTCAAGATATAGTGAACAGTTTCACTGGGAGTCCAACTTCAATCTGGAAGTGGAGGTGAGTCCTGCATTGTATCCTCACCTCTGCATATGATAGTCTCCATTTCACTGTTGCTATACATCTGCTTAAATAAAAAGCCAATACAAATTCAGCAATAGGAAGAAAAATAGAAATTTACAATGCCATGAAGGTAAATTATATGCTACTGAATAATGATGCTACTGTATGACCTATGAGTTAGTGAAGAATTTAATATGAAAAAAAACTTTTGAAGAAATGAAGCTAAACAAAATCAAAATCCGTGAGATACACTTTCCGCTGATCTTTGTTGGTGAGGTGTGTCTCCTGCAGGCAACAAATAGATAGATTTTGTTTTTTGATCCAGTTTACTAATTGATGATGTTTGATTGATGAGTTTAAGCCATTTACATTCAGGGTAAATATGAATGTGTGGTAATTTGGTTCTGTCATTTTAGCAATGGGTTCATTGTTTGATTTAGTCTTCTGTTGTTATTTTACTGGCATCTTCTTCACATTTGCCTTAGGTTTTCATGGGTGCTATTCTTTTTCTCTGTCAAGAAACATCTTTAAATAAATATTTGTAGTGCAGGTGTGGTAGAGGCGTATTCTTTGAGCTTTTCTTTACTATAGAAGAATTTTGTTTCCTTTTCAAAGACAGAAAAAGAAGCTTTGCTGGGTACATTATTCTGGGCCAACAATTAAATTCTTTTTTTTTTTTTTTTTAGAATCTGGAATATGTCACTCAATTCTCTTGTGGCTTGTAGAGTTTCCTGTGAGAGGTCAACTGTGAGTCTGATTGCCATTCCTATATATGTCAATTGATATATTTTCAAATGCACATTTAAGGATCTTTTCTTTATGTTCAGCAGAAGAGAGCTTGATTATCATGTATTGTGGTGAAGATCACTTTTGACCAACCCTGTTGGGAGTTCTGTGCCCCTCCTGGATGTTGTTTCCCAATTCTTTCTCCCGATTAGGGAAATTTTATCATTTCAATGAATACACCTTTTATCCCATCTTCTCTTTCTGTACCTTCTGGAACTCCCATAATTCTAATATTTGGCCTCTAAATAGTGTCCTTTAAGTTTTTGAATACTTTTCGTATTTTGACTCAGTTTTTCTTCCAGCTTTTTGTATTGTTTCCCTGTCGGGCAAGAAATATCTTCCAAATTTGAGATTCTTTTTTTCTGCCTCATTCATTCTATTATGGTGACTTTCCACTGAATTTTTAATTTGCTTCGTTGTGCCCTTCATTTCTAATAATTCTGCTTGATTTTGGTCCAGTGTTGCTATTTCCTGTGTGATATATTCCTTAAATTTCTTGAATTGTTTATTTGCTTCTTCTCTGAGGTTGGATTACATGGGTTTTAATTAAAGCTGTTATTAAAATTTTAGAAGGGGAGCCTGCAAGAAACTCCTCTAAGAGGAGACACTGCAAAAATGTAGCTAAAAGGAATGTGTTGTAGTACAGATGAGGAAGAAAGAGAAAAGGAACGCTTAAGAGGTCCCCCTCAGCGGAAAGGCTGCTGTAATATGACTAAAGAAGCAATGCCTGGCAGTCATATTCCTCACAGTACAGATGAGGAAGATGAAACAGAACGTATGAGAAGCCCTCCTATGAGGAGACGCCACTGTAATGCAGCTAAAAGAGAAAGGCCTTATACTACAGATGTGGAAATTAGGAAAAGAAAACTCAGGAGAGATTCCCCTAATGGGAGATGCCATTGTAATGCGGTTAGAAAAGAAACTAAAGCTTTCGATGTTAAAACGGTAAAATCCCGTGACTTCTCTGAATCTTCTAGTGAGGTAAATGAGGGATGTTTGACAACCAATTTCTGGGGTGAGTATTTTAGTCATTGATGAAGATCCCGGTTGGAACACGCCTTGGCAGCTGGGGTTGGAGTCCCGGACTAGCTCATTTCCAGCTTTGTGCCGATGCACATGTTAACAGGCAGCAGTACTGGCGTAAGTGATTGGTTGCTGCTACTCATGTGGGAGACCTGGATTGAATACTTGCCTCCTGGTTTAGACCTTAGCTGTGGGATGTTACATGCATTCAAGGAGTGAACCAGAATACGGCTGGGCTTCCTTTCCTTCGGTCTGTCTGTATGCCCGCCAAATAAATATGAAGAAGAATTTTAAAACAGGACCTAATGCAATTTCTCTTACCATTTTTTTGATCAAGACAATGTATCCTCTACTAATTATCACCCTGTAAGTTAGATCACTGTTAGAGTCATTTGCATATTTCCCTGCTTTTTTTAAATCCTAGTTTCATTAAAAATGATGGGCCTTACAAAGTGAATGTATCAGCATATTGCATTATAAGCTTAGGAGAATCATAAAAATTAAGTTGACTCCATTATAGTTCAAGCAGTTAGTGACAGCTTAATGAAAGTTAAGGAAATGAAAAAAAAAACATAGCAAAACCTAATTCTGTAAATTTTTTAAGTCTACAGAATGATTCTGTTATGAAATACATGAAGCTTAGATACTGAATTTAGAAAGAACTGTTAATAAATTTTGCAGGTTATTTCAACTTTTCAGAGGCACCTCTGTAATTGGCATTATGCCAGAAAAAAAGCATGTCTCCTTTAAAATGTCTTTTTGGTGAGAAATTATCTCAGAGTCAGGGCACTTGACGGACCTGAAGGTTTTAGTATAGACTCTCAGCCCAGTTATTTGGAACATTATGCAGATTACAGATTTGGGCTTCCACTCCACCATTCATCCTTCTCCCAGAGTTTCAGATTCTCTACACCTGGGGTTCAGATTTTTTTTTTTAAAAAAGATTGATTTTTATTATCTCACCTCAAAGACCTTTTGCTACTATTGAAATCTGGAATTCAAACAAAGGAAAACAATCAGCTTAAGCCAAACAACTTAGGAATGATCACAGGTTTGAGAAACATTTTGCAATTGAGATCAATGACTTACAGCACATAACTGAGCTCTCTGATGTGATTTGCATGTTTGAAGTTCAAATAAGACAGTAAATATTTTTTTATTTGTAGATATTAAGCCTGAGGTTGAAACAGAAGAAAATGAATCTATCTTTGCTTTTCTCCATGAGGGAGACTCTAGAAACTACAGAAAGTTATAGAATTCTTGTTTGTGGGCTTTGGAGACTGAACTACCACAACACTGTCCACGGAAAATACCAAAGTTTATGTTCTTATTAAGTCTACGTGCATGTTTTCACAGCATTTTATTGAACAGTTCTCCTTCCTGAATTTTAATCAGGAAAATGAACTGTCTTAAATTCAACCTGTGGTTGACCTATCTTATATGGAACTATGAGAACTTTTAAGAATGAGCTATTTGTCTAATCCGGATGGAGCCATCCATTTCTGTGCTGGCACAACGCAGTTTTTAGTTTTGTTTTTTTTTTTTTAAACTTTAAAGGCATTTAAAGACTGACAGTTAATAGAACCACAAATTTAACTTTAGGGAAACTGAGTGGCAGGTATCTATCATTCATTCAGTTTTATTCTAAAATATCCTGGAAGCCAAATAAAACATTACAAATTGACCTGATATATTCTGTTTTTTATTTTGATGGGCCCATCTGGTGTTGCTCCCTGGACGTTACTGGCACCAGTGGGCACTTCAATCTTGTTGAGCATAGTCCTGATTAGCATTGCTTTGGCCACTCACTGCATACAGCACTCTGGGTCATTGTAGCAATCATTTTCCTCTACTCTTTGAGTTGGTTGTTAGATACATTGTTCCACTCATGGTGAGATCCAATTCTTGGGTTAGGGAATAATGTAGTTTCATAGGATATGTGTTTTATTTTTGTTCATAATACAAATGTTGAACAGACAGCCTACTTTTGTCTCCACTCTTAAGGTCTGGGATACTTAGTAATATGAGCTCATCCTTTAATGGAGAATTTAGCCCTAAAATGGAAAAAAAATACCCTTTAAAAATGTTAAATTATATTACTCTGTTAATTAGCTTTATGTATTTCTTACATGAATGAAACTATTCCAACAATTCATTAAAATTTGATAGGTTTTCACCTCAATTATGCACTCAAAAATTTATTGATTAATTTTTTTGAAAAGCTAATGAATCAAAGAATTGTTTAAGGCGTAGGAAGTGAACTAAGCCAGTGAACTTTCTGGTACAGGCTTCGCCTCATCAATAGTTACACATTTGTGATACTACGTAAATAATAAATAACAGCTTGTGAGGAGCCCCAAGAGAGAAGGGAATGGGAGGTGAGGCATTCTGCATTTTAGCTGGTCATTATCTTCAGCACATTACTGGTGTTGTGGTTTCTGAGAACTAAATTTCTAGAGTGTTGCTTGCTAATGGATACTAACTAGAAGGTGAGAAATCTTTCTCTTGCTGTGGTTGGAGAAGGACAAGATGCTTGTGGAGCGGACAGGCACACATTTGGTAGTCAACTGGTGGCCGATGGCAGGGTTTACTGGAAGAGGGTGGGCATTCCTCACTGTTCAGACTTTTGTTTTTAGCAGGCACTGAAAAGACTCCTAACTAAAAATTAGATGGCAAAAGGATCTCTCCTGTGATGAGGAAAGAACATAGACTTTGGATTCAGGAAAGAATTAAATTTAAATGCCTGTTTTGTATTTGTGCTAGGAGAAAAAGTATTTCTTAGGTACTTGAAATACAAATGTTCACTTCCTTCCTTCCGGGCATCTTATCTCTCTTCCTTTTCTTTGATTTCCTTTCCTTCTTTCTTCCAAATACTGTGTGCTAAATTTGACTATAATGTGCATCAAGGAACAAAGGCAATACTAGAACTAAACAAGATTTCCCCCCATGAACTTATGTATCTTCTCAATAGTATTTAAATAAATACACAACAAAGTGGCTCATTTGTCAGTAATATTGAAATGTGCACCATTGTTAGGAATAGCTCCTCAGCTTGACTTAGGTACTGAGCATCAGTTTCTTCAAGTTGCTGTATGTACTATCACAGCCAGTTTCAACCAAGTGGGGTCTCTATGGCCAGCCTGGTAGTTTCTTCAGGGAAGCATGCAACAATTATTAACAAATGGTAGCTTAATGGGTTGGGTGCAAAGAGACATTGTTCAGAAGACACTTAAAACATTACTTCAGAGTCTGCAATCCAAATGCTCTGCAGAAAAAAATATTCTGTTGGCTGAATTTTTCCAAAGGGTCTGTTAGTTTAGATTTTTAGTTCAGGGCATGATAGTACTTTGCTCTTTTTATTATCTGTCATTGGAGTTTGATACATAATTTGGCGTTGATTCAGGTAGTACACATTAAATCTTATCAGTCCCACATTGTGCTGCCTGGGGAAGAGGATTAATGCCAGGTTGTAAGTGTAAGAATATCTAAAAGAAAGTGAAACTAGGGCAGCAAAAATTCCAAATCTATATCACTTTATAAACATGATGAAGAATGCATATTTCATATACACATTTCTGTAGTATTTAATTATAAATGCATTTGTTTGCAAATTTTTTTACAAACTTATTGAGAGCAAGTCTGGCTTCGCATATTGAGAATGTTTTGAAGAATCTAATATTTATATCATGTAGAGTTTTTTTGAGACATGCTCAGATATCATGTATTATTGTAATTCTGCTAGAACATTTCATGGGGGGGAATCGCTGATGGTTCATTGTTTTTGTTGCCTTTTGGTTAATAAGGGAAAGCATAGGTAGGTTTGGTTATAGCTAGGATTTTTCTTGAATGGTTCATGAAGTACAGAAAGCCTACATAGGCTCAATTAACCTTGGTTAATCAATTAGTCTTGGTTAATTTGATTTTCATTCAATATGTTCGCAACTGAAGCGAGTCATTTAGGTTTCCTGCCATATCCTTCAGCAGTTGCAATGTCCTGTGCTGTGAGCCATCCACTCTTCATCATGTCTTCCTGGGGCTAGACTGGACCAAGCCTTCGTTGTTTTTCGTTTTTCCTTTGTCAGCTGGAATGGATGACTGCTGCATGATTTTATAGGCTTCAAAAAGACCCTTGTTACTGATGTTTCCTTTGGTTCAGGTTTGCATCCCAAAGAAGGCAATTTTCAAAAGCTAACTGAACAGAGCATGGATTAATGTATCAAAAGCTATTGGTATAAAACTGCCTTTAGCTTTAGCTATCATTAGTAAAGAAAGTAGCCGGGAGGCATAGTATTTTTAATAAGCACCTGAAATTTTAAGAAAGATACTGACACTAGGCAATTTGTAGTCAAAGGCAAGATCAGACATGAGATTCCTGGAACATAAACCTAACAGAACGATTTGCGCTTGGGAAGAAATTCTTCATGGTGACTTTCCGTATCTGGTAGAACTTGATCAGTATGTGCCAAAGACAGTTGCTAAATGTTTAGCCTGCTGTCCTTCCAGATCCACTGTCCACCCCATTCCCTTTACTTTGTGTCCCTTGGACACAAAGAAATTCTTCTTCTGCATCAGTGGGTTCCCTTGCCCATTGGCTTCTGGTTTGGCACAGGCAATGAGTGACGTGGGCAGAAGACTAGTGTTGACGAGAGCACGGATAGAGAATTGGCTCACGAGGTTTTGCCCAGTCAGCCAGCAGAAGCACTGAGTCTGTTCCTCTCTGTTGGCATTTCCTGGCCTCAGCAGTCTTAGGGGTTGGTGTGGAAACAGCATTATTTCTTGTTTGCTTATCTTAATCCTTCTGGTACTTTCAGTGTAATTCCTCTCCTTTACTGTTTTCATTTGTCTAATATCTCTTGTCTGCTGGGACAGTGGTTAATTTAGGTGATATTTTAAATATTTCATAACTTATAAAGGCAGGGTCAACAACTAATTAGAAGTAATGCCGGAAAAGGGGAGATGGTGGTGGCATGGTGGCATTTCAGGATAAACCTCTGCTTGAAGCACTGGCATCTCATATGGATGCCAGTTCAAGTCCTGGCTGCTCCCTTCTGATTCAGCTGCCTGCTTATGGCCTGAGAAAGCAGGCCATAAACCTTTGATCCTGCATCCACATGGGATACCATGAAGATACTACTGGCTGTTTATTTCAAATTGATCCAGCTCTGGATGTTGCAGTCATATGAGGAATGAACCAGCAGATTGAAGCTTTCTCTGTCTCTCTCTCTTTTCAATAAAAATGGGGGAATCTCAACTGAACTTGAGCTGTGGTTATGCAACAAGGTGGAGGAATCCACCATGGTGGGAGGGTTTGGGGAGGGCTGGGGAGAACCCAAGTACCTATGAAACTGTGTCACATAATACAATGTAATTAATGAATTAAAAATAATAGATAATGATAATAAAAAAAATGAATCTTAAAATACAAGGAGGAAAAGGGCTGCTGGAGGCCAGCACTGTGGCACAGTAGGCTAAGAATTCACCTGGGACACTGGCACTCCTTTTGGGGGCAGATTTGTGTCCAGGCTGTTAACATCCAATCCAGCTCCCTGTTAATGGGTTGGGGAAGTAGTGGAGGATGACTGAAGTCCTTAAGCCCCTGTACCCATGTGGCAGACCCGGAAGAAGCTCCAGGATCTTGGCTTTGGATTGGCCCAGCTCCATTATTTTGGAGTGAACCAGCAGATACGAGATCTGTCTCTGAAACTCTGCCTTTCAAATCAAAATAATATATCTTAAAAAAAAAAAAAAAAACCAGAAGTGATGTTGTAAGTCCTCATTGGGGCAGCCCCTGTGCCTACTGTGTGAATGCCAGAGCTGGTGTTCAGTATATTGTGCAAATAACAGTATGTAGTGTGTTTCAACATTTATGCATTTTATAAAATTGAGTGGATTTGTGTGTGTATGTGATAGCTTACTCTTCTCCAATACTTCAGCGTGCTGCTCGAGTGGCAGAAAGCGAGTGGCACAGCAGTCACCTAGAGGAGCTGTCACCAACGGGGGGTGACTGTTCTCTCCGGACTTAGCAGCACAGTTCTCTGCATCTGGCAGAACCCCATGCAGTTTCTGGCCCAGCTCGTTCTTGTGAGCCTGGAAAAATAGAAACTTTGGAATATTCTTTCTAACCCAGGGTCAAATGGATCCATTAAGACATTTGGTTCTTGAATCCACTAATACATATTTCATTTGTAATAATACAGATGACGTTTCCAAGCACTGAGAGTCATGTAGTTTTTTTTTTTTAAGATTTATTAATTTTATTACAAAGTCAGATATACAGAGAGGAGGAGAGACAGAGAGGAAGATCTTCCGTCTGATGATTCACTCCCCAAGTGAGCCGCAATGGCTGGTGCTGCGCCGATCCGAAGCTGGGAACCAGGAACCTCTTCCGGGTCTCCCACGCATGGATGCAGGGTCCCAAAGCTTTGGGCCGTCCTCGACTGCTTTCCCAGGCCACAAGCAGGGAGCTGGATGGGAAGCAGAGCCGCCGGGATTAGAACCGGCGACCATATGGGATCCCGGCGCATTCAAGGCAAGGACTTTAGCTGCTAGGCCACACACCGGGCCCAGAGAGTCATGTAGTTTTACCTTCACAAATTCTCTCAACAAACACATGGCATGTATTTATTCTATAACCCAGTGTGTCTTCCTCTCTCAACACAATAGTTTTCCAGTTGATTAATGTTTCCCATCAGATGGCATTCCATCTTTGCTTCCTGTTTGTTCCCAAAGCCCAGCTCAGCCATTGCTGGACAGTACCAGGCAGAATTGATCGCTGCTCTCCGCATCTGAAAGCACTTCTCATCCTGTGTTGTGATTAATAGTGTATGTTTCTGTCACTATTGCTCGATTTTGATCTCTTTGAAAACAGGGGTCAAATATTTTTCATCTTTATAACCTTAGGGTTTATAACATCGGACACAAAGGAACTCCATAAATAGCTGTGAAACTGAATCCAATGAATCCAGTTCCTACAGGCTCAAAGATGCGCGTGAGGCAGAGCTGGAATTCCAGCCCAGTTCTAGACTGACTCCTGAGCTCAAGCAATTGTCGAACAAGATGTTCTGCCTTTCTTAATGGTCTCACAGCTGTCTTCTTGCCTGTACATGCCAGCTAGTGTTCAGTTGGCTGTATCACTTAGATGATGGGTAATTTCTTATATTGAGTCTCGGATCTGATTTGCAGGTGGGCTGATCTGTTCTGTGCTGTTTGCAAAAGGACTCATAATAACACACGGAGTTCAAATACATCATGGCAAAAATAGAAAACTTTACAAAACTTTTTTCCACTCTGCAGATTTTTTTTTCATGTCAGAGAACAAGAGCTAAATGAGAGGCAGTGGTACATAAACTGTTCATATAGTCCTATAGAGGCTGATGTATAGTAATGGCCCCAGATCATAAACGCGTCTCTGGGCACTCTTAACACTGTCAGATTATTACTGAGTTCTCCAATTCAGCTGCAAGTGTTCAAGGATCTTCTTTGGTCTGAAAGGTCAGCTGCTTTTAGTTGTGCACTGGCAGAATACTAATATGTCCTTATTCAAATTACCTGCTACAGCACTTATTAAATTGATGGCCTTGCGCTCTGATTTAATACTGGTGTCGCTCAGAGGCGGGCGGCAGCCGCACTCTGCGCTGAACTGGGTGATGGCGAGGCAAAGTTCAAGCCGACACCATGGTTCGGAGCTGCATTTTCCCACTAAATTAGCAGTCAGATGCAGTGTATAATTAATTAGCACGACCCAGGGAAAGCTTGTCATTTAATAAGGCTTTTTTATTTCCACATTACACAAACAGTGGGAATTGATCCATTAAGTGCCTGCCTATTAATGCTGTTTAATGTATGTCTGGTTGTTAAATTGAGATGTCTAGGTACATACGTTCAGAGTTTTAGAGCCCCTCACAGTTTGCTCAGTGTTTGCTGAGATTTTAGGTCATGTTCCAGAGAATCAATAAGAGCTTCGTTACTGAATGTGAACCTGGTTCAAACCTGTACGTGGATTTAAGCCGACGGCTTTAGCACAGTCCTGGAAACAGGCTTTTGCACAAATCTTTACATATCTTCAACCCCAGCAGTCTCCCACTCCCCATATTAAATATTGTATTGTGTTAGCAGCATGCTCTCTTGTACTTCCTTTTTTTATGGAATGCCTGCTTCTTGCAGTCGCCTCAGGCCAAGAATAACTTTATCTTCACAGGGTTTAATGTAGCATTGTGGAATTTCAGAACTGGAAAAAGCCTTATGAAATATACAGAACAAGACTTAGGCTGCCTTGCCAAATATCCGGAGGGGCACACAACCTTACCAGTGCTTCAAGAGGCACTTACAGAGCTCGATTTTTCATGTAACCTTACCCTATGTTTGTTTCTGGAATATCTAAGGTTAACCTCGCGCTATTTTGACAACTAGTTTGTGATGAAGAGGTAAATAACAAGTGTATTTTGGAAGAATAAGCTTCCATATATACATGAAAATGATATATGCACTTATTAACTGAAAAGTTAATACATAGAGGAAAACCAGAAGCTTCATTGGGCAGTTGCCTTAAGCTGAGAATGAGCTGTTTGACCAATTGATGAGGTCCATTTACCATGTAGCCAAATGACATTCGTCGGTGTCCATTACATTTAAATTAATGAAATTAGTGCCTATGTTAATTGTCAGATGTCAGTGTACTCAGTGATATGCATATATATGTGGGATTACACATAGATGAAGATATCAAAAAAATTCTGTTAGTGTTTCTGGTTTTTAAAAATAATTATCTCAACCATGAAAGCTGTCTTGGGAAATTTATTTTTTATGTATTTTTTCTAAGGAATTTGGTAATGTGTTAGATTCTGGGATCACAATAAATACATAATTATTATAATACATAATTATTATAATAATTATTATAATACGTGAATGCTATAGTGATACAAAGAGAATAGATTCGAAGTAGTTCACGGGGAAAATTCTGCAAATAAAATGACACCTTCATTCCTCTCTTTGCCTTTCTTGTTGAGTTCTTTATTTGGTGGTCCATCAAGCCTTAGACCATAATGTAAATTTAAAAACATGTTATCCCTAAGGAATTTTGCCCTTTGTTAAAGGCTACCACTTGAGATAAATCTTCAACAATTGTCAATTTTTCACCAAAATGCGAGCTTTGGTCTGAATGGTAGTGTTCTTCAGCCCTCAGATCCACACACTCTGACCTAATTCCCATTGTGTGAACTCTGAACGGCTGGGTCCGTTGGACACTTTAGTTAATAAAAGGGGCTGATAGGTGCTGCCCCTCTCAGCCATGTGAGCACAATGCAAGAAGGTGCCATCTTTCAAGCAAGAGCAGGAGGCCCTTGACAGACACTGAATATTGTCACTTTGACCCGGGAGTGCCTAGCCTCCAGGACCAAGAATGAGTTCTTGTTTTTGTAAAAAAAAAAAAAAAAAAAAAAATTGCCAGTTCTAATGGCATTATGTTATGGCAGTCTGAGTAGTCTAAGGAAATGCAAAATGTTGTTAGTAATTGCTGACCTAAATACCTATAGCAAAAAATGTTAGTGTTTGAGGGCAAGTCAATAGCTGTTTTGTCCCACTTACGGCATTCTGCTGTGTGTTGCAGCCAGATCAACACCCTACCTTTCTCTCCATACTGAAAGGTCGGCGTTGTTAGGACATACCTAAGTACAACAGTAGACTGCTTATCTTTTCATTTTCCTGCAGACTCATTAGCAGTATAGTAAGCATGGGAGGCATTGAGGGGAAATGTGTTAATCTTAAAAGGGAAGCAAGTTAGGGAAACATTTCACCATGCTCAGTCCACATAATGTCCACAAGTAATGTATGGTGTGTGTAAATGTAATGTTCATTACAACAGGTAATGTATATGTGAGTAAACACATAATTTTGCACTCCTTACTGAGATGCAACATTTTCATTCAGCAGGCCATTGTCTTTTTCTCAGTGCAAAGCTTTGTGATTATTCACGCATTCACAAACTCGTTCATTCACCTATATATTTCTCCTACATCTAAAAAGGAACTTTCATTCATCAGTAACTAAATAAAATGCAAATCCACTGAGAGATTTTTACTACTTCTCATTTTTGCAATCTACATTGTTTTATAATCTACATTGTTTACTCCATAAATGATCATTTTCGTATTCTACTGTTAAGTTCTGTGATACAATTACTTCCAGGCACCCCACATTTGGTCTTCCACACGGGTGCAGGATACCAAGGCTTCTGGCTGTCCTCAACTTCTTTCCCAGTCCACAAGCAGGGAGCTGGATGGGAAGTGAAGCTGCTGGGATTAGAACCAGCACCCATATGGGATCCTAGTGTGTTCAAGGAGAGGACTCTAGCTGCTAGGCCACCACACCAGGCCCTATTTATTTGTTTTAAAGTCAGATTTATACACACACAGAGAGAGAGATTGAGAGACAGAAACAGATCTCCCAATCTTCCATCTCCTGGTTCACCCTCCCTTAAATAACTATTACCATCAGGTTGGGTCAGGCTGAAGCCAGGAGCTACGTACTACATCTGAGTCTCCCACATGGGTGGTAGGGGCACACAGCTTAGAGTCACATCTACTGCCTTTTCAGGTCATTCGTAGGGAGCAGGTTCAGAACATGAACCAGTGTCCACATGGGATGCCTGTGTTACAAGTAGCTGCTTCACCTACTCTGCCACAGTGCTGGTCCCATCATCACATGAAGTTTAAACCTAATCTACTTAAGGAATACGTCTTAAATGCCCAAATAGGTTTTTGTGTTATTTCTGAAAATTTTATAATTATATTTCTGTAAAATTATTTTTCACATTTCCAAATCTAACTAGAACAAACACTTTCTTTAAACATTTTTCCAAAATCATATATTCTTCATATTTTCTGGTTAGTTATAGGATTTTGTTTTACTTCAACATCTTGAATATTCTTTGCACACAAAGTTACTGCTATCAAGAAATTACATCTCCCTATGGGAAATAATATCTAAATAGTAAGCTTAAAACACATTCAAAAACATTTTAATTACTTTAAAAATATTTGCTGGACTATCACAGCTTACACTTTTCTTAGAATATACTTGGATACTTCAAGAAGTGCACGGGAAACAATTAAAATATAATCTTTTTGGTACAAAAATATTTAAACCCATACATAGCTTTTTGTACTATGTGTTTTCACAAACTTAGTATCCTTGTAAATAAGAATAATAGCCTATAGACTAAAACTAAACTATGCTCTAATAATTTACAATGTAATTAGCCAAAAAAACCCCTTCAAAGGAAAGAATGAAAAAATCATTTTTCTCTCAGTAGGGCAATTTTTTCTTTTAAACTATATTTAAATATGTAAGAACTTTTCATGTAAAACAAGTGAATAAAACTCATTAATCAACATTATTCTAGGCTATAAATGAAATCAACTTTGTAATTATTTTTTAGCCTTTGAATACTTACATTATGTAGTATTTAATAACAAGTGGACTTCACTTTGGAAAGAAAGCAATATTAACAACCACACCATTAATTGAGATTTGAGTATACCAGATTTGAAAATAATAGGTTTTTATCTCTACATCTCTAACTAAACTTATTTTAAGATGTCTAAATATGATTTGTCTTATTACCACACATTGTGCAACTGACTAGTATATAATCTTTGTGATAGTATCAACTAAATCTTACAAATGTTTGCAAAATTAAATTTTTACAACATTCTAAGAAGGAATAAATTTATTATACAATGACCAGTTTCCAAAAGCAGTTACAGTTCTCATAAATTCCAATCCTGTGATCAAGGAAAATTGTATTTTTAATTGCAATTAAAAATCATGCTGTGAAACATTAAGTGATTGAGAAATTATTACTTACTGAGTACCGCAAAAGAAGTAGAAGAAAATAAAAATCCTTCTTAAAGAAGGAATTAGAGTGTTTGTGAAATCATTTGGCTAAAATGACTAAAAATGTTTCTATTTTATTTATTCCATGAGGTCAACACACAAATTTCCACATTTTGGGAGATAATTATTCAACCTTTCACATTGTTGTATATTCTTTACCCCTCTGTTTTTTTTCTAGGTGTATTTCCTAAAATATTTCCACAGAACAGTCTGTAGAAGGAATAAGAAGTGAGTTACTTAGTGCTTAATATGAGGAAAGGATGAATAAACTGATTAATATGGTAGATAAATGGCTTGAAAGTCAATATAATCTTTAATATCAAATACAAGACTATAGTTGGGAGGTAAAAACCTAGGCTGTACATTGGCATACATAGCCTGTCGATCTGGTTATGCACACAGTATGTGCTGGATTTATATTAGTATCTACTGTAGTATATATTTCTCTGCATATATGTGGATATATAAAAAGTGAACTCATGGGTAAACAGATGGCGAGATTGAAAGCGCTTTAGGTGTATTTTTGCTTACATGAATTTTCTCTAGCTTTAAAAATGAACATGTTGCCTTCGTACTGGTAAGAAAACATTATCCTGTATTGTACTTGTTGCCCTTTAATGATTATTGTCTTTAAAATGAATTTCATCAGCGTATCTAGCAGCTTTCATTTTAATAATAGTGGAAACCTTGAATAACGGGTTTATGATGAATATGAAGGCAAAGATGGTTCTTGTTCCTTTTCCTTACTTAGGTGTTTGAGTGACATATCCTGAGGAGAGTGATTTACAGACATGTTCCAAAATAATTACATCAAAAAAATCTGTCCGTGTTGCTTGTTGTTCTGACCTACATGGTGTTTCTATTGAGAGGACTGTGCGGAGGATAATTCCCCATATGCCACTGAGAGCAGCATTAAAGGGCTTTGAATTACAGCTGATGAGCATGCCGGGCTGAAAGGAGACATTAATTTTTTTAAAGTTCTGAATAGTGTTAAATTTCTATGATAAGAGCTGCATTAACAGAAATTCACACATATTTCCTTTTTCTCCCCCTGCACACATGAGCACATTTGAGAGGAGTGGAAAAAGACAGTGACTACATACTGGCTTTCTACATTTGAACAAAATTTGAACTACTACTGTTGAAATAAAAGATACATTCTTAAAAATATATCTCTCAGTTATAGAAAAATGTGAACAGTTGCTTATATTTTATTTCTTATTGCTACTCTAGGCAAATTTATGGAATGCATATTATTTTGGCCAGTACATATATAAAGAGACTCAACTGTAAGTTTTGTTAGTCATAAAAATGTTCACATTAATTTTGATTTACTTGATAGTTTTTGAAGGGTAAAATCAGGCATACTTTAATTTTAGGCCAATGTTTTATCCATGTCTCAAAGAACTGAACTACATTTCTCAGTAAATATCTTTAGCCTAAGAACAATGTAAGTGGACAGTCATTGAGACATTTTGGGCAAATTCTTGGACAATCTATTCTTTTCCAGCGCTGAAGTGTTAAGGATGCCGAAGCTAATGTATTTGCTTTGTTCAATCATCCTTCTTCTATTTTTTAAAGTTTGTTATTATCTGTCTTCTTTTTTTTTCTACTATATGCTGTGAAATATATAGCCTTTACAATAATTCTCTTGGGAGGGACTTGCAAAAAAAATGAAGTCATTTTCCTTTAAAGATAACAAAGATTTAAAGCTAACTTTTAGGCTTGTTTATATTATAAGTTCTTACTAAAATGAAATTGCTCACATCAAAATTATTGATTTGCCCATTTTGTTTATTTTTTGAGGAAAATCCTGCCAGTGATAGTTAAAATTTGTATTGAATTATACAAATACAAAACGCTTTATTGAAAAAAAACTCATCCTCAATAATTTACACACACCTTTAAATAATTTTTCAAGGTAGTTTCTTTAAAAAACATTAACTATATTTGAATTCTTTGTTGTTTGCTGCACTGACTATTGTCCAGTATCCAGGAAGAATACTGTATGTATTTGGGAATGAGGGAGTATGAAGCAGGAAACATACATTGGACTATTTTACATATTTGTCATCTGGAATAGGATGTGAAATACGGTCTCAAATATCCTTCACTTCCGGTGACAGGATGTCCTTAGATAAATGTACAGAATTTATTTTATCTTACTGATTGATGAATTCACCGTTCACTGATATATTAGGGAGAGCTAGATTCTAAATGACTTTCCTAGGATAAGCTTTCCAATTAATTCTTCTCACACTGTTTTCCTGGTGACATTTGAACTTCTTTCATTATCTAAAACACATCTGGAGTAAGGCATTGCTGAATAATAATCATGGATGCGAACATGTTAAAGATGGGACCTCTGACATAGCCAAATATGTTCTAGTTTGAAACAATGACCTCAGTGAAGGCTGTTTTAAGTGCACTTCTTTAGAAAGAACATATAAGCATGTTCAGCCCACCTGTCTTATGTTAGAATTGCCCAAAGAAAAAGAAGTGAAATTGCAAACTCTCTTGCTTAATAAAAATGCTAAGTGAGTCATATTTTTCCTCCCACTTGCAATATTTTCCTTTGTCTGATATTATAAATATTACAATAAGTAAATATTAGAGAGGGTTATCTAAAATATATGTTAAACTGTAAACTACTCATAGTTTGCATTTCCATTATATGGTTGCTGAATTTCTTCTTTGGCATATTTCATAAAAGAGAAAATGCTGATCAGATCTTGTTTAAATGGCTTGCTAATACAAGAAGCAGATCATTTTAAATGGACCTTACATCTTTATAGGATGTTAGAAATGAAGACATTACCTCAAAATGTAGGTAATTATTGCCTCCTCTTTTATCAGTGCTATTTTCTGAGATATTATCATAAGAGAGCACTTTAGTATTAAGCAGGGCCGTGGAGTGGCAATAAATCAGTCCAACGGAGTCATCATTGTCCAAGGCATCTGAACTACTGAAATGTTGTGGATCCTACCGAGAGTGTGAAATCACTTGACCCTTGGCATTAACCTTTGCTGAATGAATAGACACTGCTTTCCACATCGAGGAACAAAGTGGAAGACTATTGATTAAACACCACATGCACTTGATATTAAATACTGGCTGCACTCACCTCTCGCTTCTGTTCCAGGGGGAGAAACCCAGGGAGTTTGTTGAATCTCAGGAGAACGGATGTTTGTAATTCAGAGCAATGTTTTTCCTGCAAAGTACTTTTTTTTTCCCCTTTGATCAATAACTGGCAGCCATGATCAGCCATGAGTATGTATTGTCAATTCTGACCTGTGTATTTTATCACATAAGGTGACAGGTCACAGTGCAGTGACTAATATTCCAGTTCTAAGCATCAATTGTTTCCTGACTTCAATCCTCTGTTTGAAAAAGCAATTTGTTTGGTTTTATGTCTTGTTTAGGAGCCATCGTTTTGGCAATTAATTTGTCTGAACTAGTAAAGTACATGTTTTTTCTAAAGATCTTGGGTTTAACTTCTTTTAAAAATGTTGAATTTTAACTATTTTGTGGGGAGGGAATCATGATAAAAGGAAATTAGAAGTCATAGTTATGTTTGGGAAGAGAAACACAAAAGTTAGATTTATCTAGTGAAGTACAGATAAAACTCAGTAAATAGAAGCATAAAGAAAACAATCAATGAATTAGTTATTTTAGGAGAAATTTTAAGTAGATTGTCTTCTGATTCATTCCATGTACCTGGATGATTGACAACAGGCTGCTAGTTTCTTTGTGGATATACTTTATCCAGGAGAACCTGGAAAGAGAAGTCTTTACAATCCACAGAACTAGAGTTAAATTAAAATTTTTAAATTGCAGATTAGAAAATTGTCTTCCTTTCAAATTCAAGTGGTTTCTGTGTGTTTAGTTTTACGTAACTGTAATGACTTTATTGCAAGAAGCCACATAAATAGCTCTTGGGTTTTCTCCAAGATTTCATATTATTTTAGATTTATGACATTATACCAGTAAAACTCTGTAACTTTTTATTGTGAAAGTTTTTTTTAATGTTTATTTCTTCTATTTGAATGACAAAACATTAGAGACAGAGAGATGCTGTGTCTGCTGGCCCACTGCCCAGATGCTTGACAAACTTGGAGCCTGTGCCAGGCCACAGCCAGGAGTGCCCTCCAGTTGCCGCCAGGTGAGCATTAGCAGCAAACTGGGGAAGGAGCAGAGGCAGGTTCCAATCTCAGGCATTCTGACAGGCGACTAAGACCTCCCACCCTCTGTGCCACACGATAACCCAGTCAGGTCTACAGGTTCTGGCTGGCTTGTATTTAATACTAAAACTATCAGGTACGCTGCTCACCATTCTGTTGTGATTGAACCAACATTATTCCTTACCTGAATAATACAGAAATCTTAAATAATATAATTCAGTACATTATTCAAGAATATAATTCAGTATCTGTGCAAGTACATGCAGTCTGCACAATTTTTAAGGGAATATTTGAAGGCTGAAGTAAGTTGATAAAAACAAATCACATCACTAAGCTTAGTGATCAGTCTGGTTGGATTATGGCATTTTATAGGATATGTAGCTTCTAAAATCTTTGAAAGCTTCTGAATCTTGGGAAAATAAAAAACAATACTGAAACACTTCAGGTGTATGGCAGATATTTGTTTTTCTTTATTTCAAAGGACACATGTCCAGAGATAATTTTTGTTGTATTATTGTCTTGAACATAGGCATATCATATGTATGTAAGCAATGAAATTATTTGGTAGTGCCTATAGGCAGTTTATAAATTAATATGTATTCATTGCTTTTGCGCATTTCAAATTGGATCAAGATAATTATTTGCAAATACTGATATTTTAAGGTTATAGCTAATGAAACAAACTGGAATGGTCACTTTGAGATATAAAATAAATGTAATTATTATGTATTTTACAATTCAGGCTAGTGAGGGAGGTATTTTTATGATGTTTTATACTTAATCTGAACAGATGGGGCAGTGACTTAGAGAAATACATGTGATTAGGAGACATACATTCACACACCCCAAGGTCTTTCACAGTCACTTCGGTGCCTGTATGTGTCTTTCAGGTGTGAGGTTTCTGAGATACATGACCATGACAAGTAACTATAATTTCTTCTGCAGAGGTATTGGATTCCACATTAACCGTTGAAAAAAAGCAGAGAAATCCGGAAGAGGAAGGATAAACATAGGAAAATACTTTACTTTGTATTCATAGATTTTGGCAAAGAAAACCAGATGAGAACCTCATTTGACATGTGTGGGAAAATATTTGCTTATGGTATTATGGATGAAGAAAATGTAAGTAGGTTTTCCTTCATTTTACAGCTGGAATAAACCCCAAAGCAGTGAGAAGCACAGCAAGTTGGGGTAACCTTCCAGAGTTTATAAGAAAGATCTGGCACAGTTCTGTCACTGTAGCAAAAACAAAAGGAGTTGGGGGTGTTGGGAAAATGCAGACAGTGAGAGTTCAAAAGCATTCTGCTTGGATAGATTATTCAAAATTGGCCTTTTCCCATATGCTTCTTTGAGTATTTCCCATTGTCTGACAAGTCACTAGAAACTCCTGTTGAAACTGCGTCTGTGTGGACAGCTCTGGAGTCTTCTGTAGGCTGACCATAAGAAACTCTAGCCTCATGGGAATCTTTTTAGGGAAAGCTTTTTGTTTCCTTGAATGAGCAGAAGTCTTTGAAATTGATTACATGTTGTTAAATCTCTGCTTGGGATCTAGTAAGAGCCCATATAATTTATCTGATACTGTAGAGTTTATCTTTTTATATTTGTCATTCCTCATAAAAGATATCGACCAGAATTTTTGCGACTCTGACCAGCAGAACACCTTGGCTGACATGCTCATTATCAATGTGCCATTTGTGGCAATGGAAACACTTTGTCTCTGTCCCTGTGGCAAGAATGTCTTCCCCCAGACAAGCTGATCAGATCCCTAATGGACCCAAGGCGAGGCACATGCATAGGGCATTGTGTCTATGTTTTTTCCTGACCTTCTTGTTCCTTAGAGTCATCCTAAGACTGCTGCTTGTGTAAAGCCTTTCTGAACCATGCATCGTTGATCTGGCCGTAATCACATGGATCTGTTGGCTTTTCACTAAACTTTACTTACGTGAGAACTAGCCCTCTCTGTCCTGTTTGGGGCTGTGATTGGGTGTCTTTTGGATGATGTAGAGATGCTGGCTGTGGAACTGGGACATTGCTTTTTAAATGCCTTTGAAAGAAGGAAAGAAAAATGTGTACCCTCAGCCCCTAAAAAGGAAATAACAACAGTGCACTCAGAGTTGACAATGTTGACCTTTAGAAAATCTTTCTGGAAAATCCCAACAGTTTGAAAATGACTTTCTCTTTTACTTTCTCCAAATGTCTTTGTTCCACATTTAATTTTTGAAATAGGACTTTTGTAAGGGTGACTCTCATTCATTCACAGAATTTTCCATTAATGTTGAAGGGACTTCAACAACTTACTAGAAAATGGAATTGAAAAAAAAGTTTAATTTCCTACAAAAATTAAGCCCTTGCTTAAAGAAGGCTTTAAAAATGTGTGAAGATAACTTATGAGGAAACTGCATATGGTTTTCAAAAGATTTTTATACCAACATAAACATTTTTAAAAATTTCATTTCTCCAGAAATGTTTTGAAATATCCTTATTTATTGTCTTCTAAATATTTTCATGATGTGAATAGCAAAGAGATGCCATTACTTTCTTGTTATAATTACAGGACAGGTGAAACAGAGGAATATGAAATAAGTGGCCATAGGATATTAAGTTTTATGGGACCTGCAAAAAGGGATGAGTGGGTGTGTGATCCAGGCATGAACGTTCTTAGCCTCTGCTGGCCACTGAAACCCCCTCCATGTCCCTCACAGCATCTGTTGGGTGACTAAAGAAGCTAGGCTTTGTGCACAATACATGCATAATGAACTACATGTATGTATAATGAAAATACGGTAAATGTCCTTTATGTGGACAATGTTGATGCCAGATGCAAAGCTTCATGACAGGATGGTAGTCTATGTGCTTAGTAATGCTTATTGTCTTCAGTCATTTCCCCCTGGACACCCTAAGGATGTAGCTAATTTTTCTACAACTAATAGCTTATTCTTTGATAAAGAATAGTGATGGGAAGGGATAATTATCATCTGGTTGCTTCGGTCTGTACTTTTGTGGATGCAAGGGCAGACCTCTTGCCCTGCCTTTCAAAATAGCATTCCTAAACAGCAGAGCGGAAGCTGAGGAACAGGGCATGTGAGCTGACCCAGACTATTAGCACATCCATCTCGCCTGCAATGCCGTGAAATACTTTCCGTTTTTCACACTGCACATCTTTGTGGGAGCACGCGTGCACACACACACACACACACTCATCTAATGGAAAATTTAATCAACAGTGCGTCTTGGCTTAAGAGTGAATATTTGCAATTGTGATTTCCTTTTATATAGTCTCCTAACTTTAAAATAGGTTGTTTAACATTTTCAAAAATCCTTATTTCTTTGACATTTTCCCTTCCAGATTCTTATTTTCACATGTGTTGTACAGGGTGTTGTAAAAATAAAAAAATGTTTTTGTTGTGCATAAAAATGGTTTAACTGGGTAAATTAAGTCACATGAGTCTCTTTTCCATTATCTGCAGGTGAGAACAGTAAATGAGTTAAAGATTGTGCAGAAATCAAGACAGTAGCTCTATTACTTCAATGCTAAGGAATCGTTTTAGTAGCAGATTAATCTTTAATTACAACTGTCAACAATGGCTCATCTTAAAGGTAACAGGAAGGTATGAGATTTGATATACAGAGAAGAATGAAATACATGGAGAATACATTAGTTCAAAGTCTCCTTTTCCCAGGAACCTGTTGATTGACAATAGCCAAGAACTTGTATTTCTTCCATCCCTCCTCTGTTCAGGCTAACTTAATTAATACTGTTTGTTACTACTTAGTTTTAGGCTTGGCAAATGGTTTCTTTTCTGAATGTAAGAATGGTCATGATTTTGAAATTAGTTTAAATATTGACATTAGCATCATCTATTTATAATCAATGTAAAGAAATGTTCTTCCTAATATAAAATATCTATCCTGGAAGATGCTTCTGGGATACACCATTGTCATTAATACAATGACAAGAAAAATGAAACAAACCTTGGCAAAGAAGCTACCATAATGTATTAAGCGTAGTGAAATACGTGGTGTTAGCAGCATGCTATGAAGAACTTCTAGTGGAAATGGGAACCCTGGGATTTCCTATGGGAGGTGGCGTGGAGATGTCTTTGAGGGCCTGTATGCTGGAAGGCAATGTTCACTCTTCGTGGCATTCTCATCTGTGTTAGTGAAGTCCATCTACTACGTATTTTCTGTGATGCAGTGAGAACAAAAGGTTTATAAGAAAGGGGAGTTAAGTCTGTTGATGTGGTTGAATCCCATTCTCAGAAATTAGATGTTTGCATAATTCCTCAGCATCTTTAAAGGTGAGGGGAAAATGGGGCTCTGGACATTGGAACTGGTTTAAATGTGCTAAAGTGGCACTGAGACTTTAAACACACTCCTATGTTCTCAGGTACTTTCACTGAGCCCTTGAGTCATGATTAAGTGTCTCAGCCAAAGTGAAATCTCTATTTCAATGATACTAATTGAATCCATGACAGTTTCTTGCTGACAAATCAAGAAAATAAATTAAAAATGTATTTGACTGTAATTTATTATGATAAACTACAAGTGTTAGTTAAGATAGTTTCCTTATGGCATTAACAATATTTGTCCAAGATGACTCCATCAGCACTAAGGAATTATTGGTGACTTACTGTTGATGCTAAACGGCAGTTTTGATTGTGACCATAGCTCAGCCTTGGAGGCTGGTTTGCTTGCTTTCAAATGAGCAAGAGAAGAAACACTAACCTTGGATTTGTATTCCATAGCTTTTGATCTGAGAAATTTTTTTCTCTCCCTTTCTCTCGCTCTCCTTCCTTGTAAGTGGTAGGTGGTACAGGAACATTTTCCATCTGCAAGAAGGAATAGAAAGGACTTTGTATGAGAGAAAGGTAGTTTTCCAATCAGCCAATCTTGTTCTGTTCACAAAGGATGAATAATAACAGCAGAAGTATCTTTATTATAAAGCGATATAATTGGAGAACTGTGTAGACATGGTTGAGTGTTTCAAAACATTAAATGTCAAACAAAATCATGCAAACCTTCCCTTTAATAAACTCAATCTTACATGACCAAATACTTACCCATTGAGGTTCTAACTTAACATAAATGTGTTATTTAGCTGTGGATTGAATCTTCCGGGATACAATGATAGTATCAACACATCAGATATATGCAAAAAGAGAGTGAACAAATAGGAATGAAGAATTTGATGTAGAATTCCAGTTTGCAAGTGAAGATTTGACAGTTTACAGGATATCATCACACAAGTCTATTTTCAGGATCATGAACTTACACCAATAGTCTATCCTTGTAAGTGTGTTTGGTTTGGTGTATGGGTTCCTGCATAGTTTTGATGGACAAAATTCTTTAATTTCTCTCTTCTATGCAATTTATAATTTATTATAATGTTTTAATTTGCCATCTTCCCTTGGAGATGTGCCACTGGCTATTAATGGAATATTCCAAAATTATTATAGGTAGCTTGAATCATATTTGCATAAATAATCTGATTCATTTACTGACATTTACCAAACAGAATATTTTTACAAGAACCCCAGTACCTCCTCACTCACCTATGCCTTCAGTGCAGCATAGGATATGCGTCAGTATGAGAATTTGTAGTTAGTCGCAGTTTGGCTAACTGTGGTATCTGGTTAAGGAAATAATGTCTCAGATGTCATGTCCTGCACTTGATGCACGCTCTTTCACAGTTATCTGGAGAGGCAAATATCTACCTGCAAAGGGAGAACCTGACGTTGTAGCTGGAAGATGTGGGTAAGGTTCTTGCGTTAGTCAGCCTCTCATTGCAACCAAAAGAGCATGAAGGAGAGATGTGGGAGGAGGTTTGGAGGTTTGCAGTTCAGATTCGGTGGACCTGTTGGTATGAGATCTGGGGAAGAATTACAGATGCTGCAACGAGTATGGGAAAAAGAAATCAAATGGTAAAGCCAGGGAACAGAGATGACATTGGAAGCTTGGTGCTTGACTCTCTGTGTGGTCCCTCCTTATAATGGGGCTGCACCGTAATGACCTGACCCAGCACAGTCTGCGCACAAGGTCGTAACTTCAACCAAATTGGATCAGTAATTCTCCCCAATCCATCAGCTGTGAATTCATTAATCACTAGCATGAGACTTTTAGATTTAAACATCTGCATAAATGTTTGGGAGCTAAATACTGTTTGAACTATAGCAATTTCCAAGACCATGATGCTTCTGAGCGACAAACTCAGGTTATCATTCCAGGAGAAGTTGGCTCTTAGTCTTTCTCACACTTGTTATAGTCAAGGGTTCTGTGTATAGTTATGTTGTTATGATTGTGTTCTTAGTGGTAAGAGATTAAATAAGGGATTGAAAAATTTTCCACTTCTTGATTTGGAATATGTTTGCTCACTCCAACTTGTGATGAAAACAAAGTCTGTCTTCTTACTTTATTGAAGATGTCCATTCTGGACTATTCATTCTCACTTTTGAGTCTGGATCTTGTTATTATGCAGAGAAGTAGATGCCTAATCATTAGTGACTTTTTCATAATGTATTCCTGCATAATTGGAGAAATTAATTATGTGAAGCTATTGTAAATTATTTTCAATTTATTCTGATTTTGTTTAAAGCAAACCTAGGAAATGAACTGTTAGTATCAAGGTGAATCAATATAGTCTGAGAGGTAGAAAAAAGCATTTCAAGAGAAAGGAAAAACAGTCAACCGCAGTGAACACTTTTACTTTGCTAGCTGAATATTCTTTGTTCAGAACAGGTTTGTTTTCTTGTCTATCACCAATTACTCTTCGCATAAATTTTCAATATATTGATTTTAAATTAAAGGTAGCCTTAAATTTTTTCTGTGACACTGGAACAGAAAAATGGCAACATAATTATGATATCACATCGCTCACAAGAGTGAAATTTACTAAAAATTACCAAAGTTTAGTAGTGATTCCTTCATTCATCAACTGAGATCTGTTACTATATATTTCATACTGGTCTGCCCTCCAGATGTAACAGTAAACCAAAGAGACACAGGCCCTGCTGTCAAAAAGCTTACATGACAACAAAACAGATGCCCAAGTAACATAGCAGTAGCATACATTGGAGTAAAAACTAAGGAAATATTGAGGTTATTCCATTCTTTATACCTATAATATTAGGATACACTTCAATAGCAGAATGATAGACTTGTGACTATTTCTGAGTAAACACAATTGTTACAATATAGAGGAAAACAGTGGAGGAAAGAGTGGAGAAGGCTGGAAGAGGGAAATCCCTAAGCCTAAGGAACCGTATCATGAGAAATAAAGAATTAAAAGAGAAAGCATTGAGGTTGAAGGGAGCTGAGGAGTCAGTGGAGATGACCAGATTTCAATTTAGTAGCCAAAGAGACGAATGAGCTGATGTCATCTGAGTAAAGACAGAATAAGATACGTTAGCCAATTGTGCACGTATCAGCTTTTTGTTACTTGTTTTATAAAAGCAATATGTAACTTGCAGGTGGTTTGTGATCTGATGTTATGTAGTTATTATATTGCCAATAGTGTTAAAATGTTTCATTATTAGCCAAGTTTTACTGATATTGGAAATACACTGTATGAATGTACATGCTAGAGTTTCTTTCTGATACTTCCTGCTTTTTACTTACACGTCTTATCCTTTAAGATAGTTTTGGCTATTGGTGGTCTCTTGTGCTTCTTGACGAATTTTTGTATTATCTTTTCTATTTCCGAGAAGAATGTTGTAATTTTGGTTGGGATCATATTGAATCTATACATTGCTTTCAGTAATATGGGCATTTTGATTATTTTGATTCTATTAATTCAGGAACATGGTAAATTTCTCCATCTTTTAATGTCTTCCTCAATTTCTCTTTTTAAATGTTTTTTAAATTTTCATCATAAAGGTCTTCCACATCATTGGCTAGGTTTATTCAAAGATATTTAAGGTTCTTTGCTGCTATTTTAAAAGGGACTGTACTTACAATTTTTTTTAAGTTTTCCAATTTTTGATGTTGTTTACATAGTTGATCAGCAGGGGAAGGATTGAGGATAATGGGAGTATGGGTGAGATTATTGTTACCAAAATCTTCCCCCTTTTCCTCCTGTATCTGGGGGAAGGAGGGAAGTTAGGGGAGAAGCTGCACCGAGCTGTGATCTCCCATATGGGCGGGATCATCTGTCTGACCCATAGAAGTTCTCTTACTTGCACTCCAAACTGCTTGGTCTCGGCCCCATCACTTACCTGTAAGTACGGTGGCCCTGTTGATGGGTGCTCCTGGGAAGTCATTCCTCACCTACAACTCATTTCCTCAGTGGTCTTCCCTGCCACATATCTGCTTACTCCCTTCCCTGATCAATCCACAGACCACACTAGTGTGGAAATCCCCAGGCTTGCTCCACCTGCAACATGAGGGCTCAGGTCTCCCCGCCCCCTGCCCCGCCAACAACTCTGGCAGCAATTCCCAGGCTCTTCATAAACCTGCAAATGTAGGCCCCCAAGAGCACGGGGCCAGGCCTTTTGTACCCCAGGGGCAGCCAGCCTGCATGGTAGGTGCACGTGCGGTGGAGTGTGACCCAGAACCTGGCCCCACAAATTCTTTCTCAGCCATTGAGTTGTTTGTGTATTCTAGGGCCGTTTGTTTATGTCATTGATTTTGTATCCTGCTACCCTACCAAACTTTCTTATGTGTTCTAATAGTGTCTTAATTGTGTCTTTGGCTTTGTTTATAGAATCACATTGTCTGTGAAAGAGATAATTTAAATTCCTTCTTTGGACTTCAAATTTCTTTAGTTTTGTTTTTCTTGCCCGTTAGCTGTGATGAGTATTGCCAGTAGTATGCTAAATAGCAGTGGTGAAAGTGGACACCACTAGGTTCCAGATATTAGTGGAAGAGTTTCCAGTCTTTCCCCGTTTAGTACGATGCTGACATTGAGTTTTTCTTAAGTTGCTTTGATTGTGTTGTCAAATGCTCCTTCTATGCGTCTCTTGTTTAGGATTTTTAGCATGAAGTTGTGCTGAATTTCATCAATACCTTCTCTGCATCTACTGAGGTGATGATAGGCTTTTTTATTCTTCATTTTATGATGTGGTGTATCACATTTATTGATTTGTATGTGTGAATCCTTCTCTGCATGCCCGGGGTAAATCCCTAGTCCAGGTGAATGATCTGCCTGATATATTGTTGGATTCTGTTGGCTAGTATTCTTTTGAGCATTGGTCTGGAGTCCATATTGATGCACAGGGAAATTTATTATCAAGATGTCATTTTTTTCAACTTGACCTGTAAGCTCAGTGCAATCAAAATTAGTATTCACTATAGCTATTTTGGAGGCTTTTAAAGAAATAGTACTAAGAAAGGTGCCTTTGCTATGCAGAATAATTGGAGCAGGTTTCCTGGTGATCACTGCCATTTCCCGTGCCAGTACCATGAGCATTTTTCTTGGTTTTCCAATATGGACATTTGGTAGGGTTTCTGGAGGGACAATGTGAAACTCTAGGAGCTGTTTCAATACCTTCAAGCTAGTCCACAATTCGTAATAATTACCATTTAAATATTCCTACAGGTTGGTGCTGCAGGGGCTTCTCCTTTGGGGAGGCAGATCTTTGTAGCTTTATGGAATCTCCTTAGATTTGGAGTAGCAGAATTTGTTTTTACTCTAAAGTGTCAGTTCCCTAATGAGTGGGAAAAAGCTAAACTTGATATATTTAATCTTCTTTTGGGACTCTTGAGAGTGATGAGATCATGGGCTGGGACCCTCATAAATGAGGTTAGTGCCTTTATAAAGGAAAGTTCCCAGAAAGACCCCTAACCTTTCCAAGGGTGTCATCTGAAAAGGCATCATGAATGACTCAGAAAGTATCCCAACCAGGCAGTGAATTTGCCAGTGCCTCAATCTTGGACTCTCAGGTCTCCAAAACTGTTGTTATAAAAGCTGCTCAGTTTATGATATCTTCGTAACAGAGTGAATAAGATAGTACTTTTATCAACGAAATAGTCCATCTGTGGCTGCTTTCAGACTATCTAGCTAGATTGCTTCTATCTTCTCACATTTTGAGTAGAGGATCGAGAATGTATTTGCAAATACCAAGAGTCAAAAGTCTCTTTATCATTTCCCTTTTTTTTACATAATAAGGTAATCTATGCATAGTCTTCATTGCACAACAGATGCAATCTAACTGTGCAGCTTCACAACTTCACATCAAAGGTCATACCTAATTACTTATTTCTGTATTTTGCTTCCTCATTTCAGCTTTTCTAGAAGCATCAGAATTCTGGCTGAGTGTAACATACACCGTAGGAGATGAGATTAACCCAGAGCTGAGCCAGACTCTGCTCTGGAATCAGGGCCAGAGCCAGGAGGGGACCCAGCAACTCCACTGCAAGGGGCAGCTCACCAGCTGAACCAAACACTTGCCCTACTGCAAGGGAAAGCTCACCAGCTGAACCAAACACTTGCCTCACTGCAAGGGGCAGCTCACCAGCTGAACCAAACACTTGCCTCACCGCAAGGGGCAGCTCACCAGCTGAACCAAACACTTGCCCCAGTGGTTATTGTCAGATGTTTTGCGTTCTCATATAATTATTTCAAGCTTATGCTAACTATCATGAAATATGAGGAACACATACCATAGTGTAAATTATGCCAATACAGATCTACTAATTTTTTTTCAGTTAAAATCATTATTACATTTATGGATATTCTTGGATATATTGACATTGTTTGGAAATGGGAAAATATTCTCAGTATTTTATAAATTAATCAAAATCTTCAAGATTATAGTGTCTGCTACTAGTTTATATCTCTAGATTTCTTGTCTACCACCGAAAGACATAAATGATTTAGATTATAACCACAATAAATAACCAGTAATAGATATAGTTGAAGCACAGTAGTAAAATAAATAATTTTCATTGAATTCATGATGTGATAAAGTATATAATAGTAGGAGTGATAGACTGATACTTAGAGACAGTTGATTGTACTTATAAAAGAGGAAATGTCTAATTGTACCTTGCTTAAACATATGTTTAAATTATCTCAGTCTCCAGTGATTAAAAAAGCAATAACTCTAATATTGATGCTGATAGAAGCCATTACAAGTTGTTGTGACCTGTGAATTTAAAACATATTCATCCACTGGTGTTGGAGATGGTTTGTGAGGAACAAGCGATTACCCTAACCTTTCTCATATTGATGTCACAGTGATAGCTAGAAATTGGCCATGGTGAGAGAATTTACCCAAGGATGTCAGTAAAGAGTACAAAGCAGAACTTCAAAACAAAACAAAACAAAACAAAACATCCCTAAATGCTAAGCATCTATTAGCATACCCATGAATTCACCATGAAAAATGTTGCAGGCAAATCTTAACCGAAGATTCTAGACCCACTGTTTCAATTCTTTGATATCGTAGTTTCAAACTTTTAAAAATTTTTCTCCAAATTTGTTATTCTTTTTTTCAGGTTTACATTATGCAAGAAAATAGAAGTAAATGAAGAAACTAAAAAAAAAAAAACCTTCTATAGGATTGTGTGTTAATTTTTTAGACCCCCCCATGCCTTAAATTTCTAGTTAGATTTCAGTAATTGGTTAAATTCTATATTACTTATAATTGTAAAATAATTAGATGCTCTTTGGTGTGGACTGGATTGTGCTTGCCACAACGTTGTATGTTCAAGTCCTAACCTAAAATATGATAGTATTGGAGAAGAGTGCTTTGGGAATTAATCAGAATTTGATAAGATCACGGGAATAGGTCCCTGATGAATGGATTGAGGCTGTTGTCAGAGTTTTCTTGTTTGAGGCCTGCAGACAGAAGAGAACCTCATGAACAGTATTCTCTGAAAGCTCTCACGAGAAACCCTTCCATGTTGGCACTGCGTGGGCTTCTCAGCTACAACACCATACAACACTATGACAGACACATTTCTGTCGCCTGTGATGTCTCGCTATTGCAATCCACTGCAAAATCTTTGTAGCTTGCTAGCCTTCCTTTCCATCCCTAATGAAAATGATAGATTCACATGGAGGCTGTTTCCTTACTTACTGAGAGGGATTCAGAAAAGTGCTAAGGCTGCTTCATAGCTGAGATAATTTCAGTCTTACCCCTGGCAATCTGAAAGACTCCCAGGCCATTTCATCTTCAGGAATGTGTTATAAAAAAGACAGAAAAATTAATATGCAACACATGTGCATTGTCTTGCTGAATTCATTTAGAATATTTCTCTTTTTCTTTGTTAAAATCCTCAGCTGACAAATTACCTACTGAGATTCACTACAATTCAGCAAAGGAGTTACACTTTTTTTAAAAAAACATGAACATACTTAATGCATATCATGAAAATAATCATAGATACAGTATTTATTGCTGTGGCTTCCGACAACAATCAGACCTGTGACCTTTCAGTTAAATTCTCTGCTTGGCGTTTCCCTGTTGGAAGGGAATTGTGGTCATATAACATTTACTTGTTAAGTACTTTCATGCTGTTTGTAGAGTACTGTATTAGTTTAGCAGGAAAAGGTGAGTATTAAAAATGAGCCAGATATAAATTTGTGTATATGAATTTGGCACTGGTTCATTGCCCGCATACCGCGAGAGCAGGGCATTCAAGCCAGGTGACCCATGTGGGTGGCAAGAAACCAGTTTCTTGAGTCATCATCACTACTTTCAAGGTCTATGTTGCTGGGAAGTTAGACAAGAGCTGGGGTGAGGAATCATAGTCAGGAACCCTGACACCAGGTGTGGATGTCTTTTTAAAAATTATTTTGTTTTTATTGAGAGGTCAGGTTTACAGAGAGAAGGAGAGACAGAGAGAAAGATCGTCTGTCTGCTGGTTTACTCCCAAAGTGGCTGCAACTGCTGGAGCTGAGCTGATCCAAAGCCAGGAGCCAGGAACTTCGTTTCAGTCTCCCACGTGGGAGCAGAGTCCTAAGGCTTTGGACCATCCTCTACTGCTTTCCCAGGCCACAAAGCAGGTTGCTGGATGGGAAGCGGAGCAGTAGGAACATGAACCTGTGCCCATATGGGATCCTGGCACATGTAAGGTGAGGATTTCAGCACTGAGCAGTCATGCCGTGCCCCCAATGTGGATGCTAAACTAAATGTCTGCTCCTTATGGAAGTGTTTTTGGAGTACTCCTGTTTTCCTCTTGATGTCACTATGTGACATTATTTACATATTTGTCTTCCACAAAGCACATGTTGAAATTTATTTGTCAACTTCACAGAACAGGGAGGTAGGACCTGATGGTAGATGTTCAGCTAATGAAGCTACTTTCACGAACAGACCATCTCATCTCCAAAGGGCTCTTCCAAGTGGGCTCCGGCCCCCTTTCCTGCTGCGCTGTGGGGACCCAGCCATCCTCCGTGGTGTGCTGCAGCAGGGAAGCAGGAGTATCACACCAGACATCAATCAAAAGGCTCTGTTTCAGATTTCCCAACCTTGAAAGGTGATTCAGTAGGTTTCTGCTCTGCATATAAGTTACTATCTGTGGTATTCTATTGTAGAAGGACAAAACAGCGTTGGGGGGCACTTGTAACAACCATTTCTGTGGCATCCCTTTCCTTAGAGGAGGCTGGGAGGCATGGCTATTAGCTTAGAAAATGAAGTCCAGGCCAGTTGTGGGAAAGGAGGATCTAACTGCCAAGTTCAGGGAACTGTGACCTCAGTCTCTGTTTTTTTTTTTTTAAGATTTATTTTTATTACAAAGTCAGATATACAGAGAGGAGGAGAGACAGAGAGGAAGATCCTCCGTCCGATGATTCACTCCCCAAGTGAGCCGCAACGGGCCGATGCGCGCCGATCCGAAGCCGGGAACCAAGAACCTTCTCCAGGTCTCCCACGCGGGTGCAGGGTCCCAATGCACTGGGCCGTCCTCAACTGCCTTCCCAGGCCACAAGCAGGGAGCTGGATGGGAAGCAGAGCTGCTGGGATTAGAACCGGCACCCATATGGGATCCCGGGGTGTTCAAGGCGAGGAGTTTAGCCGCTAGGCCACGCCGCCGGGCCCAGTCACTGTGGTTTTCTTTATTTTACTTCCCCTCCTAAAAATATTTTAGTGGGAGGTTTATTCAGGTGTCAGCATGGGTCCTTGGCCAGTGAGTAGGGTGAGGAGACATACTTTAGACACATTGGCATCTAGAAGGTAGGAGCCAGCTCAGGAGCAATGGAGATAAAACAGACAAGGGAACGTAACGGAGTAGTGATGAAGCAAGCATGCAACTGAACTTGACAAAACGCTGCATGTGGTGGCTACGGAAAAAGGGAGGCCCGTGATATTTTAAAGCTCTTGAGGCTAATATTAAGAGGATATTAGCAGTAAAATTACAAGAATAATGGACTTTATTTTATTCTTATTTTTTGAATGGCTTTGGAAGTCCTGGTAGAGCAGGACTGGAGTAAACAGCAAAGTGGGACTAGAATTCTGGGAGAGAGCTTGGAACTGTGATTACATACACAGAAGCTTCCAAAAAGCTCAAGGAGAAAAGTATTAAAAGATAAATTTGAAGGAAAAACTTTGAAATTCACAGGTATTTTATTATTATTATTTATGCTTCCAGAAATTTTTTTTGAAGACCCTTGTATTTGTGAGTCGAATGTTACAGGTAGGAATTGGTAGCATGAAGTTACCCCAAAAAGATAAAATTGTGTGTGTAGTGTATAGTGTGTGTGTGTGAGAAAGAATGAGAGAGAGGGAGAGAGGTATTAAAGACTGTTTCTAATTAGACTATTTTATAGCAAAGAATATCCATTTGGAATATTCAAATTAGCGAAAAACTTTCAAGTATA